>NC_041390.1:618495025-618548688 GCF_002162155.2 Triticum dicoccoides | reverse complement strand
CCGCAACTACGAAAGAAGAATTAAGGTAAACCTAACCATAGCATGAAACATATGGATCCAAATCAGCCCCTTACGAAGCAACACATAAACTAGGGTTTAAGCTTCTGTCACTCTAGCAACCCATCATCTACTTATTACTTCCCAATGCCTTCCCCTAGGCCCAAACAATGGTGAAGTGTCATGTAGTCGACATTCACATAACACCACTAGAGCAAAGACAACATACATCTCATCAAAATATCGAACGAATACCAAATTCACATGAGTACTTATAGCAAGACTTCTCCCATGTCCTCAGGAACAAACGTAACTACTCACAAATCATATTCATGTTCATAATCAGAGGGGTATTAATATGCATAAAGGATCTGAACATATAATCTTCCACCGAATAAACCAACTAGCATCAACTACAAGGAGTAATCAACACTACTAGCAACCCACAAGTACCAATCTAAGGTTATCAGACAAAGATCCGATACAAGAGATGAACTAGGGTTTGAGAGGAGATGGTGCTGCTGAAGATGTTGATGGAGATTGACCCCCTCCCGATGAGAGGATCGATGGTGACAATTTCCCCCTCCCAGAGGGATGTTTCCCCGGCAGAACAGCTCCGCCGGACCCCTAGATTGGTTCCGCCAAGTTTCCACCTCGAGACGGCGGCGCTTCATCCCGAAACCTTCCTTCTTATTTTTTCAGGGCAAAAGACACCTTATATCAGAAGATGGGAATCGGGGGGCTTCCACGTGGCCCACGAGGCAGGGGGTAGGGCGCTCCCCCACCCTCGTGGATGGTGGCTGGCTCCCCTCTGGTGCTTTCTTCGCCCAATATGTTTCATAAGGGGATTATTTGGATCCATATGTTTCATGCTATGGTTAGGTTTACCTTAATACTTCTTTTGTAGTTGCGGATGCTTGCAAGAGGGGTTAATCATAAGTGGGATGCTTGTCCAAGGAAGGGCAGCACCCAAGCACCGGTCCACCCACATATCAAATTATCAAAGTATCGAACGCGAATCATATGAACGTGATGAAAACTAGCTTGACGATAATTCCCATGTGTCCTCGTGAGCACTTTCCTTTATATAAGAGTTTGTCTAGGCTTGTCCTTTGCTACAAAAAGGATTGGGCCATCTTGCTGCACCTTATTTACGTTTATTACTTGCTACCCGTTACAAATTACCTTATCACAAAACTATCTGTTACTGATAATTCCAGTGCTTGCAGAGAATACCTTACTGAAAACTGCTTATCATTTCCTTCTGCTCCTCGTTGGGTTCGACACTCTTACTTATCTAAAGGACTACAATAGATCCCCTATACTTGTGGGTCATCAGGGGGCACCGCACACGGCTAAAGATCAACTTGTGTGTCTATGGGGTGCCCCCTCCCACGTATATAAAGGGGGAGGGAGGAGGAGGCCGGCCAAGGGTGGTGCGCCCAAAGGGGGGGAGTCCTACTCCAAGTAGGATTCGCTCCCCCTTTCCTACTTCCACAAGGAGAAGGGTGGAAGGAGAAGAGGGAGAGAAGGAAAGCCCCCCCCCCCCAACCCTAACCCAATTCGGATTGGGCTTGGGGGGCGCGCCTCCACCTGGCCACCGCCTCCTCTCTTCCACTAAGGCCCATGAAGGCCCATTAACCACCTGAGGGGTTCCGGTACCCCCCCCCCTCGGTACTCTGGAAAATGCCCGAACTTATCTGAAACCTTTCCGGTGTCCAAACATAACCTTCCAATATATCAATCTTTATGTATTGACTATTTCGAGACTCCTCGTCATGTCCATGATCTCATCCGGGACTCTGAACAACCTTTGGTACATCAGATCACATAACTCATAATAAATCGTCATCGAACGTTAAGCGTGCGGACCCTACGGGTTCGAGAACTATGTAGACATGACCGAGACACATCTCCGGTCAATAACCAATAGCGGAACCTAGATGCTCGTATTGGTTCCTACATATTCTACGAAGATCTTTATCGGTCAAACCGCATAACAACATACGTTGTTCCCTTTGTCATCGTATGTTACTTGCCCGAGATTCGATCGTCGGTATTATCATACCTAGTTCAATCTCGTTACCAACAAGTCTCTTTACTCGTTCCGTAATGCATCATCCTGCAACTAACTCATTAGTCACTTTGCTTGCAAGGCTTATAGTGATGAGCATTACCGAGAGGGCCCAAAGATACCTCTCCGAAACACGGAGTGACAAATCCTAATCTCGATCTATGCCAACTCAACAAACACCATTGGAGACACCTGTAGAGCATCTTTATAATCACCCAGTTACATTGTGACATTTGATAGAACACAAGGTGTTCCTCCGGTATTCGGGAGTTGCATAATCTCATAGTCATAGGAACATGTATAAGTCATGAAGAAAGCAATAGCAATAAACTAAACGATCATAGTGCTAATCTAACGGATGGGTCTTGCCCATCACAACATTCTCTAATGATGTGATCCCGTTCATCAAATGACAACACATGTCCATGGCTAGGAAACTTAACCATCTTTGATTAACGAGCTAGTCAAGTAGAGACAAAGTAGGGACACTCTGTTTGTCTATGTATTCACAGATGTACTAAGTTTCCGGTTAATACAATTCTAGCATGAATAATAAACATTTATCATGATATGAGGAAATATAAATAACAACTTTATTATTGCCTCTAGGGCATATTTCCTTCAGTCTCCCACTTGCACTAGAGTCAATAATCTAGATTACATAGTAATGATTCTAACACCCATGGAGTCTTGGTGTTGATCATGTTTTCCTCATGAGAGAGGCTTAGTCAACGGGTCTACAACATTCAGATCCGTATGTATCTTGCAAATCTCTATGTCTCCCTCCTTGACTTGATCGTGGATGGAATTGAAGCGTCTCTTGATGTGCTTGGTTCTCTTGTGAAATCTGGATTCCTTTGCCAAGGCAATTGCACCAGTATTGTCACAGAAGATTTTCATTGGACTCGATGCACTAGCCTCCTTCATCCAGACTCCTTCATTTGCTGCTTCCAAAGCAGCTATGTATTCCGCTTCACACGTAGATCCCGCCATGACACTCTGCTTAGAACTGCACCAACTGGCAACTCCACCATTCAATAAAAATATGTATCCAGTTTGTGACTTAGAGTCATTCGGATCAGTGTCAAAGCTTGCATCGATGTAACTATTTACGACGAGCTCTTTGACACCTCCATAAATGAGAAACATATCATTAGTCATTTTCAGGTATTTCAGGATGTTCTTAACCGCTGTCCAGAGATCCACTCCTGGATTACTTAGGTACCTCCCTACTAAACTAATAGCAAGGCACACATCAAGTCTGGTAAACAACATTGCATACAAGATAGAACCTATGGCTGAGGCATAGGGAATGACTTTCATTTTCTCTCTATCTTCTGCAGTGGTCTGGCATTGAGTCTGACTCAAGTGCACACCTTGTAGCACAGGCAAGAACCCTTTCTTTGACTAATCCATTTTGAACTTCTTCAAAACTTTATCAAGGTATGTGCTTTGTGAAAGTCCAATTAAGTGTCTTTTTCTATCTCTATAGATCTTGATGCCCAATATATAAGCAGCTTCACTGAGGTCTTTCATTGAAAAATTCTTATTCAAGTATCCTTTTATGATATTCAGAAATTCATTATCATTTCCGATCAACAATATGTCATCCACATATAATATCAGAAATGCTACAGAGCTCCCACTCACTTTCTTGTAAATACAGGCTTGTCCAAAAGTCTGTATAAAACCATATGCTTTGATCACACTATCAAAGTGTATATTCCAACTCCGAGAGGCTTGCACTAGTCCATAAATGGACCGCGGAGCTTGCACACTTTGTTAGCACCTTTAGGATCGACAAAACCTTCTGGTTGCATCATATACAACTCTTCTTTGAGATATCCATTAAGGAATGCAGTTTTGACATCCATTTACCAAATTTCATAATCATAAAATGCGGCAATTGCTAACATGATTCAGACAGACTTAAGCATCGCTATGGGTGAGAAGGTCTCATCGTAGTCACCTCCTTGAACTTGTCAAAAACCTTTCGCAACAAGTCGAGCTTTGTAGACAGTAATATTACCGTCAGCGTCAGCCTTCTTCTTGAAGATCCATTTATTTTCTATGGCTTGCCGATCATCGGGCAAGTCAACCAAAGTCCACACTTTGTTCTCATACATGGATCCCATCTCAGATTTCATGGCCTCAAGCCATTTTGCGGAATCTGGGCTCATCATCGCTTCCTCATAGTTCGTAGGTTCGTCATGGTCAAGTAACATGACTTCCAAAACAGGATTACCATACCACTATGGTGTGGATCTTACTCTGGTTGACCTACGAGGTTCAGTAGTAACTTGATCAGAAGTTTCATGATCATCATCGTTAGCTTCCTCAGTAATTGGTGTAGGAATCACTGGAACTGATTTCTGTGATGAACTACTTTCCAATAAGGGAGAAGGTACAGTTACCACATCAAGTTCTACTTTCCTCCCACTCACTTCTTTCGAGAGAAACTCCTTCTCTAGAAAGGATCCATTCTTAGCAACGAATATCTTGCCTTCATTTCTGTGATAGAAGGTGTACCCAACAGTATCCTTTGGGTATCCTATGAAGACACATTTCTCTGATTTGGGTTCGAGCTTATCTGGTTGAAGCTTTTTCACATAAGCATCGCAACCTCAAACTTAAGGAACGACAACTTGAGTTTCTTGCCAAACCATAGTTCATAAGGTGTTGTCTCAATGGATTTTGATGGTGCCATATTTAACGTGAATGCAGCCGCCTCTAAAGAATAACCCCAAAACGATAGCGGTAAATCAGTAAGAGACATCATAGATCGCACCATATCTAATAAAGTGCAGTTATGACGTTCTAACACACCATTACGTTGCATGATAATTCTTCTTTAATATATTGTATTTCCTTGTTGCAATCCATGTTGAATTCTCCTCATGCTTATAATAAAAAAACTTTTACTAAACATATCGTTGATGCTATGATGAAATCTTTTGAAGAAAAGCTTGAATTGGAAGTTTCTATCCCTAGAAAACTTTATGATGAGTGGGAACCTACTATTAAGATTAAAATTAAAGATTATGAATGCTATGCTTTGTGTGATTTGGGTGCTAGTGTTTCCATGATTCCAAAAACTTTATGTGATGTGTTAGGTTTCCGTGAATTTGATGTTTGTTCCTTAAATTTGCATCTTGCGGATTCCATTAAGGCTGGTTGTAATGGGAGTATCAAAAGTAGTATCATGCATGCCAACTAGGAAAATTTGATGAGGTGGCATAGAATTAAATGAAGAAAGATAGGGTTGAGTATCATATGATGATACCGTATCGTATTAAATGTTGTGCTACTGTGTGTCATGCATGTCAATAAATGAAGTCATCTATGATACTATGCACTACGAATGTAGTATCATACACTAGTATCATATGCTTGATACTAGTACATGATACTCACCATTACGACCAGCCTTAAGAAACCTATGGGAAGAATTAATTATGTTCTAATTTTTGCTAATAGGAATTATATGCCCGTAGATTTCATTGTTCTTGATATAGATTGCAATCCTATATGTCCTATTATTTTTGGTAGACCTTTCCTTAGAATGATTGGTGCAATTATTGATATGAAAGAAGGAAACATTAGATTTCAATTTCCGTGAAGGAAAGGAATGAAACAATTTACAAGAAAGAAAATTAAATTGCCTTATGAATATATTATGAGAGCCACTTATGGATTGCATGCCAAAGATGACAATACTTAGATCTATTCATGTTTTTAATCCTAGCTAGGGGTGTTAAACAATAGCGCCTGTTTGGAGGCAACCCAATTTTATTTTTGTTCTTGCTTTTTAGGTCCTGTTTTGTAATAGATTTTTCATCTAGCCTCTGGTTAGATGTGGTTTTGTGTTTTATTTAGTGTCCATGCCAAGTAAGACCTTCGGGATAGCTTACGGTGATAGTTGATTTGATCCTGCTGAAAAATAGAAACTTTTGCGCCCAGGAGATTAGTTTTCACTTTTTACAGGAGCGCGATAAAATACTGATTCTTTTTGAAGAGGATTTACAAACAAATTGTCTAGGACTTCCTAATTTCTAAGGATGTTTGGAGTTACAGAAGTATTCGAAATATCCAGATTGCTACAGACTGTTCTGTTTTTGACAGATTCTGTTTTTCTCGTGTTGTTTGCTTATTTTGATTCATCTGTGGCTAGTATCGGGGGGTATGAACCATGGAAAAGTTGGAATAAAGTAGATATTACACCAATATAAATAAATAATGAGTTCACAACAGTACCAAAAGTGGTGATTTATTTTCTTATACTAACGGAGCTTACGAGATTTTTCCGTTGGAGTATTGTGTTGTGAAGTTTCCAAGTTTTGGGTAAGGATTTGATGGAATATGAAATAAGGAGTGGCAAGAGCCTAAGCTTGGGGATGCCCAAGGCACCACAAGGTAATATTCAAGGATGTCAAAAAGCCTAAGCTTGGGGATGCCCAGGGAAGGCATCCCCTCTTTCGTCTTCGTCTATCGGTAACTTTACTTGATGCTATATTTTTATTCACCACATGATATGTGTTTTGCTTGGAGCATCTTGTATGAATTGAGTCTTTGATTTTTAGTTTGCCACAATCATCCTTGCTATACACACCTTTTGGGAGAGACACGCATGAATCGTGATTTATTAGAATACTCTATGGGCGTGTTTGGTTGCTCGCATGAGGCCCAACCAGGCCCGCACGGAAAGGGAACGGGCTGTTTGGTTGCCTGATTTTTCTGTTAGGCCTGCATAGCACGAAACTTAAAGCACCTCTGGGCCTGGCTCACTGGAAACCCGGGAATCGGCAGTTTCTCGCGAGCCAGGCCGAGGCGAGTGCAAGCCGGTGGGCCCTTGCACGAGTGGAGACGGGAGGAATGTGAGGTGATTACCTGAGTTCTCCTTCAACCTCCAGTAAGCTCCTATCTAATCTCCTCCCTCTGATCTACACAACGGTGCTTCGATTCGAGGTAAGATCTACACGAAAAAGATGCACCTCGATGCTACGGTTCCATTCAGTCGATCGGTTCGTAGTTTCGTTGGCCGTAAGTTCTTAATCTCGTGTTCCCTTTTGGAGGTATTCTGGATGAATTTTGTCAGATTCATCGCGCACGATCGATCATTTGAAATTTCCTTTGACCAGCAGCCTAATCTCGCAGTCCCTCGCAACATTCGTGTTGTAAGTTTTTGGTTTTGAGGATCGTAGCTTCATCTCTCTTTCAACAGCAGTCTACTGCACTGACGCCGCCATGTCGAGCTCCTCTGTCTTCTGCTCTGAGCCCTCCTATTCGTCCCTCTCGACGCCGAAGCCCTTCCCCTTGATCTCCTTGCCCGCGTGCTACTACACTAGAGTCGTTTCCGGCGCCGCTCATCTCGGCCTACTCTCTGTCGTCCTCCTACTGCACTGACGCTGCAATGGCGCGCACACTGCTTTCTTGTGTCCTCTGCCTTCGCGCACACTGCAGTTCGCCACGCCGCCAACGGGGTCGATCATCTTCGCATCCTCTCTCTCGCCCTACTACACTGGAGTCATTTTCGGCGTCGATCATCTCGGCCTCCTCTCTCGTCCACTGCACTGTCGATTGTTGGAAATATGCCCTAGAGGCAATAATAAATTAGTTATTATTATATTATATTTCATTTTTCATGATAATCGTTTATTATCCATGCTAGAATTGTATTGATAGGAAACTCAGATACATGTGTGGATACATAGACAACACCATGTCCCTAGTAAGCCTCTAGTTGACTAGCTCGTTGATCAATAGATGGTTACAATTTCCTGACCATGGACATTGGATGTCGTTGATAACTGGATCACATCATTAGGAGAAGGATGTGATGGACAAGACCCAATCCTAAGCTTAGCACAAGTTCGTGTAGTTCGTATGCTAAATCTTTTCTAATGTCAAGTATCATTTCCTTAGACCATGAGATTGTGCAACTCCCGGATACCGTAGGAGTGCTTTGGGTGTGCCAAACGTCACAACGTAAATGGGTGGCTATAAAGGTTCACTACAGGTATCTCCGAAAGTGTCTGTTGGGTTGGCACGAATCGAGACTGGGATTTGTCACTCCGTGTAAACGGAGAGGTATCTCTGGGCCCACTCGGTAGGACATCATCATAATGTGCATAATGTGACCAAGGAGTTGATCATGGGATGATGTGTTACGGAACGAGTAAAGAGACTTGCTGGTAACGAGATTGAACAAGGTATCGGGATACCGATGATCGAATCTCGAGCAAGTATCGTACCAATGGACAAAGGGAATTGTATACGGGATTGATTAATCCTTGACATCGTGGTTCATCCGATGAGATCATCGTGGAGCATGTGGGAGCCAACATGGGTATCCAGATCCCGCTGTTGGTTATTGACCGGAGAGTTGTCTCGGCCATGTCTGCATGACTCCC
Organism: Triticum dicoccoides; assembly: GCF_002162155.2. Lineage (NCBI taxonomy): Eukaryota > Viridiplantae > Streptophyta > Magnoliopsida > Poales > Poaceae > Triticum > Triticum dicoccoides. Next base: position 618,540,207 of record NC_041390.1, on the reverse strand, counting down.
GAACCCGTAGGGTCTACACACTTAAGGTTCGATGACGCTAGGGTTATAGGGAAAGTATGTACGCGGTTACCGGATGTTGTTCGGAGTCCCGGATGAGATCCCGGACATCACGAGAAGTTCCAGAATGGCCCGGAGGTAAATATTAATATATAGGAAGTATGGTTTTGGCCACCGGAAGTGTTCCGGGCATCACAGGTAGTGTACCGAGACCACCGGAGGGGTCCAGGGGTCCACCAGGTGGGGCCACCAGCCCCGGAGGCCTACATGGGCTAATAGTGGGAAGGAACCAGCCCCTACGTGGGCTGGGGCGCCTCCCACCAAGGCCCAAGGCGCCTCCAAGAGGGGAGGGGGGCAAACCCTAGGGCAGATGGGCCCTAAGGCCCACCTCAGGTGCGCCTCCCCCCTCCCCCTTGTGGCTGCCACCCTAGATGGGATCTAGGGCTGCCGCCACCCCTAGGGAGGAAACCCTAGGTGGGGGCGCAGCCCTCCCTCTCCCCCTATATATAGTGGAGGCAAAGGGGCATCCCAACACATGAAGTTCCTCCCCTGTTGGCGCAGCCCTACCCCTCTCCCTCCTCGTCTCTCGTAGTGCTTGGCGAAGCCCTACTGGAGTCCCGCGCTCCTCCTTCACCACCATGCCGTCGTGCTGCTGCTGGATGGAGCCTTCCCCAACCTCTCCTTCTCCCCTTGCTGGATCAAGGCGTAGGAGACGTCACCGGGCTGTACACGTGTTGAATGCGGAGGTGCCGTCCGTTCGGCACTAGGATCATCGGTGACTTGGATCACGACGAGTACGACTCCATCAACCCCGTTCACTTGAACGCATCCACTTAGCAATCTACAAGGGTATGTAGATGCACTCTCCTTCCCCTTGTTGCTAGATTACTCCATAGATTGATCTTGGTGATGCGTAGAAAATTTTAAATTTCTGCTACGATCCCCAATAGTGCCATCATGAGCTAGGTCTATGCGTAGTTTCTATGCACGAGTAGAACACAAAGTAGTTGTGGGCGTCGATATTGTCAATTTACTTGCCGTTACTAGTCTTATCTTGATTCAGCGGCATCGTGAGATGAAGCAGCCCGGACCGACCTTACATGTATGCTTATGTGAGACTAGTTCCACCGACTGATATGCACTAGTTGCATAAGGTGGCTAGCGGGTGTCTGTCTCTCCCACTTTACTCGGATCGGATTCGATGAAAAGGGTCCTTATGAAGGGTAAATAGAAATTGGCATATCACGTTGTGGTTTTCACGTAGGTAAGAAACGTTCTTGCTAGAAACCTATAGCAGCCACGTAAAAAACATGCAACAACAATTAGAGGACGTCTAACTTGTTTTTGCAGCATATGCCTTGTGATGTGATATGGCCAAAAGGATGTGAAGAATGATATATGTGATGTATGAGATTGATCATGCTCTTGTAATTGGAATCACGACTTGCATGTCGATGAGTATGACAACCGGCAGGAGCCATAGGAGTTGTCTTAATTTATTTATGACCTGCGTGTCAACTTAAACGTCATGTAATTACTTTACTTCATTGCTAAAGCGTTAGCCATAGTAGTAGAAGTAATAGATGACGAGACAACTTCAAGAAGACACGATGATGGAGATCATGGTGTCATGCCGGTGACAACGATGATCATGGAGCCCCGAAGATGGAGATCAAAAGGAGCAAAATGATATTGGCCATATCATGTCACTATTTGATTGCATGTGATGTTTATCATGTTTTACATCTTATTTGCTTAGAATGACGGTAGCTTAAATAAGATGATCCCTCACTAAAATTTCAAGAAAGTGTTCCCCCTAACTGTGCACCGTTGCGAAGGTTCGTCGTTTCGAAGCACCACGTGATGATCGGGTGTGATAGATTCTAACGTTCGAATACAACGGGTGTAAGCCAGATTTACACACGCAATGCACTTAGGTTGACTTGACGAGCCTAGCATGTACATACATGGCCTCGGAACACGGAAGACCGAAAGGTCGAGCATGAGTCGTATAGAAGATACGATCAACATGAAGATGTCCACCGATGTTGACTAGTCCGTCTCACGTGATGATCGGACACGGCCTAGTCGATTCGGATCATGTTTCACTTAGATGACTAGAGGGATGTCTATCTGAGTGGGAGTTCATTAAATAATTTGATTAGATGAACTCAATTATCATGAACATAGTCTAAATTGTCTTTGCAAATATGTTGTAGATAAATAGCTCATGTTGTAGCTCCCTGTTTCAATACGTTCCTAGAGAAAGATTAAGTTGAAAGATATTGTAAGCAATGATGCGGACTAGGTCCGTAGTCCGAGGAGTGTCCTCACTGCTACACAGAAGGCTTATGTCTTTGATGCACCGCTCTATGTGCAAACCCCTACAACGTCGTCTGTGGATGTTGTGAACACCTGACAGACACATCCTGATGACTACTTGATAGTTTAGTGCACCATACTTTACGGCTTAGAATCGGGATTCCAATGACGTTTTGAATGCCATAAGACATATGAGATGTTCCAAGAGCTGAAATTGGGATTTCAGGCTCATGCCTGTGTTGAGAGGTGTGAGACCTCTGACAAGTTCTTTAGCCAACAAGATGGAGGAGAATATCTCAGCTAGTGAGCATGTGCTCAGAATGTCTGGGTGCTACAATCACTTAAATCTAGTGGGAGTTAAACTTCCAGATAAGATAGTGATTGATAGAGTTCTCTAGCCACTATCACTAAGCTACTAGATCTTCGTGATGAACTATGACATGAAAGGGATGGAGTTGATCCCTGAGCTGTTCGCGGTGCTTAAGACCGTAAAAGGTAGAAATCAAGAAGGATCATCAAGTGCTGATGGTTTAACAAGACCACTGGTTTCAAGAAGGGCAAGGGCTAGAAGGGAAACTTCATGGATGGCAAACCAGTTGTTGCTCCAGTGAAGGAACCCAAGGTTGAACCCAAACCCAAGACTAAGTGCTTCTATTGTAAGGGGAACGGTCACTGGTAGCGGAATTACCCCAAATGCATAGTAGATAAGAAGGCTGGCAACTTCAACAAAATATATACGTGTTATTAATGTGTACCTCGCTAGTACTCCTGGTAGCACCTGGGTATTGGATACCGGTTCAGTTGCTATTACTGGTGACTTGAAGCAAAAGCTACGGACTAAACGGAGACTGGCTAAGGGCGAGGTGACGATGTGTGTTGGAAGTGTTTCCAAAGTTGATGAGATCACCATCGCACGCTCCATCTGCCTTCGGGATTAGTATTGAACCTAGATAAATATTATCAGGTGTCTACGTTGAGCATGAATATGATTAGATCATGTTCATTGCAATACGGTCATTCATTTATGTTAGAGAATAATGGTTATTCTGTTTACATGAATGATACCTTTCATGGTCATGCACCCTATGTGAATGGTTCATTGAATCACGGTCGTGGTAATACACATATTAATCCTTGACATCATGGTTAATCCGATGAGATCACCGTGGAGCATGTGGGAGCCAACATGGGTATCCAGATCCTGCTGTTGGTTATTGACCGGAGAGTTGTCTCGGCCATGTCTGCATGACTCCCGAACCCGTAGGGTCTACAAACTTAAGGTTCGATGACGCTAGGGTTATAGGGAAAGTATGTACGCAGTTACCGAATGTTGTTCGGAGTCCCGGATGAGATCCCGGACGTCACGAGAAGTTCCGGAATGGTCCGGAGGTAAAGATTAATATATATGAAGTATGGTTTTGGCCACCGCAAGTGTTCCGGGCATCATCGGTAGTGTTCCGGGCCATGTCTGCATGACTCCCGAGCCCGTAGGGTCTACACACTTAAGGTTCGATGACGCTAGGGTTATGGGGAATAGATGTACATGGTTACCGAATGTTGTTCGGAGTCCCGGATGAGATCTCGGACGTCACGAGGAGTTCCGTAATGGTCCGGAGGTAAAGATTTATATATGGGAAGTCATCATACGATCACCGGAATAATTCGGGGGTTACCGGTATTGTACCGGGACCACCGGAGGGGTTCCGGGGGTCCACCGGGAGGGTCCACCTGCCCCGGAGGGCCCTATGGGCTGTATGTGGAGAGGGACCAGCCCCTTAGTGGGATGGGCGCCTCCCCCCTAGGGCCCATGCGCTAGGGTTTGGGGGAACCCTAAAGGGGGGGCGCCCCCTTGCCTTGGGGGGCAAGGCAACCCCCCTTGGCCGCCGCCCCCTCCTCAGATTGGATCTGAGGGGCCGTCCCCCCTCTCCCTTGCCCCTATATATATGTGGGGGTTGGGAGGGCAGCCGCACCCAAGTTCTGGCGCAGCCCTCCCCCTCTCCCAAGTCCCCCTCTTCTCCTACGGTGCTTGGCGAAGCCCTGCAGGATTATCACGCTCCTCCTTCACCACCATGCCATCGTGCTGCTGCTGGATGGAGTCTTCCCCAACCTCTCCTTCTCCCCTTGATGGATCAAGGCGTAGGAGACATCACCGGGTTGTAAGTGTGTTGAACGCGGAGGTGCCATCCGTTCAGCACTAGGATCATCGGTGATTTGGATCATGACGTGTACGACTCCATCAACCCCATTCACTTGAACGCTTCTGCTTAGCGATCTACAAGGGTATGTAGATGCACTCCCCTTCCACTTGTTGCTAGATTACTCCATAGATTGATCTTGGTGATGCATAGAAAATTTTAAATTTCTGCTACGTTCCCCAACAGTGGCATCATGAGCTAGGTCTATGCGTAGTTTCTATGCACGAGTAGAACACAAAGCAGTTGTGGGCGTTGATTTTGTCAATTTACTTGCCGTTACTAGTATTATCTTGATTCGGCGGCATCGTGGGATGAAGCGGCCCAGACCGACCTTACACGTACTCTTACGTGAGACTGGTTCCACCAACTGACATGCACTAGTTGCATAAGGTGGCTAGCGGGTGTCTGTCTCTCCCACTTTAGTCAGATCGGATTCGATGAAAAGGGTCCTTATGAAGGGTAAATAGAAATTGGCATATCACGTTGTGGTTTTGGCGTAGGTAAGAAACGTTCTTGCTAGAAACCTATAGCAGCCACGTAAAAACTTTCAACAACAATTAGAGGACGTCTAACTTGTTTTTGCAGCATATGCCTTGTGATGTGATATGGCCAAAAGGATGTGATGAATGATATATGTGATGTATGAGATTGATCATGTTCTTGTAATAGGAATCACGACTTGCATGTCGATGAGTATGACAACCGGCAGGAGCCATAGGAGTTGTCTTAATTTATTTATGACCTGCGTGTCAACATAAACGTCTTGTAATTACTTTACTTTATTGCTAAAGCGTTAGCCATAGTAGTAGAAGTAATAGATGACGAGACAACTTCAAGAAGACACGATGACGGAGATCATGATGATGGAGATCATGGTGTCATGCCGGTGACAACGATGATCATGGAGCCCCGAAGATGGAGATCAAAAGGAGCAAAATGATATTGGCCATATCATGTCACTATTTGATTGCATGTGATGTTTATCATGTTTTACATCTTATTTGCTTAGAACGACAGTAGCTTAAATAAGATGATCCCTCACTAAAATTTCAAGAAAGTGTTCCCCCTAACTGTGCACCGTTGCGAAGGTTCGTCGTTTCGAAGCACCACGTGATGATCGGGTGTGATAGATTCTAACGTTCGAATACAACGGGTGTAAGCCAGATTTACACACGCAATGCACTTAGGTTGACTTGACGAGCCTAGCATGTACAGACATGGCCTCGGAACACGGAAGACCGAAAGGTCGAGCATGAGTCGTATAGAAGATACGATCAACATGAAGATGTTCACCGATGTTGACTAGTCTGCCTCACGTGATGATCAGGCACGGCCTAGTCGATTCGGATCATGTTTCACTTAGATGACTAGAGGGATGTCTATCTGAGTGGGAGTTCATTAAATAATTTGATTAGATGAACTCAATTATCATGAACATAGTCTAAATTGTCTTTGCAAATATGTTGTAGATAAATAGCTCACGTTGTAGCTCCATGTTTCAATACGTTCCTAGAGAAAGATTAAGTTGAAAGATATTGTAAGCAATGATGCGGACTAGGTCCATAGTCCGAGGAGTGTCCTCACTGCTACACAGAAGGCTTACGTCTTTGATGCACCGCTCGATGTGCAAACCCCTACAACGTCGTCTATGGATGTTGTGAACACCTCACAGACACATCCTGATGACTACATGATAGTTTAGTGCACCATACTTTACGGCTTAGAATCGGGATTCCAATGACGTTTTGAATGCCATAAGACATATGAGATGTTCCAAGAGCTGAAATTGGGATTTCAGGCTCATGCCTGTGTTGAGAGGTGTGTGACCTCTGACAAGTTCTTTAGCCAACAAGATGGAGGAGAATATCTCAGCTAGTGAGCATGTGATCAGAATGTCTGGGTGCTACAATCACTTAAATCAAGTGGGAGTTAAACTTCCAGATAAGATAGTGATTGATAGAGTTCTCTAGCCACTATCACTAAGCTACTAGATCTTCGTGATGAACTATGACATGAAAGGGATGGAGTTGATCCCGGAGCTGTTCGCGGTGCTTAAGACCGTAAAAGGTAGAAATCAAGAAGGAGCATCAAGTGTTGATGGTTTAACAAGACCACTGATTTCAAGAAGGGCAAGGGCTAGAAGGGAAACTTCATGGATGGCAAACCAGTTGCCGCTCCAGTGAAGGAACCCAAGGTAACCCAAACCCGAGACTAAGTGCTTCTATTGTAAGGGGAATGGTCACTGGTAGCGGAATTACCCCAAATGCATGGTAGATAAGAAGGCTGGCAACTTCAAAAAAGTATATACGTGTTATTAATGTGTACCTCGCTAGTACTCCTGGTAGCACCTGGGTATTGGATACCAATTCAGTTACTATTACTGGTGACTTGAAGCAAAAGCTACGGACTAAACGGAGACTGGCTAAGGGCGAGGTGACGGTGTGTGTTGGAAGTGTTTCCAAAGTTGATGAGATCACCATCGCACGCTCCATCTGCCTTCGGGATTAGTATTGAACCTAGATAAATGTTATCCGTTGTCTACGTTGAGCATGAATATGATTAGATCATGTTCATTGCAATACGGTCATTCATTTATGTTAGAGAATAATGGTTATTCTGTTTACATGAATGATACCTTTCATGGTCATGCACCCTATGTGAATGGTTCATTGAATCTTGATCGTGGTAATACACATGTTCACGCCAAAAGATGTAGAGTTAATAATGATAGTACCACTTCTCGTGGCACTGCCGCTTAGGTCATATTGGTGTAAGATGCATGAAGAAACTCCATGTCGATGGATGTTTGGAGTCACTTGATTTTGAATCGCTTGACACATGCGAGCCATGCCTCATGGGCAGGATGACTAAGACCCCGCTTTCAGGTACAATGAAACGGGAAAGTGACTTGTTGGAAATCATACATGCTGATGTGTGTGATCCAATGAGAATTGAAGCGTGCGGTGGATATAGCTATTTTCTCATCTTCACTGACGATTTGAGTAGATATAGGTATATTTACTTAATGAAGCACAAGTCTGAAACATTTGAAAAGTTCAAGCAATTTCAGAGTGAAGTTAAGAATCATCATAACAAGAAGATCAAATTCCTATGATCTGATCAAAAGGGGATTTTCTGAGTTATGAGTTTGGCAATCACTTAAGACATTGTGGAATTGTTTCACAGTTGAAGCCACATGGAACACCATAGAGTAATGGTGTGTTCGGACGTTGTAATCGAACCTTATGAGATATGGTGCGATCTATGATGTCTCTTATCAATCTACCGTTTTCATTTTGAGGTTATGCGTTAGAGACATCTGCATTCACTTTAGATAGAACACCATCTAAGTCCGTTGAGACGACATCGTATGAACATTGGTTTGGCAAGAAACCAAAGTTGTCGTTTCTTAATGTTTGGGGCTACGATGCTTAAAGCTTCAACCAGAGAAGCTCGAACCCAAAGCAGACAAACACATCTTTAGGATACCCAAAGTGACAGTTGGGTATACCTTCTATCTCAGATCCGAGGGCAAATTGTTTGTCGCTAAGAACGGGTCCTTTCTCGAGAAGGAGTTTCTCTCGAAAGAATTGAGTGGGAGGAAGATAGAACTTGATGAGGTTGTTGAACCTTTATTTCAACCAGAGAATGATGCAACATAGAAAGATGTTTTCTGTGGCACCTACGTCTGTTGAATAGGAAGTTAATGATAGTGATCATGAAGCTTCGGATCAAGTTGCTATCGAACCTCGTAGGTCGACAAGGATATGTACTACTCCTAAGTGGTACGGTAATCCTGTCTTAGATATCATGTTATTAGACAACAATGAACCTACGAGCTATGGAGAAGCGATGGTGGGCCCGTATTCCGACAAATGGTTAGAAGCCATGAAATCCGAAATAGGATCCATATATCAGAACAAAGTATGGACTTTGGTGGACTTGCCCGATGATCGGCAAGCCATTGAGATAAATGGATCTTTAAGAAGAAGACGGACGTGGGCGGTAATGTTACCGTCTATGAAGCTCGACTTGTGGGAAAGAGTCTTTTCACAAGTTCAAGGAGTTGACTACGATGAGAATTTCTCACCCGTAGCGATGCTTAAGTCCGTCGGAATCATGATAGCATTAGCTGTATTTTTCGATTATGAAATCTTACAGATGGATGTCAAAACAAGTTTTCTTACCAGTTTTCGTAAGAAAAGGTGTATGTGATACAATAAAAGGTTTTGTTGATCCTAAGGATGCTAAAAGGTATGCTGGCTCCAGCAATCCTTCTATGGACTAGAGCAAGCATCTCGGAATCGGAATATATGTTTTGATGGAGTGATCAAAGCTTTTAGGTTTATACAATGTTGGCTAGAAACTTGTATTTACAAGAAAGTGAGTGGGAGCACTACAACATTTCTGATAAGTATATGTGGATGACATATTGTTGATCCAAAATAATGTAGAATTTCTGGAAAGCATAAACGGTTGTTTGAAGAGTGTTTTTCAAAGGAAGACCTGGATAAAGCTGCTTACATATTGGGCATCAAGATCTATAGAGATAGATCAAGACGCCTGATGATACTTTCAAAGAACGCACACCTTAACATGTTTTTGAAGGAGTTCAAAATAGATCAGTCAAAGAAGGGGTTCTTATCTAAGTTGTAAGGTGTGAAGTTGAGTAAGACTCAAAGCTTGACCACGGCATAAGAAAGAGAAAGGACGAAGGTCGTCCCCTATGCTTTTGTCATAGGCTCTATACGGTATGCCATGCTGAAGTACCGCACCTGATGTGTGCCTTGCCACATGTCTGGAAAGAGGGTACAAAGGTGATCTAGGAGTAGATCACCAGATAGCGGTCAAAATTATCCTTAGAGGAATAAGGAAATGTTTCTCGGTTATGGAGGTGATAAAGAGTTCGACGTAAAGAGTTATGTAGATGAAAGCTAAACACCTATCCGGATAGCTCTGAGTAGAGATACCGGATACGTATAATGGAGCAGCAATTTGGAATAGCTCCAAGTGGAACGTGGCAGCAGCATCTACGATATAAAGTTTTGCGAAATACATAGGGATATGAATATGGCAAGACTCGTTGACTACAACCTCTCTCACAAGCATAACATGATCAAACCCAGAACTCTTTGAGTGTTTATCACATAGTGATGTGAACTAGATGATTGAGTCTAGTAGACTCTTGGATGTTGGTCACATGGCGATGTGACCCGTGAGTGTTAATCACATGGCGATGTGAACTAGATTATTGACTCTAGTGCAAGTGGGAGACTGTTGGAAATATGCCCTAGAGGCAATAATAAATTAGTTATTATTATATTATATTTCATTGTTCATGATAATCGTTTATTATCCATGCTAGAATTGTATTGATAGGAAACTCAGATACATGTGTGGATACATAGACAACACCATGTCCCTAGTAAGCCTTTAGTTGACTAGCTCGTTGATCAATAGATGGTTACAGTTTCCTGACCATGGACATTGGATGTCGTTGATAACGGGATCACATCATTAGGAGAATGATGTGATGGACAAGACCCAATCCTAAGCTTAGCACAAGATCGTGTAGTTCGTATGCTAAAGCTTTTCTAATGTCAAGTATCATTTCCTTAGACCATGAGATTGTGCAACTCCCGGATACCGTAGCAATGCTTTGGGTGTGCCAAACGTCACAACGTAACTGGGTGGCGATAAAGGTTCACTACAGGTATCTCCGAAAGTGTCTGTTGGGTTGGCACGAATCGAGACTGGGATTTGTCACTCCGTGTAAATGGAGAGGTATCTCTGGGCCCACTCGGTAGGACATCATCATAATGTGCACAATGTGACCAAGGAGTTGATCACGGGATGATGTGTTACGGAACGAGTAAAGAGACTTGCTGGTAACGATATTGAACAAGGTATCGGGATACCGACAATCGAATCTCGGGCAAGTATCGTACCGATGGACAAAGGGAATTGTATACGGGATTGATTGAATCCTTGACATCTTGGTTCATCCGATGAGATCATCGTGGAGCATGTGTGAGCCAACATGGGTATCTAGATCCCGCTATTGGTTATTCACCGGAGAGTTGTCTCGGCCATGTCTGCATGACTCCCGAGCCCGTAGGGTCTACACACTTAAGGTTCGATGACGCTAGGGTTATAGGGAATAGATGTACGTGGTTACCGAATGTTGTTCGGAGTCCCGGATGAGATCCCGGACGTCACGAGGAGTTCCGGAATGGTCCGGAGGTAAAGATTTATATATGGGAAGTCATCATACGGTCAGCGGAATAATTCGGGGGTTACCGGTATTGTACCGGGACCACCGGAGGGGTTCCCGGGGTCCATCGGGAGGTTCCACCTGCCCCGGAGGGACCTATGGGCTGTATGTGGAGAGGGACCAGCCCCTTAGTGGGCTGGGCGCCTCCCCCCTAGGGCCCATGCGCCTAGGGTTTGGGGGAACCCTAAAGGGGGGGGCGCCCCCCTTGCCTTGGGGGGCAAGGCAACCCCCCTTGGCCGCCGCCCCCTCCTCAGATTGGGTCTGAGGGAGCCGGCCCCCCTCTCCCTTGCCCCTATATATATGTGGGGGTTGGGAGGGCAGCCGCACCCAAGTTCTGGCACAGCCCTCCCCCTCTCCCAAGTCCTCCTCTTCTCCTACGGTGCTTGGCGAAGCCCTGCAGGATTACCACGCTCCTCCTTCACCACCATGCCATCGTGCTGCTGCTGGATGGAGTCTTCCCCAACCTCTCCTTCTCCCCTTGATGGATCAAGGCGTAGGAGACATCACCGGGCTGTACGTGTGTTGAACACGGAGCTGCCGTCCATTCAGCACTAGGATCATCGGTGATTTGGATCACGACGAGTACGACTCCATCAACCCCGTTCACTTGAACGCTTCTGCTTAGCGATCTACAAGGGTATGTAGATGCACTCCCCTTCCCCTCGTTGCTAGATTACTCCATAGATTGATCTTGGTGATGCGTAGAAAATTTTAAATTTCTGGTACGATCCCCAACAGTGGCATCATGAGCTAGGTCTATGTGTAGTTTCTATGCACAAGTAGAACACAAAGCAGTTGTGGGAGTTGATTTTGTCAATTTGCTTGCCGTTACTAGTCTTATATTGATTCGGCGGCATCGTGGGATGAAGCGGCCCGGACCGACCTTACACGTACTCTTACGTGAGACTGGTTCCACCGACTGACATGCACTAGTTGCATAAGGTGGCTAGCGGGTGTCTTTCTCTCCCACTTTAGTCGGATCGGATTCGATGAAAAGGGTCCTTATGAAGGGTAAATAGAAATTGGCATATCACGTTGTGGTTTTGTTGTAGGTAAGAAACGTTCTTGCTAGAAACCTATAGCAGCCACGTAAAAACTTGCAACAACAATTAGAGGACGTCTAACTTGTTTTTGCAGCATATGCCTTGTGATGTGATATGGCCAAAAGGATGTGATGAATGATATATGTGATGTACGAGATTGATCATGTTCTTGTAATAGGAATCACGACTTGCATGTCGATGAGTATGACAATCGGCAGGAGCCATGGGAGTTGTCTTAATTTATTTATGACCTGCGTGTCAACATAAACGTCATGTAATTACTTTACTTTATTGCTAAAGCGTTAGCCATAGTAGTAGAAGTAATAGATGACGAGACAACTTAAAGAAGACAAGATGATGGAGATCATGATGATGGAGATCATGGTGTCATGCCGGTGACAACGATGATCATGGAGCCCCGAAGATGGAGATCAAAAGGAGCAAAATGATATTGGCCATATCATGTCACTATTTGATTGCATGTGATGTTTATCATGTTTTACATCTTATTTGCTTAGAACGACGGTAGCTTAAATAAGATGATCCCTCACTAAAATTTCAAGAAAGTGTTCCCCCTAACTGTGCACCGTTGCGAAGGTTCATCGTTTCGAAGCACCACGTGATGATCGGGTGTGATAGATTCTAACGTTCGAATACAACGGGTGTAAGCCAGATTTACACACGCAATGCACTTAGGTTGACTTGACGAGCCTAGCATGTACAGACATGGCCTCGGAACACGGAAGACCGAAAGGTCGAGCATGAGTCGTATAGAAGATACGATCAACATGAAGATGTTCACCGATGTTGACTAGTCCGTCTCACGTGATGATCGGACACGGCCTAGTCGATTCGGATCATGTTTCACTTAGATGACTAGAGGGATGTCTATCTGACTGGGAGTTCATTAAATAATTTGATTAGATGAACTCAATTATCATGAACATAGTCTAAATTGTCTTTGCAAATATGTTGTAGATAAGTTGTAGCTCCCTGTTTCAATACGTTCCTAGAGAAAGATTAAGTTGAAAGATATTGTAAGCAATGATGCGGACTAGGTCCGTAGTCCGAGGAGTGTCCTCACTGCTACACAGAAGGCTTATGTCTTTGATGCACCGCTCGATGTGCAAACCCCTACAACGTCATCTGTGGATGTTGTGAATACCTGACAGACACATCCTGATGACTACTTGATAGTTTAGTGCACCATACTTTACGGCTTAGAATCGGGATTCCAATGACGTTTTGAACGCCATAAGACATATGAGATGTTCCAAGAGCTGAAATTGGGATTTCAGGCTCATGCCTGTGTTGAGAGGTGTGAGACCACTGACAAGTTCTTTAGCCAACAAGATGGAGGAGAATATCTCAGCTAGTGAGCATGTGCTCAGAATGTCTGGGTGCTACAATCACTTAAATCAAGTGGGAGTTAAACTTCCAGATAAGATAGTGATTGATAGAGTTCTCTAGCCACTATCACTAAGCTACTAGATCTTCGTGATGAACTATGACATGAAAGGGATGGAGTTGATCCCGGAGCTGTTCGCGGTGCTTAAGGCCGTAAAAGGTAGAAATCAAGAAGGAGCATCAAGTGTTGATGGTTTAACAAGACCACTGGTTTCAAGAAGGGCAAGGGCTAGAAGGGAAACTTCATGGATGGCAAACCAGTTGTCGCTCCAGTGAAGGAACCCAAGGTTGAACCCAAACCCGAGACTAAGTGCTTCTATTGTAAGGGGAACGGTCACTGGTAGCGGAATTACCCCAAATGCATGGTAGATAAGAAGGCTGGCAACTTCAACAAAGTATATACGTGTTATTAATGTGTACCTCGCTAGTACTCCTGGTAGCACCTAGGCATTGGATACCGGTTCAGTTGCTATTACTGGTGACTTGAAGCAAAAGCTACAGACTAAACGGAGACTGGCTGCCGGAGTAAATAGCCATGGGTAGCCTAGCCGGCTTCCCCTGGCCCTTCTGAAAAAGTTACGAGCCCGCCCGGCTCTCAAGAAATCCAAGACATGGGGCCGCCTTCCCCTTGCTGGCTGCCATCCAGACCGGCTTTCGGAAGGCGGTCCGACTTTAGCCCTCATGAGAAGGTCGACTCCAAGAAGCCGGCCATGAGAAGGCCGACTCCAAGAAGCCGGCTCCCCATAAAGCGGTCCAGACTGTACCCACAAAAGTTTGCACCCACCTAACAGCGGTGTGACGGGGCGTGGCTAAAGTAAAGCCTGCCACCCCCGAATCCTGGAGCACGCCTGGCACAGTGCGCCGTATGGGGTAGGCATGACCCGTCCGGCATGGCACTGTTGCCATGTTGGCCCTGGCATCACCCACGACGGGCCGCCAGCGTGGCCCACAGACGGTGGGCCCCTTCGAGTAGAGAGACGCCCGGAGGCGGCCACGCCTCCAACCAGTCGGCCCAAGACAGAGCCGGCTCCCTGCAGTCGGCTTGCCGCCTCCCTCGAAGAAGATGCCCCATTAAGGAGACAAGACGCGGTGAGGCTACAGCGATCGCCTGACAGGTGGCGGTACTGTAGCCGCGCTTACCACGACGAAGCCCACGACAACAAGATGGAGCCACAGTAACCAGCCGCCGACCAGGCCCTGGACAGTGGGGCCTGCCTGTCGACCAAGGGGCCGGCAGCCGGCGCAGAAGCCAGTGAGCGCAGTCACCGACGGCTGGGCCCCGTGCCCGGTCAGATTACCATTGTACCCCCGGGGGTAGGCCTATATAAACCCCCCGGAGCACCCATGCAAAGGGTTGGACCCCTTGCTAGTCCTAGACACCACACAAGGAGAAGAAGCAGGCTAGTCGTGCCCTTCTTCCTCCTCCCACCAAACAGCTCAAGGAGCGTTGTATTGCTACTTGATTCATCTAGTGAACATGCGGAGACCCCGCAGAGCAGCAGTAGGGGTGTTATCTCCACGGAGAGCCCCGAAGCTGGGTAAGATCCGTCGGCGTGCATGTCTTCGCCTTATCCCGTTTCCAGGCACCGGCGATGTCTTACTGGCTCCCACAATGATAAGCCACTCGTTGGCATATGTCGCACCTACCACCCGACATTTGGCGCCCACCGTGGGGCCAGGTGCACCGTCGTCCGGAGACATGTTCTGGACGGGAACCTTATTCCTCCCCCGCGAGCGTAGCCAACCCGGCACGCCCGATGGCGCTTGCCACGACGCGCTGCAAGGCGTCACCAGCATCTGCGCAGCGAGCAGCCTCCCGATCTCCTCGACGAAGCTCTCATCTCCGACGAGCTCGCCTCCGATGCGGGCACCGACCACCTCGCCAACCTTCTCGGCCAGCTCCATCTCTCCAGCGAGCCCGCTGTGGACCTGGAGTCGGTTGGCTCCACCGACACGATGCCTGTCGACTCCGACACGGCCTCCTACAACACCTTCCCCACCAACGTCACGATCTACAACGACCCGCTTCCTCGAGCCGACGGCTGCGATGCAGTCACCACCGAAGTGATGGTTGTCGGCCACGGCGGCCCGGCCGACGAGAGCGCCCGCGATGCCTCGCACGCGGCGTCCCACGACTTGTCCGCTCCCCTCCCGGCTAATGCCGACGACGAAGCACTGGAGGCACGCCGCCTCGCCCTCCTCGCAGAGGGCCAGAGGCTGGCTTCCGTAAGACGCCTCACTGAGGCCTATCAGCGCGAAGCTGACCGCGCCGCCTTCGGCACGCCGGCCCCGGGCGGGCCAAGCCGGGCCGGCCTTGTCAAGCAACGCGGCGCCGTCATCGCCGACACGCTGGGAGTCGACCGCCCGGTCTATGTCACTCCGCTCGAGAACTTGCGTGCCACCCAGGCGGCCGTAGACGAGCTGGACGGCCTGGAGGCCGAAGACCTCCCCCACATGATCCGGCGCATCCAGCGATTGATTGACGCAGCCGCGCAGCGACACGAAGCCGACGCCCACGCGGAAAGCCCTCCCCCGTGCCAAGAACACGGCGCGACATCCTGGACGCCAACTGCGAGCAACACCCGCGCGCGACGCGAGAAGGAGCCGGCTGCCAGCCACAGCCAGACCCGGATCTCCATCGAGCGAGACGCGGACGGTCATCCCCAAGCCATGGAATGGCGGGGCGACCCGCCTCCGCCTCCGCCCCGTGGAGAGAGATATCCTACCCCGCCGCCAGTGGCGCACCCGACTCTCAGCGGCCGGCTAGGCCGCCGCGAAGGAATCAGCGAGAATGACGCCCGCCATCGGATCGACCGCCTGGCGCGATCCCTGGCGTTGGAAGAAGAAGACGATGTCGGCCCACCTTGTTTCGGCCCCCGCATCCGCGACGAGCCCTTTCCCAAAGGGTTCTCTCTCCCAAGAGACACGCCCAAGTACAACGGCTCCATGAAGCCGGAAGATTGGTTGATTGACTACTCCATGGCGTTTAGCATAGCCAACGGCAACCGGCGCGTTGCCGTGAAGTATGTGCCCCTCATGCTGCAAGGCACGGCGCAGACCTGGCTCAACAGCCTCAAGCCGTGCAGCATCAACAGCTGGCTAGATTTCACAGAAGCCTTCATCCGCAACTTCACCAGCACCTACAAGCGGGCTCCCAAGCCCAGACAGCTCTCCTTGTGCATACAAGGCCCCGCCGAGTCCACTCGCGATTACCTCACGCGTTGGGCCAAGCTCCGCAACTCCTGTGAAGGGGTGCATGAGGTGCAAGCCATAGAATACTTCACAGCCGGATGCCGAGAAGGCACCCTCCTCAAGCACAAGCTCCTCTGCGACGAGCCGGCTACCCTCGACGAGCTTCTGGACATAGCGGACAAGTACGCCACCGCCGACTCCTTGTTGAAGACCGAGTTCGGGTAGACGCGTCCGGAAAGGTACTCAACCCGGCGCCGAAGATGCCGGCTGGGGATTCCGGCCGACTCCCCCACTCGAACGACCACAAGCGCAAGGGCCCTGCGCCGCCTCCCGCTAGTCGGCAGGTGGCCACAGTCGAAGACGCGCCGCCTGAAGAGCGACCGGCGCCCAAGAAGCCCAAGGGCGGCAGGCCGGCTTGGCAGCCGCCTTCTCCTACGAGCAAACTCTCGACGCCCCTTGCAAGTTCCACAACGGCGTGAAGCCGTCCAACCACACGACCCGGAAGTGCCACTGGCTCACCCGAATCTCTAAAGGCCGGCCCGCCGCCTCCGCCTCCGCCGCCTCCGGTAGCCCGGCCCGCAGTCGGAGCCGTGCATGACGAGTTCCCTGACGAGCAAGCAACCTACATCGTCTTTACAAGCCAGCCCGAAGACCGGCGCGGCAAACGGCAAGAGCGCCAGGAAGTTAGCGTGGTCGCTGCCAACCCCGCCGGACACATGCATTGGTCAGAAAAGCCCATCAGCTGGAGCCGGGCCGACCATCCGGAAGTGATGCCGTCTCCCGGCTCTTATGCTTTGGTCCTGGAAGCCACCCTTGCAACGGACAGACGCGCTGCCCGCTTCTCCCGTGTGTTGATAGACGGCGGAAGCAGCATCAACATCCTGTACCGTGACACCCTGGAAAAGCTAAACATCAAGACGAAGCAGCTCACGCCTACTCGGACATTGTTTCATGGCATCGTACCCGGCCTGTCCTGCGCCCCCATTGGCAAGATCAAGATTGATGTACTTTTTGGGGACAAGGAGCATTTCCGCCGGGAAGCGATCTGGTTTGAAGTGGTGGACCTGGAGAACCCTTACCATGCATTGCTTAGCCGACCTGCCTTGGCCAAATTCATGGCAGTTCC
Organism: Triticum dicoccoides; assembly: GCF_002162155.2. Taxonomy (NCBI): domain Eukaryota; kingdom Viridiplantae; phylum Streptophyta; class Magnoliopsida; order Poales; family Poaceae; genus Triticum; species Triticum dicoccoides. Next base: position 618,522,651 of record NC_041390.1, on the reverse strand, counting down.
CCACTATGCATACCTCAAGATGAAGATACCAAGCACCAAAGGCGTCATCACCGTAACCGATGATTACAAGAAGTCCTCTGAGTGCGCGGCGGCCAGCAGCCGGCTAGCTGAGTCCCTTGTGATTGCCGAAGAGAAGAAGATGTTGGACCGAGTCGTGGCCATAGCCGGCAAGCAGTCGGCCGTGTCCCCCGACCCCAAGGAGCATGATACTCAAGGATCTTTCCAGCCGGCCAAGGAGACGAAGAAGATACCTCTTGACCCCGAGCATCCAGAGAGGTTTGCCGTCATCGGGGCAAGCCTGAACAGCAAATAGGAAGGCGAGCTCGCCGATTTCCTCCGTGAGAATCGGGACATCTTTGCATGGTCCCCCAAGGACATGTCGGGTGTTTCGAGGAAATTCGCCGAGCACAAACTACACGTTCGAGAAGACGCAAAGCCAGTCAGACAACCCCTTCGCCGACTGTCGGAGGAGAAACGCAGGATTGTAGGGGAGGAGATAGCCCGGCTCTTGGCGTCCGGTTTCATCATGGAAGTTTTCTTTCCAGAGTGGCTCGCCAACCCGGTCCTTGTGCTAAAGAAGAACAACAAGTGGCGCATGTGTATAGACTACACGAGCCTCAACAAGGCCTGCCCCAAAGATCCTTTTGCCCTGCCAAGGATTGACCAAGTGATAGACTCCACAGCCGGATGCGAGCTGTTGAGTTTTTTGGATGCATACTCCGGATATCATCAGATAAAGCTAGATCCGGACGACCGCCTGAAGACCGCCTTCATCACGCCATTTGGGGCCTTCTGCTACCTGACTATGACATTCGGCTTGAGAAATGTTGGTGCCACTTTTCAGCGTTGCATGCAGAAGTGCCTCCTCAAGCAACTCGGCAGAAACGCTCACGTTTACGTGGACGACATCATGGTGAAGACGGAGAAGCGCGGCACTTTGCTGGGAGACCTCAAGGAAACGTTTGAGAACTTACGCCGGTTCCTAATCAAGCTCAATCCCGAGAAATGCGTGTTCGGAGTGCCAGCCGGCCAGCTCCTAGGCTTCCTGGTCTCCGAACGCGGCATCGAATGCAACCCGGTGAAGATCAAGGCCATCGAGAGAATGGCGATCCCCACCAAGCTTCGAGACATTCAGAAGTTCACCGGGTGCTTGGCCTCCTTGAACCGCTTCATCAGCCGGCTCGGAGAGAAAGCTCTCCCCCTCTACCGCCTCATGAAGAAGAGCACTCACTTCGAGTGGAACGACCAGGCCGACCAAGCTTTTTACGAGCTAAAGAAGATGCTGGCCACGCCGCCCGTCCTCGCGGTGCCGACTGAGAAAGAGCCCATGCTCCTGTACATTGCCGCAACCAGCCGGGTGGTCAGCACTGTCATCGTAGTCCAGCGCCCAGAGGAAGGCCGAGCCCAGCCGGTCCAGAGGCCGGTGTATTATTTGAGCGAGGTGCTGTCCGCCTCAAAGCAGAACTACCCGCACTACCAGAAGATGTGTTACGGTGTGTACTTCACCGCCAAGAAGCGGAAGCCCTACTTTCAAGAGCATCCCGTCACGGTCGTATGCACTGCCCCGCTAGCCGAGATCATAGGCAGCCTGGATGCATCCAGCCGGGTGGAGAAATGGGCCATCGAGCTGGCCCCCTACATGATCTTCTACCAGCCCCGCACTGCCATCAAGTCCCAAGCACTGGCCGACTTCCTCGTCAATTGGGTCGAGACCCAGTACCTGCCGCCGGCTCCCAACTCCACCCATTGGCGCATGCACTTCGACGGGTCCAAGATGCGCACCGGCTTGGGAGCCGGCGTCGTCCTTACCTCTCCAAAAGGCGACAAGCTTAGATACACGCTACAGATCCACTTTGCCGCCTCCAACAATGTGGCCGAGTACGAGGCGCTCATACACGGGCTCCGGCTTGCCAAAGAACTTGGCATTCGCCGGATCCTATGTTATGGCAACTCAGACCTGGTGGTCCAACAATCATCCGGCGACTGGGACGCCAAGGACGCGAATATGGCGAGCTACCGCTTCCTGGTCCAACAACTCAGCGGATACTTTGAAGGATGCGAGTTCCTCCATGTACCGCGAGCTGACAACGAGTCAGCCGATGCCCTGGCTCGAATAGGCTCCACCCGGCAAGCAATTCCAATCGGCGTCGCTCTACAATGCCTCCTCAAGCCATCTATCAAGCCGTCTCCAGAGTCCGATTCCATCTTCGTGCCGCCTGACCCCGATGCGGCCGGGTCCGGCTCGAAGAACCAAGTAGGCGACCCCAAGACCCCCGTAGCCGGTCCGGCGACTTCGGCAGCCGGCTCGGGGACTGCCGCACCCGGCTCGGGGACTGCGGTAGCCGGCCCGGGGACTGCACCAGCACAACAGCCAGCGGCCAACTCCAGCACCTACCACCCAACCCGCCCATCCTGGTGGCAGTAGCCACATTGGCAGTAGAAGAAGTCGCGGCTCCATCATGGGCTCAGTCCATCCTCAACTTCCTAGTAAACCAAGACCTGCCGGCTAACGAAACAGAAGCAAGACAAGTCCAACGTCGAGCCGGAGCATACACAATCGTCAACAGAGAGCTCGTCAAGCGCAGTGTCACTGGAGTCCTCCAACGGTGCGTCGAGCAAGAGAAAGGCATTGCAATCCTTAGAGACATTCACCAAGGAGAATGCGGCCACCATGCGGCCTCAAGATCACTTGTCGCCAAAGCCTTCCGCCATGGTTTCTTCTGGCCGACTGCTTTGGATGATGCCAAAGAATTAGTTAAACATTGCAAGGGGTGCCAACTCTTCAGCTCCAAGCAACACATGCCGGCCTCGGCACTCAAGACCATTCCCCTCACTTGGCCCTTTGCCGTTTGGGGACTGGACATGGTGGGCCCATTCAAGACGGCGCGCGGCGGCATGACGCATTTGCTCGTCGCCGTGGACAAATTCACCAAGTGGATTGAGGCAAAGCCGATCAAGAAGCTGAATGGGCCGACTACTGTGACATTCATCGCAGACATAACAACACGGTACGGTGTGCTGCACAGCATCATCACCGACAACGGCAGGAATTTTGCCAAAGGAGCCCTGGCACGTTTCTGCGCAGCCCAAGGTATCCGGCTGGACTTAGCATCCGTCGCCCACCCGCAGTCAAACGGCCAGGTCGAGCGAGCTAACTGCCTCATCCTCTCCAGCATCAAGCCCCGACTAGTCGTACCTCTGGAGCGCTCAGCCGGCTGTTGGCTCGATGATCTGCCGGCTGTCCTCTGGAGTCTGCGCACTACACCAAACAAGTCAACCGGCTTCACCCCTTTCTTCCTTGTGTATGGTGCCGAGGCGGTCATCCCAACTGACATCGAATTCGACTCGCCTCGAGTAACCATGTACACGGAAGCGGAGGCCAAGGAAGCACGAGAAGACGGCGTCAACCTGCTGGAAGAAAGCTGGCTGTTAGCCCTCAGCCGGTCTGCCATCTACCAGCAGGGTTTGCGCCGCTACCACAGCCGGAAGGTCAGGCCAAGATCTTTCCAAGAGGGTGGTCTTGTGCTCCGGCTGATCCAGCGAACAGCCGGCCAACACAAGCTCTCAGCCCCTTGGGAAGGCCCCTTCGTCATCAGCAGAGCTCTAGGCAATGACTCCTACTACCTGATCGATGCACAGAAGCCGAAGGCACGCAAGAGAGACAACTCCGGCAAGGAGTCGGAACGACCATGGAACGCCAACCTCCTTCGAAGGTTTTATAGTTGAAAGGCAGTATGTATCATGCTAACTTCTGTATTAAGTACAAGACAATAGGCCCCCCGAGGAGGGCTCGGGGACTGCCATCCCTTATTTATGAACGAAAAGTATCATGCTTATGACCTTGTCATTTCTTTTACTTGTTCCGTCTGGCACCGAGTTCGACTAGTCGGCTCGGGGACTGGCCGACTGGAGTTATGTTAGAAGTCCTACCCACAGTCAGACAAGTAGTGTGCCGGCTCCCAAGCCTTCTCTTGCCAAAAATCGCAGTTCGAAGAACCGGCTGTCCGGCTGGCAAGAGTTAAAGGCAGGAACGGACGCCCACACGAAAAACGGCTAGGGACTAACGGACTAATATAACAAAAGCCGGTTTTTCTCCCACCGCCGACCGGCTACCAGAGTAGCCGGCCGGCCGGTTTCCATTCACTTCACTTCAATCCAAGAAAGCTCAAGTACTTGCCTCCCCAAAGAGGGAAGGCGGCAAAGGAAAAAGCCTAAGGATAAAAAAGCATACGCGAATGGAAACCAAACATGCACATAATAATATTTACATAAAAAGACCTCCAAGAGGCCAGCATTCAACATAGTTTGAATACACCCCCAGTGGGTGGAACTGCGAAAATTTAACAAAGATTGTTTAAAGACAACAAAGCAGGAAAGATAAAAACGGCAGGTCAAGCTGGCGGAGCGGTCGACGAGCCAGACTGGTTGGCGGAGACGGTCGTGCCGGCTGAAGGAGCGGCCGGCTGGCGAACTTCGGCTTTGTTGCCGCCTCCCGCAGAGGGCGCGCTTCCACACGCCTCGTTGCTGGAGGCACGGTCGGCCTGAGGTCGGCCGATTGTTCCACCAGCCGGCTCGACGTCTTCTTCGTCCTCCTCTTCGTCATCCTCGCCTTCATCGCTGGAGGCAATCTCCTCCACCGAGTCCTCGCCCACCGCCGGGTTCAGCCCGAACCACTCCTCCGGCTGAGCAACACTGCCATCATCGATTTTGGGTGCGAAAACACTGATGTCAGTGCACTCGGCGATCGTCGAAGCTCGTTGGGCGATAGCCGGCCTCACCTCCTCCAGCTCCGCGTCGGCCTCCATCCGCCAAGTGCGCAGCTGGTCCAGGCTCAGCCCTGGATACCAAGCCCGAACAAACTCCAACGCCCGCCCGGCTCCGAGGCGGGCCGCCGACGCCTTCCAAGCCTCAAAGCGACCAACTGCGACCTCCAGCCAGTCGGCAGTTCGGCTTGGGGTGCGGGGGATCATCTCGCCGGGCCAGAGGACGGCCAACACTTGCGCCCTAGCACGTTGGAGCCGGCGAAGCATCCGATGAGCCGGCTGCAACCGCGCCTGGACAGCCAGGAGCTGCTCCTCAAGTGTCCGGTTCGCATCTGGCGCGATGTTGGCCCCCGCCTGACGACGCGCCTCGCGATGGGCCTCAATGCTTTGGGAGGCGAAGGCGGAGTAGCCAGGGAAGTAGTCTGTACCAAAAAACAAGCAACATCTCAAGATAAGTCAAAAAACCCAGGCGGCAAGGGGCAGGGGAGGGCCGAGGAAGGCGGCTTATCATCGATCAAATCCTCGATCCGGCCGAAGCCTTCGTCCAGGGCTCGCCGGGTCTCAGACCAGCTCGCCGCCTCGGTCTCATACTCCGCCTTCAAGGCGGCTTCGCTTTCCTGCGCCGCCTGCAGGACCGCCTTGTGGCTCTCCTCTTGGTCGGCCAGCTTCTTGGCTAGGCGATCTCGTTCCTGGACCAAGGCGGCGCACTCGGCCTCCTTGGTATGAAGGGAGGCCTTCGCTTCGCTGAGCTCCTTCCTCAAGTCGGCGTTGGCCCCTGAAGACAAAGAAAAAGAAAAACCAATAAGGAAAGAGTCGTCAAGAAAGATCCGACCCGACTGCGCAGCAGTCGGCCCGAATCTCGGGGACTACACCCAGTGGGTGCGCTGACGCGCCCCCACAGGAGACAGACAAAATCGAGTACTTACTTCGGCTGTCGGCCAGGTCATCGATCCTCCGGCTCAACTCCCGAGCCTGGGAGTTGAAGGCGGCAGCACGAAGGTTGTGGTATTCCTGAAAGTTCAGAAAAAAGCAAAGTAAGGTAGCCGTCGAGAAAGATCCAACCCGACTGCGCAGCAGTCGGCCCGAATGTCGGGGACTACACCCAGTGGATGCGCTGACGCGCCCCCACAGAAGAAGTTAAGAAAGCAAAGCAGCCAAGAACGAAGGACTCACCCGGATAGTGGCTCGCGTTGACAAGAACTCCTAGGTGAACTGTTGCAGCAGGGCGGCCTTAGCTTGCAGCCGGCTCCGGACCCCTTGAGCCGCCACATCCAGCTCGCCAGTCCCCACGCTGGGAGTCCACTCGGACATGGCGGTGCTGGCCGCCTCCAGATCTTCCGCCGACTGGCCTACGCCCGCAACTCGGCGCAACTCCAGCGGAGCGGCGCCTCCCCCTGCGCACCGGCTCGCCGCCGGCTGCACCTCGAGGCCGCCTTGGCCCGCTCCGGTTGGCGCTGCTGGTGGCGCTCTCCTCCCAAAGGCCACGGGGTCCTCCCCCCTCTCCATCAGCGGCGGGTCTGGGACGATCTCCTCCGCCAAGGGCAATGGGGTGTCGGGGGCTACGGCTCGGAGAGGAATGGCGAGCAGCGGAGGCTGGTTGTGCGAGCTTTCTGCCTCCGTCTCCGCGGTAGCCGCCTCCATCTGGGCCTTGGCTGCCGCGTCGGCCTGCTCCCTCGCCGCCTGGGCGGCCGCCTTCTCCGCCGCCTCGCGCTCCTCCCGCGCTTCGTGGGCGTTCCGCTCTATGGCCTCCCTGAGATCGGCGCGGGGGTCCACACGGCGGGAGCTCGAAGACCCTCCAGCCGGCCCCACGATGGAGCTGCCCGGACCTCGCTCAAGGGAAAGCGGCGCCCTGTCTAGCAAGCGAGAAAAAGTTAAGAAGAATATTCGAAGAGAAAGAGAATGATGACGAACATGCGGCAAGGCAATCGAAGACTTACGCTGAGACCGCCGGAGGCTGCTTCACCGCCTTGCGGAAGCGGGCCGCTTTCGCAGCCACCTCGTCTCGCTTGGTCGCCGCGACGGAGGCTTTGGACTTCTTTGGCCGACTGCCGAAGAGGCCTGAAGCGGCCCGGCGCTTCTGTGCACCGCCGCCGGCAGCCGGCGCGATAGACGAGCCCGCGCCCTGATGGTCGGCCGCCGGCTGGCGACGCGGGGCGACTTCGGCTTCGAAATTGTCCGGCCAGTCCTCGAAGCTCGCGGTGAACCTTGAGCCTCCGGGCTCGGCGCTGTCCCCCACCACGGCGTCTTCCATGGAGGCTGCCCCCAAGTCCGGGTCATCAACATCGTCCACCGTGCGGTCGGGGGCATACTGGCGTTCAATCCCTGCCGCCCCGGCCGGTGGCGCAAGAAGAGGGTTCTGCTCAAAGGAGCCGACTGGTCAGAAGCCGGCCGTCATGAAGCCGGCTGACGACAAAAAGAAGATAGAGAGAGAAGCTTACCACGGGCGGAGGATTGGCACGAGAATACGGCACCTTGCCGTATTGCCAGTCCCCGGCGAGCTTGCAGTTGGCGATGTAGTTAACCATGAGCGCCACCTCCGCATGAGGCATTTCCCATGTGCTCAGCCGACTTGGGTCGAAGCGGCCGCTCATTTGACACATCATATGGGGCCGGCTTTGGAGAGGAAGGATCCGGCGCTCCACAAAGGCGGCTACCAAGTCGGCCCCGCGCAGGCCTTCCGACTGAATCATCACCCGAAGCCGGGAGATGGCGGCGTTCCTGGCCGGAGACAATGACCGGGACCGGAAACTCCACGAGGGCTGCCTCCCAGCCGGCGGGCCGGCTACGTAAGCCGGCAGGTTGATGTAGTCTCCTTGCTCGGCGACGTTCTTCACGTAGAAATATGACCTCTGCCAGACCTTCACCGATTGGATCAGGGGGATGGGCGGGAACGGGTTGTTCTCGCTCGCCCTCCTCATGGCAATGAAGGCCCCGCAGGGGGCGGGCACGCCGGCGACGACTGTGCCGAGCTTGCTCTGGAAGAACTCTCCCCAGAGCTCCAGCGTGGGGAGCAGCCCCAAGAAGCCTTCGCAGAGGGAGATGAAGCCCGACAGCAGCATCACCGCATTGGGCGTGAGGTGATGCGGCTGGAGGTTGTAGAACTCCAGGAAAGAGCGCAGAAATCCGCTCGCCGGAAGGCCGAAGCCGCGCAGGCAGTGCGAGCGAAAGATGACCCGCTCGCCCTCCTCCGGTGCTGGCGAGATCTCCTTCTCCGGCGCCAGGCGGACCTGTACGAGGTCAGCGCCGGGCAGGCGCCGAGTCTGGCGGAGGAACTCCACATGGTCTTCATGGACGTTGGAGCCGTCCCACGAGCTTGACAACGCCATGGGAGCGAGGCGGTGTAGAGACGCAGCGGCGCTGAGACGGGAAGCTGCGACGGCAGCGAGAGGAAGAAACGAGGGTTAGGAGGGGCGGAGCGGGAGAGAGCGTGCGAACCTCTGTCGCTCTCCCTCCTCCCCCTACTTATAGGCTCACGTGGCGGAGCCAAGGAGGCGCGGCGTGGGGAAGCGTGGGGATTGATCGTGCCCACTCCCCACGTCCCGCGATTATTGAGCCTTAACGGCGAAACAAAACTACCTCGAGAAGGCGAGCGGCCCCTGTGGGCCACGAAAGATCCGCGCCCGGACCAAGGCTCGCGAGTGGCGGGCCCGAGCCTCCGGCGGCGTCCCGTCGCGCGCGTGCGCTCGCAGGATCTCGCCGCCACGTGGCCGTGGGAGGGCCCGTAGTCAGCACGCAGGTCCCCCCTCTCCTCCCGCCTGCAGGACGCGGGGCTCTCTGAAGTCGGCGTTCGCCCGCTAAGCCGGCTCTTCAGGATGGGAAGCTGACCAAGCTTCTCGTCCCCCTGCTCGCCTCGGAGCTCGATCAGCTTTGGGGACTACTGTCGGAGTAAATAGCCATGGGTAGCCTAGCCGGCTTCCCCTGGTCCTTCAGAAAAAGTTACGAGCCCGCCCGGCTCTCAAGAAATCCAAGACATGGGGCCGCCTTCCCCTTGCTGGCTGCCATCCAGGCCGGCTTTCGGAAGGCGGTCCGACTTTAGCCCTCATGAGAAGGCCGACTCCAAGAAGCCGGCCATGAGAAGGCCGACTCCAAGAAGCCGGCTCCCCATAAAGCGGTCCAGACTGTACCCACAAAAGTTTGCACCCACCTAACGGCGGTGTGACGGGGCGTGGCTACAGTAAAGCCTGCCACCCCCGAATCCCGGAGCACGCCTGGCACAGTGCGCCGTACGGGGTAGGCATGACCCGTCCGGTGCGGCACTGTTGCCATGTTGACCCTGGCATCACCCACGACGGGCCGCCAGCGTGGCCCACAGACGGTGGGCCCCTTCGAGCAGAGAGACGCCCGAAGGCGGCCACGCCTCCAACCAGTCGGCCCAAGACAGAGCCGGCTCCCTGCAGCCGGCTTGCCGCCTCCCTCGAAGAAGACGCCCCATTAAGGAGACAAGACGCGGTGAGGCTACAGCGATCGCCTCACAGGCGGCAGTACTGTAGCCGCGCTTACCACGACGAAGCCAACGACAACAAGATGGAGCCACAGTAACCAGCCGCCGACCAGGCCCTGGACAGTGGGGCCTGCCTGTCGACCAAGGGGCCGGCAGCCGGCGGGACCCACCAGTCGGCGGGCCCCAGCAGCCGGCGCAGAAGCCGGTGAGCGCAGTCACCGACGGCTGGGCCCCGTGCCCGGTCGGATTACCATTGTACCCCCGGGGGGTAGGCCTATATAAACCCCCCGGAGCACCCATGCAAAGGGTTGGACCCCTTGCTAGTCATAGACACCACACAAGGAGAAGAAGCAGGCTAGCCGTGCCCTTCTTCCTCCTCCCACCAAACAGCTCAAGGAGCGTTGTATTGCTACTCGATTCATCTAGTGAACATGCGGAGACCCCGCAGAGCAGCAGTAGGGGTGTTATCTCCACGGAGAGCCCCGAAGCTGGGTAAGATCCGCAGGCATGCATGTCTTCGCCTTATCCCGTTTCCAGGCACCGGCGATGTCTTACTGGCTCCCACAATGATAAGCCACCCGTTGGCATATGTCGCACCTACCACCCGACACTGGCTAAGGGCGAGGTGACGATGTGTGTTGGAAGTGTTTCCAAAGTTGATGAGATCACCATCGCACGCTCCATCTGCCTTCGGGATTAGTATTGAACCTAGATAAATGTTATCAGGTGTCTACGTTGAGCATGAATATGATTAGATCATGTTCATTGCAATACGGTCATTCATTTATGTTAGAGAATAATGGTTATTCTGTTTACATGAATGATACCTTTCATGGTCATGCACCCTATGTGAATGGTTCATTGAATCTCGGTCGTGGTAATACACATGTCCACGCCAAAAGATGTAGAGTTAATAATGATAGTACTCCCTCCATTTTTATTTACTCTGCATATTAGAGTTGACTGAAGTCAAACTTCGTAAAGTTTGACCAAGTTTATAGAAAACAATATAGACATTTATCATAATAAATCTATATGATGTGAAAGTACATTCGATAATAAATCTAATGTTGTTGATTTATTATTGTATATCTTAATATTTTTATTTATAAACTTGGTAAAAGTTTGTAAAGCTTGACTTTGACCAAAGCTAATATGCGAACTAAATAAAAACGGAGGGAGTATCACTTTCTCGTGGCACTACCACTTAGGTCATATTGGCGTAAGATGCATGAAGAAACTCCATGTCGATGGATGTTTGGAGTCACTTGATTTTGAATCGCTTGACACATGCGAGCCATGCCTCATGGGCAGGATGACTAAGACCCCGCTTTCAGGTACAATGAAATGGGCAAGTGACTTGTTGGAAATCATACATGCTGATGCGTGTGATCCAATGAGAATTGAAGTGTGTGGTGGATATCGCTATTTTCTCATCTTCACTGATGATTTGAGTAGATATAGGTATATTTACTTAATGAAGCACAAGTCTGAAACATTTGAAAAGTTCAAGCGATTTCAGAGTGAAGTTAAGAATCATCATAACAAGAAGATCAAATTCCTATGATCTGATCAATGAGAATATCTGAGTTATGAGTTTGGCAATCACTTAAGACATTGTGGAATTGTTTCACAGTTGAAGCCACCTGAAACACCACTGGGTTATGGTGTGTCCGGACGTCGTAATCGAACCTTATGAGATATGGTGCGATCTATGATGTCTCTTATCAATCTACCGTTTTCATTTTGAGGTTATGCGTTAGAGACAACTGCATTCACTTTAGATAGAACACCATCTAAGTCCGTTGAGACGGCGTCGTATGAACATTGGTTTGGCAAGAAACCAAAGTTGTCATTTCTTAATGTTTGGGGCTGCGATGCTTAAGGCTTCAGCCGGAGAAGCTCGAACCCAAAGCGGACAAACACATCTTCATAGGATACCTAAAGGTGATAGTAGGGTATACCTTCTATCTCAGATCCGAGGGCAAATTGTTTGTCGCTAAGAACGGGTCCTTTCTCGAGAAGGAGTTTCTCTCAAAAGAATTGAGTGGGAGGAAGATAGAACTTGATGAGGTTGTTGAACCTTTACTTCAACCAAAGAGTGATGCAACACAGAAAGATGTTTTCTGTGGCGCCTACGTCTGTTGAATAGGAAGTTAATGATAGTGATCATGAAGCTTCGGATCAAGTTGCTATCGAACCTCGTAGGTCGACAAGGATATGTACTACTCCTAAGTGGTACGGTAATCCTGTCTTAGATATCATGTTATTAGACAACAATGAACCTACGAGCTATGGAGAAGCGATGGTGGGCCCGTATTCCGACAAATGGTTAGAAGCCATGAAATCCGAAATAGGATCCATATATCGGAACAAAGTATGGACTTTGGTGGACTTGCCCGATGATCGGCAAGCCATTGAGATAAATGGATCTTTAAGAAGAAGACGGACGTGGGCGGTAATGTTACCGTCTATGAAGCTCGACTTGTGGGAAAGAGTCTTTTCACAAGTTCAAGGAGTTGACTACGATGAGAATTTCTCACCCGTAGCGATGCTTAAGTCCGTCGGAATCATGATAGCATTAGCTGTATTTTTCGATTATGAAATCTTACAGATGGATGTCAAAACAAGTTTTCTTACCAGTTTTCGTAAGAAAAGGTGTATGTGATACAATAAAAGGTTTTGTTGATCCTAAGGATGCTAAAAGGTATGCTGGCTCCAGCAATCCTTCTATGGACTAGAGCAAGCATCTCGGAATCGGAATATATGTTTTGATGGAGTGATCAAAGCTTTTAGGTTTATACAATGTTGGCTAGAAACTTGTATTTACAAGTAAGTGAGTGGGAGCACTACAACATTTCTGATAAGTATATGTGGATGACATATTGTTGATCCAAAATAATGTAGAATTTCTGGAAAGCATAAACGGTTGTTTGAAGAGTGTTTTTCAAAGGAAGACCTGGATAAAGCTGCTTACATATTGGGCATCAAGATCTATAGAGATAGATCAAGACGCCTGATGGTACTTTCAAAGAACGCACACCTTGACATGTTTTTGAAGGAGTTCAAAATAGATCAGTCAAAGAAGGGGTTCTTACCTGAGTTGTAAGGTGTGAAGTTGAGTAAGATCAAAGCTTGACCACGGCATAAGAAAGAGAAAGGACGAAGGTCGTCCCCTATGCTTTTGTCATAGGCTCTACACGGTATGCCATGCTGAAGTACCGCACCTGATGTGTGCCTTGCCACATGTCTGGCAAGAGGGTACAAAGGTGATCTAGGAGTAGATCACCAGATAGCGGTCAAAATTATCCTCAGAGGAATAAGGAAATGTTTCTCGGTTATGGAGGTGATAAAGAGTTTGACGTAAAGAGTTATGTCGATGCAAGCTTAACACCTATCCGGATAGCTCTGAGTAGAGATGCCGGATACGTATAATGGAGCAATAATTTGGAATAGCTCCAAGTGGAACATGGTAGCAGCATCTACGATATAAAGTTTTGCGAAATACATAGGGATCTGAATATGGCAGGACCCGTTGACTACAACCTCTCTCACAAGCATAACATGATCAAACCCAGAACTCTTTGAGTGTTTATCACATAGTGATGTGAACTAGATCATTGAGTCTAGTAGACTCTTGGATGTTGATCGCATGGCGATGTGACCCGTGAGTGTTAATCACATGGCGATGTGAACTAGATTATTGACTCTAGTGCAAGTGGGAGACTATTGGAAATATGCCCTAGAGGCAATAATAAATTAGTTATTATTATATCATATTTCATTGTTCATGATAATCGTTTATTATCCATGCTAGAATTGTATTGAAAGGAAACTCAGATACATGTGTGGATACATAGACAACACCATGTCCCTAGTAAGCCTCTAGTTGACTAGCTCGTTGATCTATAGATGGTTACGGTTTCCTAACCATGGACATTGGATGTCGTTGATAACGGGATCACATCATTAGGAGAATGATGTGATGGACAAGACCCAATCATAAGCCTAGCACAAAGATCGTGTAGTTCGTATGCTAAAGCTTTTCTAATGTCAAGTATCATTTCCTTAGACCATGAGATTGTGCAACTCCCGGATACCGTAGGAATGCTTTGGGTGTACCAAACGTCACAACGTAACTGGGTGGCTATAAAGGTTCACTATAGGTATCTCCGAAAGTGTCTGTTGGGTTGGCACGAATCGAGACTGGGATTTGTCACTCCGTGTAAACGGAGAGGTATCTTTGGGCCCACTCGGTAGGACATCATCATAATGTGCACAATGTGACCAAGGAGTTGATCACGGGATGATGTGTTACGGAACGAGTAAAGAGACTTGCTGGTAACGAGATTGAACAAGGTATCGGGATACCGACGATCGAATCTCGGGCAAGTATCGTACCGATGGACAAAGGGAATTGTATACGGGATTGATTGAATCCTTGACATCGTAGTTCATCCGATGAGATCATCGTGGAGCATGTGGGAGCCAACATGGGTATCCAGATCCCGCTATTGGTTATTCACCAGAGAGTTGTCTCGGCCATGTCTGCATGACTCCCGAGCCCGTAGGGTCTACACACTTAAGGTTCGATGACGCTAGGGTTATAGGGAATAGATGTATGTGGTTACCAAATGTTGTTCGGAGTCCCGGATGAGATCCCGGACATCATGAGGAGTTCCAGAATGGTCCGGAGGTAAAGATTTATATATGGGAAGTCATCATATGGTCACCGGAATAATTCGGGGGTTACCGGTATTGTACCGGGACCACCGGAGGGGTTCCGGGGGTCCACCGGGAGGGTCCACCTGCCCCGAAGGGCCCTATGGGCTGTATGTGGAGAGGTACCAGCCCCTTAGTGGGCTGGGCGCCTCCCCCCTAGGGCCCATGCACCTAGGGTTTGGGGGAACCCTAAAGGGGGGCGCCCCCCTTGCCTTGGGGGGCAAGGCAACCCCCCTTGGCCGCCGCCCCCTCCTCAGATTGGATCTGAGGGGCCGGTCCCCCGATCCCTTACCCCTATATATATGTGGGGGTTGGGAGGGCAGCCGTACCCAAGTTCTGGCGCAGCCCTCCCCCTCTCCCAAGTCCTCCTCTTCTCCTACGGTGCTTGGCAAAGCCCTGCAGGATTACCACGCTCCTCCTTCACCACCATGTCATCGTGCTGCTGCTGGATGGAGTCTTCCCCAACCTCTCCTTCTCCCCTTGCTGGATCAAGGCGTAGAAGACGTCACCGGGCTATACGTGTGTTGAAAGCAGAGGTGCCGTCCGTTCGGCACTAGGATCATCGGTGATTTGGATCACGACGAGTATGACTCCATCAACCCCGTTCACTTGAACGCTTCCGCTTAGCGATCTACAAGGGTATGTAGATGCACTCCCCTTCCCCTCATTGCTAGATTACTCCATAGATTGATCTTGGTGATGCATAGAAAATTTTAAATTTCTGCTACGATCCCCAACATCTCGTAGTGCTTGGCGAAGCCCTGTTGGAGTCCCGTGCTCCTCCTTCACCACCATGCCGTCGGGCTGCTGCTGGATGGAGCCTTCCCCAACCTCTCCTTCTCCCCTTGCTGGATCAAGGCGTAGGAGACGTCACCGGGCTGTACGTGTGTTGAATGCGGAGGTGCCGTCCGTTCGGCACTAGGATCATCGGTGATTTGGATCACGACGAGTACGACTCCATCAACCCCGTTCACTTGAACGCTTCCTCTTAGCGATCTACAAGGGTATGTAGATGCACTCTCCTTCCCCTCGTTGCTAGATTACTCCATAGATTGATCTTGGTGATGCGTAGAAAATTTTAAATTTCTGCTACGATCCCCAACAACGATACCATGGCGCGAGCACTGCATTTTCCTCCTCTGTCCACTATCATTGTGCGAGCACCGCAACTAGTTCACCGACTGTGTCGCTCGCCGTGCCGCAGGCGGGGTCGCTCGTCCACGACTCCATGCTCGTCATGTCGGACACGGCGCCACGGCCACTATCCACCGTAGTCGCCATGGTCCGAGCACACTACATTTCTTCTCCTCCTTCCTCTGCTAGCTCTTAGCCCTGTGTGCTAAGTGCAAGTGCTAACTCTTAATCATACCCCATGCGGGCAACCAAAGAACGTGTAGTTGCATGCGCCGAGACAATGCAGGCAACCAAACAACATGCCAAAGTTGATCCCCGAATGCAGGAAGTCCATATGCAGGCAACCAAACAGCTCGCAGATCCCGGTACACCGCCGGAGGCATTCCTATAGAGTCATATTTTGTTCTAAGTATCGAGTTGTAAGTAAATAAAAGTGTGATGATCTTCATTATTAGAGCATTGTCCCATGTGAGGAAAGGATGATGGAGACTATGATTCCCCCACAAGTTGGGATGAGACTCCGCACAAAAAATAAAAAAAGAGGCCAAAAGATGAGAGAATGCCCAAAGAAAAAAATGAGAGAAAAGAGAGAAGGGGCAATGTTACTATCCTTTTACCACACTTGTGCTTCAAAGTAGCACCATGATCTTCATGATAGAGAGTCTCCTATGATATCACTTTCATATACTAGTGGGAATTTTTATTATAGAACTTGGCTTGTATATTCCAATGATGGGCTGATGGTAGCTGGAACTACGTCGGTATTTCCCTGGAGAGGGAGGGATGATGTAGCACAGCGACGGTAGGTATTTCCCTCGGTTATGAAACCAAGGTATTGAACCAGTAGGAGAACCAAGAAACACAACGTAAGCACCACCTGCACACAAATGACAACACCTCGCAACCCGACGTGTTAAAGGGGTTGTCAATCCCTTCCGGGGTACGGCGCCTCAAGATAGGCAAATGGATGTGAGGTAAATTGTAGTAGATTGATAGATTGAATGCCAAATAAAATAAATTGCAGCAAGGTATTTTTGGATTTTTGGTTTAATAGATCTGAATAAAAATGCAAAGGAAAAGTAGATCGCAAGGCAAATATATGAGGAAGAAGACTCGGGGGCCATAGGTTTCACTAGTGGCTTCTCTCGAGAAAAATAGCAAACAGTGGGTAAAAAAATTACTGATGGGCAATTGATAGAACTTCAAATAATTATGAAGATATCCAGGCAATGATCATTACATAGGCATCACGTCCAAGATTAGTAGACCCATTCCTGCCTACATCCATTACTATTACTCCACACATCGACCGCTATCCAGCATGCATCTAGTGTATTAAGTTCATGGAAAAACGGAGTAATGCAATAAGAACAATGACATGATGTAGACAAGATCCGTTTATCTATATGGCGGTAGATATAGATCTCGTCTTTTTATCCTTAGTGGCAACGATACATACGTGTGAGTCCCCTTTCTGTCACTGGGATCAAGCACCGTAAGATCGAACCCACTACCGTGCACCTCTTCCCATTGCAAGATAAATAGATCATGTTGGCCAGACAAAACACAAATATCGGAGAAGAAATACGAGGCTATAAGAGATCATGCATAAAAGAGATCAAAAAAACTCAAATACTTTCATGGATATTAAAAACATAGATCTAATCATAAACTTGAAGTTCATCAGATCCCAACAAACACACGCAAAAGAGTTACATCATACGGATCACCAAGAGACCATTGTATTGAGGATCAAGAGAGAGAGATGAAGCCATCTAGCTACTAACTACGGACCCGAAGGTCTACAAAGAACTACTCACGCATCATCGGAGAGGCACCAATGGATGTGGTGAACCCCATTCGAGATGGTGTCTAGATTGGATCTGGTGATTTTGGACTCTGCGACGGCTGGATGAATATTTCATCGACTCCCCTAGGGTTCTGGTATTTTTGGGGTATTTATAGAGCAAAGAGGCAGTCCGGGGGGCACCCGGGGTGGGCACAACCCACCAGGGCGCGCCTGGGCCTCCTGGCGCGCCCTGGTGGGTTGTGCCCCCTCGGGGAACCCCCAAGTGCAACCAGAGCCCATTGCCTTCCTTCTGGCCCATAAAAAATCTCCATAAAGTTTTGTGGCATTTGGACTCCGTTTGATATGATTTTCTGTGATGTAAAAAACATGGAAAAAAACAACAACTGACACTTGGCAATATGTCAATAGGTTAGTACCAAAAAATGATATAAAATGATTATAAAACATCCAAGATTGATAATAAAATAGCATGGAACAATCAAAAATTATAGATACGTTGGAGACGTATCATGGGCTTCCTCAAAATGCCCTAGGTCTTCGTGAGCAAGCGAGTTGGATGCACACCCACTTAGTTTCTTTTTGAGCTTTCATAAACTTATAGCTCGAGTGCATCCGTTGCATGGCAATCCCTACTCACTCAAATTGGTATCTATTGATGGGCATCTCCATAGCCCGTTGATATGCCTAGTTGATGTGAGACTATCTCCTTCTTTTTGTCTTCTCCACAACCACCGTCTATTCCACCTATAGTGTTATGTTCATGGCTCACACTCATGTATTGCGTGAAAGTTGAAAAAGTTTGAACACGACAAAAGTATGAAACAATTGCTTGGCTTGTCATCGGGGTTGTACATGATTTAAATATTTTGTGTGATGAAGATGGAGCATAGCCAGACTATATGATTTTGTAGGGATAAGCTTTCTTTGGCCATGTCATTTTGAGAAGACATAATTATTTTGTTAGTATGCTTGAAGTATTATTGTTTTTATGTCAATATTAAACTTTTGTTTTGAATCTTATGGATCTGAACATTCATGCCACAATAAAGAGAATTACATTGATAAATATGTTAAGTAGCATTCCACATCAAAAATTATGTTCTTATCATTTACCTACTCAAGGACGAGCAGGAATTAAGCTTCGGGATGCTCGATACGTCTCCAACGTATCTATAATTTTTTATTGTTCCATGCTATTATATTACCTGTTTTGGATGTTTTATATGCATTAATATACTATTTTATATGACTTTTGGGACTAACCTATTAACCTAGAGCCCAGTGTTAGTTTCTGGCTTTTCCTTGTTTTAGAGTTTCACAAACAAAGAATACCAAACGGAGACCAAACGAAATAAAACTTTCGTGATGATCTTTCTTGGACCAGATGGCACCCATGAGACTTGGAGTGCAAGTCGGAAGAGCCACGAGGCGGCCACAAGGGCGGAGGGCGTGCCTAGGGGGTGGGGCATGCCCCCCAACCTTGTGGGCCCTTCGGTGGCCTCCTGACCTAGATCTTACTCCTATATATACTCTTATACCCAAAAAAACTTCCAGGGGAGCCACGAAACCACTTTTCCACCGCCGCAACCTTCTGTACCCATGAGATCCCATCTAGGGGCCTTTTCCGGCATCCTGCCGGAGGGGGATTCAATAACGGAGGGCTTCTACATCAACACCATTGCCTCTCCGATGAAGCGTGAGTAGTTTACCTCAGACCTACGAGTCCATAGCTAGTAGCTAGATGGCTTCTTCTCTCTCTTTGATTATCGATACCATGTTCTCCTCGATGTTCTTGGAGATCTATTTGATGTAATACTCTTTTGCGGTGTGTTTGCCGAGATCCGATGAATTGTGGATTTATGATTAGCTTATCTATGAATATTATTTGAATCTCCTCTGAATTCTTTTATGCATGATTTGGTATCTTTGCAAGTCTCTTCGAACTATTGATTTGGTTTGGCCAACTAAATTGGTTTTTCTTGCAATGGGAGAAGTGCTTAGCTTTGGGTTCAATCTTATGGTGCTCGATCCTAGTGACAGAAGGGGAACCGACATGTATTGTATTGTTGCCATCGAGGATAACAAGATGGGGTTTTCATCATATTGCTTGAGTTAATTCCGCTACATCATGTCATCTCACTTAATGTGTTACTCTGTTCTTATGAACTTAATAGTCTAGATGCAGGCAGGAGTCGGTCGATGTGTGGAGTAATATAGTAGATGCAGAATCGTTTCGATCTACTTGACACGGACATGATGCCTATGTTCATGATCATTGCCTTAGATATCGTCATAACTTTGCGCTTTTCTATCAATTGCTCGGCAGTAATTTGTTCACCCACCGTAATAATTCCTTTCTTTAGAGAAGCCTCTAGTGAAACCTATGGCCCCCGGGTCTATTTTCCATCATATAAGTTTCTGATCTACAATTCTAGTTTCCTATTTACTTTCTTTTGCAATCTTTTACTTTCCGTTCTATAAACCAAAAATATTATCTACCGATTATCCATCTCTATCAGATCTCACTTTGCGAATAACCGTGAAGGGATTGACAACCCCTTTGTCGCGTTGGTTGCAGGTTGGTTTTGTTTGTGCAGGTATTCGGTGGCTTGTTGTCGCGTTGTCTCCTACTGGATTGATACCTTGGTTCTCAAAACTGAGGGAAATACTTACGCTACTTTGCTGCATCACCCTTTCCTCTTCAAGGGAAAAACCAACGCAAGCTCAAGAGGTAGCAAGCCTGTCATCATTGTGGTTCTTAGGGACGTTGCGGCTGGACGAATCAATCCTTTTCCAGCGTTGGTGGCATTGCTCTGTATGTTTAATCTATGGACGATGGCTTGAGGTGGAGGCATGGATGTCCAACGATGGCCCTGGATTTTCTAGCCGTGTAGGCGATCTCTACTGTGATATATCGATGGCCATGATCCCATCTGCGGGTAGATGGGCGGTAGTGGCTTACGACGTCCTAATTTGATGGTTCCAAGCGAGTATTTTTTTTTTGGATTTTGTTCTTGACTTACCACAGACTAAGAGCGAGAGTGACTCCCTCTCAGCTCCGTGTTTGTGGTAGTTGATCTTTTTAGTAAAACTAGTAAATGCGTACTTGCAATGAATGTTGGTATTTGGTAGAATATTGATTGCATGCTGATATTAGGCAAGATATTAATTGCATGTCAACTAAATGTGATTCTTGCTCATACTAATTTGGTATGATATTAATTACATGCTAAACATGTTGAACGCTCGCTATTGAAGTAATCTAAGTCGTTGGATTAACATGATTTGATGGCTGAGATTAGTTGGATCTGCCTTTTAAGTCTTTTTATTTTGGTATATAGATATAGATGACAAAATTGTATCCCATGTTAAAGAGTGAGGATGCTTCACACATTGTTGAATTATTCTTTGGAAAAGTTATGTGACTATATGGAGTACCGCGCACACATCTTATATATAAGGATTATGTTCTCACTATCTTATTTATCTTAACATGCAGACTACCTACCTCATCACATATTCCCCACGCATGTCACCTCCCGTTTAAATGTACATACAAGTCATCCGCATCAACAAATGCATGCAACCATTTCACTTTTCACCACATGCATGCCCTCCACATCATCAAGCGTCATGGAACCATTCAACTTTCCATTTTTCACTTTCCACCACATGCAAGCCCTCCACATCATCAAGCACATGAAGGTCCTCCACATCATTTTTTGTTTCAACAATAAATAATTGATCTTCAATGTCACAAGACAATATAACATGCATCCACCTCCATTTACCTCTAGGTTGACCATGGTGCAGTACTATTCTCATATATTTTAATTTTATTTTTGATAAGTTTATTTCTAAAAATTTCCGCAGCAGCGCAGGAGGCGTTATCTAGTTGTTTTAAATCGTGACACTAAGTTATTGGGCTACTTTAGGGGACCTTTGTGGAGAAACTTGGAATAAGGAACCTATTTTCCACAACGTGCCACCCACAAATTGATAAGCAAACCGAATTTGTAAATTGACCATTGTCCATGATGCTAAGAGTTGTCCTAAAGAAGAATTTGGAGGTGTGGGATGAGCGTCTACCTCAAGTGGAGTTTGCATATAACATGGTGGTAAATTCAACCACTAAATTTTACCCCCTTTGAGCTTGTTTATGGTTTAAAACCTATTGCTCCCGTAGATCTGTTTCCATTTCTTGTTTTGGGAACGAACCAACTTTGCAAGTAAGAATGTTTATTTTGTCAGGCAACTTCATGAGAAGGCAAAGGGAAGAGGATGTTGTTGAGCAAGGAAATTTGGTACAGATACATCTACTGAAGGACCGTTTTCTTGAGCAACACAAGTGCAAGTTGTCGTTCACAGTGATGGCCTATTCAAGGTGCTTGAGAAATAAATGATAATGCCTACAAGATTGACCTTCTAGAAGATTATTGTGTTAGCCCAACATTCAACTTCTTTGATCTTTTCTTATACCTTGGCCCTTTAGAGTTGAGGACAACTCCTTCTCAAGAGAGAGATGATGAGGATGATATCACAACCATTCACACTACACCGATAGTTGTTAGATCAATCACAAGAAGTCACACGAAGCCAATGCATGATCAGGTGCAATGTCAAAGAGGGACCACAACATCTCAGCCATGAAGAAACAATGTTTTGTTTCGAATAAACATAGTTAGGAGTTAGAAAAAACAAGTTTGCTGCTAAAAAATAATGTTCCAACTCCGACGAAACAATGTTTGATGATAAAATAAGCTAACTACACCTTACAAGAGAATTAAAGAAGTTACCTCATAAATTCCCTAAGATGGTTTGGTTTCACACCTAAGAGCGTCTCCACCCGTTGGCCCCCCCAGGAGGCATAAAAATCGCCCCTTGGGGGCGAGCCGGCGATACAATCGGCGCTGGGGGCGATTGGGCGTCTAGTCGTCGCCCCCCGGTCACCCCCAGGCGCCGAGATTGGCCCAGTTTTCTGCCCACTTTCGGCGAATAAAGGCCCCATATGGGCGAGAATTAGCCCATATTCGGCGTGGTTCGACGTGACTCGGTGTTCAATTATGAACATAAATATTTTTTATCACATAGTTCATCACAGAAAATCAAAATAGTGCAACAACAAATAGTTCGATACAAATTATATAGTTCAACAAATAAAAACTAATATTTCATCACACGTCGAGCCCGGCGTCGCCCTTGAGCCTCCATAGGTGCTCCACCAGATTCTGCTGCAGTTGATGATGCACCTTTGGGTCTCGGATCTCCTGACGCATACTGAGGTAGGCAGTCCAGGTTGCTGGTAGCTGGTGATCAACTTCGGCTAGAGGACCCTGCTTGTAGTATGGTTCAGTGTCAAACACTGGATCTTCCTGCTCGCTCTCGATAATCATGTTGTGCAAGATGACATAGCAAGTCATGATCTCCCACATTTGATCTTTCGACCAGGTCTAAGTAGGGTAGCGGACAACAGCAAATCGAGATTGGAGCACACCAAAAGCCCGCTCGACATCCTTCCTGTAAGCCTCCTGCACCTTGGCAAAGTGGGACTTCTTGCCTCCTGGCACAGCGTTTGAGATAGTCTTCACAAATGTAGACCATCTCGGATAGATGCCATCAACTAGGTAGTACCCCTTGTTGTAGTGCCGCCCATTGACCTTGAAGTTCACCGGAGGAGAATGACCTTCAATAAGCTTGGCAAAGACAGGGGAGCACTGCAGCACGTTGATGTCATTGTGAGTTCCTAGCATACCAAAGAAGGAGTGCCAAATCCAGAGGTCCTGTGTGGCCACCGCCTCAAGTACCACCCTGCAACCGCCCTTGGCGCCTTTGTACATCCCCTGCCAAGCAAATGGGCAGTTCTTACATTTCCAATGCATGTAGTCGATGCTTCCAAGCATCTCAGGAAATTCTCTTGCTGCATTCTATGCTAGGATCCGAGCAGTGTCTTCCGCATTGGGTGTTCGCAAGTATTGCGGTCCAAACACTGCCACGACTGCCCGACAGAACTTGTAGAAATACTCAATGGTGGTGGACTCGACCAGGCACCCATAGTCATCGAGCGAATCACCGGGAGCTCCGTATGCAAGCATCCTCATCGCTGTCGTGCACTTCTGGATCGAGGTGAATCTAAGTTTGCCGGTGCAATCCTTCTTGCACTTGAAGTAGTTGTCGAACTTCCGGATGGAATTCACAATCTTGAGGAAAAGCTTTCATCTCATCTAATAACGACGCCGAAATGTTTTATCGCCGTGCAGTGGAGCATCGGCGAAGTAGTCGGAGTAGAGCATGCACTACTAGGGAAAAGGCTAGCAGCAGCGCGGGTTTTAGGCCTATCAGCAGCGCTGGTGCCCGTGCTACCAATAAGGCGCTACAGCTAACTCTTAGTAGTAGCGCTGCCTGTACCCGCGCTACTACTATTGACTATAGCAGCAGCGCTTTTCAGGAACGCGCTGCTATTAGTTAGCTGTAGCAATTTCCTGGTCCCGTGCTATTGTTATATCTTTCACCATTTCCCCACTCCAGCTTCGATAAACTGCAATTTCCAGATACTAGGTACTACTAGATATCAATTTCATAAAGCATTATAGGTACTAGGTAGTACTCCCTCGGTTCGAGATTACTCGTCGTGGTTTTAGTTCAAATTTGAACTCAAACCACGACGAGTAATTTCGACCGAGGGAGTATTAGATAACAATTTCATATATACTCAACATGCATCCTCAAGCAGTACAAGGTGACATTGACGACAATCATCATATTTAGTTCTAGATGATATCGACGACGATCATCATATGTAGTTCTACATGATATCGACGACGATCATCATATGTAGTTCTAGATGATATAGCCACACACATATATGTAGTTCTAGATGATATCGACGATGATCATCATCCTCAAGCCTGGGCAGTGGGTGTTCCTGATAGTAATTAGGATGACCTGTCCAACACGAAGATTCTTGCTAACGAGGAATCTCTTCCACCCAACCGAGTTCAAGTGTGTGCGACCATCTGTGTCCATGCGGTAAGTACAGGTGGTGATGGAGCCCCTTGCGGTAAGGCGTAGTCCAACTGAGCCTTCTTCATCAGGCTCGATACCACAACTCACAGATTGGTTCTTTGGCAATCTCTGAATAAGAAAAACATATCAATTAATAAATAGCCTCACACATACTCTTGCAAATATATTTCTATTAAGTCTAGATTTCTACACTATCAAAAGACACAGTACTACGCATTTGTACTAATTAATCATGAATTCTACTAATAAGTATATATGGATTATCTACACTATTAATAGTTCCTTGGATTCTACACTAATAAGCATGTGATCAGACTCTACACTAAAGTATATCATCGACTAGATTCCACAAAGCATATCATTGGACTCTACACTAAGCATATCATCGGATTCACTAAGCATATAATCGGATAATTTTCATTTGTAAGGATAACTATAAAGCATATATATATATATATATATATATATATATATATATATATATATATATATATATATATATATATATATCATCAAATTACTACATGCAGTACATATAACATACCATTTCATGCCGATCGACCATGGTACTTGTCAGGCGGGTCACGAATGGCACCCCGACAAAGTCATCATGTGGCGGAATTATGTCCCATAGGTTGCACACCTCCTCGCTCAGCCTCATTCTTTGAGCTATGATGGCTTCATGAAGTGGGTTCTCATCATCTTTATTGAGTGGGTCCTCATTATCTTCATCATCTTCGTCATATTCATCATCTTCCACCAGGTTGATATAAATGACAACCAACTTGGGTCTTTCTGCTCTGAAGGAGAATCTGATCAACTCACCACCAGTAAGACGCATCCGAGCGAGGAAACGGGCCCATCCATCTCCTCCAATCTGCGACATATTGCGTCATTTCTCGACCTCCATAGTGTACGGCCCCCCAGGAGCCTCAAATGTCACAGTGTCTCCTGTCAGCTTGTTGAATTTCAACCTCACATTGCATGGGACGATCTGTGTAAGAAAAGCAAAATGACACAATGCAGTAATGCCAACACTAAAAATAAAATAGTTGTTACATTTCATCTAATTTCTTACCGCCGCATGACGAAAACTCGGATGGAAGTAGATGTCGAACAGCTTGCCAGTTGCAAGGTTGCTGGCGCACCTTGACTTGCACAGTCGACATAGTGGTGCTGGTGGTGGCGCCATTTTCCTAAAGCAATATGAGCAAAGGATTAACGATTCACTTCATAGGAAAGAAAAACAGTAGCATGTGATATTTTTGGTTCTTCCGCGAGAAACAATTTTATGGACAATTATAATCCTAATTTGGCCCCTATTGCCTAAGATAATTGTTTAAACAAACAAGTGGCAAATTTAACTAAAGTGGCACCTACATTTTGCCAAAAAATAACTTATTACAAAAAAACTAAATCGAGCATACTAAATCAACTAGCATACTAAATCCACTAGCATACTAAATCAACTAAATCAAAATGTTCTAAATCAACTAGCCTACTAAATCAACTAGCCTACTAAATAAACTAAATCAAAATGTTCTAAATCAACTAAATCAACTAGCCTACTAAATCAACTGAATCATATCAACTAAATCAAAATGTTACATATGAAAGCCTACTAAATCAAAATGTATCAGGGAGGAGGGACAAGGAGGGGCGACTCGAGGAGGGAGAAGATAGTAGGACGGAGAAGGAAGGCGGAGCGAGGAGGGGCCGGCCGGCGGCGAGTGGAGGAAGGACGGATCAAGGAGGAAGGCGGAGCGAGGAGGGGCCGGCCAGCGGCGAGTGGAGGGAGGACGGAGGAGGAGGTCGGTACCGAGTCCAGCGAGGAGGATGAGGCGACAGCGGTGCAGATCGGGGGAGGGGCGACGGGGGATACCGGCGGCGCGGGGGGTGAGGAGGAGACCGAGTGAGTGTGTGTGAGTGTGATCTGTGGATGAGGCTAGTGAGTGGGGGAGATGGAATGGCATAGCAGTAGCGCGCTATAGGGAAATGCGCTACTGCTAAACGACCTATCAGTAGCGCCTTTCGTCGTGAACGCGCTACTGCTATGTGTCAGTATGTAAAAATAGATATAGACATAAAAAATACATTGATCATCAATGGTCTTTTGTGTATAATCCGATTTGTCAATAGGAATCCTCGCCGGTTGGTTTAAGAACTGGCGAGGATTCCTATTGCGGCCACAGATCCTACACATAGAGTTCAATGAAGACCAAGTGCTTGTGAAAGTTGTAGAAGAAACATATTTAAGGTGGGTAAAACTCTCTTCACGGAGCGAGGTGGGACTAAATTTTTGTAGTTAATTTAGCAGTAGCGATTATTGCCTGAGTTACGTAGCAGTAGCGTTGTTTAGTTTAACGCGCTACTGCTATAACTGGCCTCGCGGCGGCGTCGTGGGAATTTTAGCAGTAGCGCTTCTTCGAGTGCACGCGCTACTGATAAACTTGTTTCAGCAGCGAGTTTCTATAGCCCGCGCTACTGCTACTTAGCAGCAGCGCCTGATTTTAAAGCGCGCTGCTGGTAAGATTCTGTGTATAGGCTTTTCCCTAGTAGTGATGCAGTAGCCTTCGAGACGATGTCGGTTCTTTGCTTTCACCCGCTCCGGCGCCGAGCCACCTCGCTGCGGCTTTTCATTGCTCGCCAGCAGCTGGGCGAGGGCGGCGAGCACCATGAGATGCTCTTCTTCCTGGACGTCGGCCTCGGCTTCCTCCTCCAGCAGCGCGGCGGGCGCTTCCTCGTCATCTGAGTCCATCGCCGAGGCAGGCAAATTGCCGAACACTTTGCGCCCGGCGGGCGTGTACTCGCCGCTAAACTGCCCCTCCGTGGCCAGAAACGGCTGCCGAAAACGCCCAGCTGCTGGTGGAGGGGCTGCCTCGGCGAACCTCTGCTATTTTTCCGGCAAGGATTGGCTATCTAGCGGTGAAGGGCGGCGGGCGGCGCCGGGATACAGCTAGTGACGGCCGAGTGCGCGGGGGGGGGTGGGAGGCGAGTCGGGGAAGAAAAACTTGACTTTTCACCTGACGGTGTGGGCCAACCGCGCTTTTCCCTTGTGCCGGAGCCCCCGATCGCCCCCCAGTGCGCCGGGTTCGGCCTGCGACCGCTGGGCCCAAAAACGGGCCGAACCTGCGCTTTTCGACGTCCTGTGGGCGCGACTGCGGCGTTTTGCGCCAAAAAAGTGGCATGGGGGCTGTTTGGGGCGCGGCTAGAGATGCTCTAAGCTAGTTCGGTTTTCACACCTATGTTGGTTCTCGAAGCTAGTTTGCTTTCACACATATTGGAGGGGTGTCCCCAATATAAATAGATTAGTGCATTCATTCATAGAGGACTTTTGGTATTTCTATTAATAGACGAAGGCATAAGACTCATCGTGAGATTGGAGACTTATTGCTACCTTTATTCTCATGATTCCATGTGGAGTTGCTCATAATTTGTGTGGTTGTGTGGGTTAGTGTTCATGATTTCCCTTGCAAAGATTGCATCTATCCCGTGCTCCACCTCTTGAACTCGGATTGCATGCTATGGTTGGCACCTCCTCGTTGGGCCACCATCTCTTTTTTTGGCAACTTGCAACTAGTTATCCCTCCATTCATCGATCCTACCAGTGGCGGAGCTAGCGACAGATGACTGAGGGGCAAATGACCAAATATTTTTTTAAAGGGGTCAAAAACTACATTTCTCTCAATTTATGGCACCCAAATACAAAGTTTCTTCACAAAAAGTCCAAGAG
>NC_041390.1:618480597-618494786 GCF_002162155.2 Triticum dicoccoides | reverse complement strand
CAGTAATACACATAGCTCCGCCACTGGATCCTACGTCGTGAAGAGGGGGCGATAGTAATCCCTCCATTCATCGATCCTACACCATGAAGAGGGAGCGACAATTATCCCTTCATTCATCAATCCTACGCTGTAAAGATCAGGTCACCCGCTCATGCTTCTCTTCTCTAAAGACGGCGGCGTGCCACTTTTTCTCTCTATCAAAATTATTTCGCAAGGACTTGCCTAATAGGTCTTCTGGCTCACAAGAGCTTAAGCGAGCGCACCAGCTAGACACCAAACTTGAGACATGAACTTTCTCTGCTTTTTGTTTCTTTACCTTGACAAGAAATTGCAACTTCTCCCCGACACTCGAATTAGACTGCATAGTAACACTGCAGATGAACATAAAGCACGTACTCCCTCCATAATTTAATACACGACGTTTTTTTACAGTATGACAGTGTCAAAAAAAGTCATATATTAAGTTACGGAGGAAGTATATCAGTATATAGCCAGTGAGTAATTTTTGCATGACAGCAAAAGACCCACGCATCTTTTCTTTTCTCGAATACGCACGGGTGTGCGTATCATAGTATAAAGAAGGACCCATGCAACTTTCTTGGACCAATCTATTCTGATTACACCAACAGGTCAAAAACTTTGGCATGCAGAAACCATACATCTACAAAAAACATCTCAGCAAAGAAGCGGGAACCTGATACAAAAACAACACAAGGCATCCCTTGATGAACCGCAAGCAGCATTTCGCATGGCACTAACTGAAGTGGTGGTTAATTTTCTCTGTCTCTCTAGCTAGCAAGCAAATACAAAGGCTGGCATCATCATGCATGCAGCTCACCTTTGCTGCTTGCATTGGCAAATGGCACGAGCTCTTCAATCAGTCAAACACCACATTAGCATCTGACATGCGTACAAAGTCCTCTGCCTTTATAGGTGTATCGTCAAGTCGGTAGACGTCGTAGATGCAGTCGTCAACCACAGCACCAACACAGCCACTTACCTCGCGGCTGTGTGCGATGATCCCATTGTTGGTGAATGACTGTGAATACACTCCACACAGCATCTTCTCAAACTCAATGTCGCGCCCACGGAAACTCTCCCTTGTTGGGTGTACAATCCTACACCCATGGTACTCACAGTACATGCAACGGACTTGTTCTGCCATGCAAACATACAGAGACATCATGTTATTTATAGTTAGTTTTGGATGGTAGAGTGAACAGAAATTTACCTATACAGAGAGCCTTTCTACACTGTTTGTGTCAGAAAATCTTTATAATTCATGGCGCTCAGGGAGCAAGAGGCGAGCCGTGAGCGGCATAGATGGTTGGGGAGTGGGTAGCAGCTTTCATTGGATGATGATAGAGCTGCTAATATTGTCGTCCTATAAGACTGAAATATACTTACACTTGCAGAGTTCATTGAACACCTTGTTAAAGGTGTATTCTGAAGGTGGTATCTTATAAAGAAGCCTATGCTGCTTGGTGACTGAATCGGAAACCTCATGCTGTACAGAGGATGAGCTAAAACATGTGGTGTCACACAACACATAACAGTACTTTATAGGGATGACGACTTATAATACCTATGGTGTGTACATAATACAGTGCTTGACGGTGGCTTTCTTCTAGAAATTGATCTTCTAGAAACAAAGTTCACATAAGGTGCAGTAGTGATAGTCTGTCTTCAGAAAGAAAGGATACTTCAGATTTTTCAGCTGGCATTGTCTTACAGATCCCAATGGGATCACCTAGTATGAATATGTATGAACATGATTATTTTCTTCCGTCAAAAATAGGACCAGGGCAAGAGCTCGGGTGCTAAAGCTTGGTTTTCACCTTTTATAATTATCTACCATTACTGAACTTGACCGCTGAACTGAGCGTCTGTTATTCCATTATTTGCTTTGCTCTGTTTTGAACCTCCAGAGGCTCCGGCATGTGGAAACAGAGTTGGTACTATTTTTGGTAAGACATCTTGCCTTTTGGCATTTTCTTGATTTTTTTCAACTTCTAACTACTCACTTCAGTAATTATCCATTGTGTTCAGTTATCTGTCAGGACGATTCTCCCGCCTCTGGCGCAGAATGAATCATTACTCGTAGTGTACGTACCTGCCTAACTTATCAGCTTGATACAAGAAAGGGAACTATATATCTGATTGGTGGAGAACATTAATAGCAAGGGCAAAACAGCGACATACCAGTGCCTGGAGGCAGCACACGCACAGGGCAGCACAAGCGTACCTCTGTGCCATCATTGGCACATTCAGCAAAGAAGAGCGTCGGAGGTGTAGCAGCAGATTGGGCAGCAAGGAAGTTGATGTGGGAGCAACGGTAGTAGCCTTTGCCAGGCCTTGTGCACACAGGACCATCAACATACTCATTGGCACCGCAGATAACATGGAGCTTGTAACTGGGTACCTTGAATCATCAGTAAGACACAAAAGAAAGGTTAACTGGAAACATGGATTGTTTTGCAGAGAGAGCAAAGTCTTAAAGAGAAGGAAACCAACCCCAAGTTCATTGCTGTATGAGTCCATTGCAGATTTCGCCATTCCGACGAGCCTAGCATGCTGGTCCCAGAACTTGTTAATCCGATGTTGCACCCTTATGTGTGCCCACCGGTCTAGAACCTTGATCTTTGTTTCTGGCTGCTGCTGGTGTTCTGATAATAACATGCAGGAATACATCAAGGATTCAGAGAGGTGCTCAGCATCCTCATGGGAGAGCATGGCATCACCTTTGAGACGGTCGGAGGCCATCCGCAACACTGAATTACATGGCCTGAGAAGCTCTACCTGGTGATGAGGCTCAGGGTGTCGAGCCGCTGCAGCCGCAGCAGTGTAGGCTTGTTCGACAGTGGAAGATACCACCATATCATCATCGTTCTTATCATCATCAAGGAGGAGGTTGGGATCAGCGAGTCGGAGATCAGCAGCGACAGCCTGCAGTCGTCGAATTGCTTCATCAGGCGTGAGGTGTGTCGCGGCACACCGGGTGCAGAGAAAGGAGACAAGACCATATAAGGACCGGACAGCGATCCGCAGAAGGCCTCTGGTGCTGATCGCCGATATCTCGACATTCTTCGCTGGAGGGTAGGCTCGGCTATACCAGATGGTGTTGAGGATGATGTTGCCGACAGGATCCAGCGGGCCGTAGCAGTGCCCGGCCTGAAGCAAGCTTTGGTGGTAGTGAGACTGCAGCTTGTCCTTGGGCAGCCTGGCCAGTGCCTGAAGATAGTATCCATGGATGGTGGTGAGGAGCATACGCCAGACGGCTGCCCGCTCAAGAAACACCTTCTCTAAGACGATGGGAGACAGGTCTGGACCGAGGTTGCGGAGGCGAGCAGAGGCAAGCTCCCATGATTTCTCCAGGCTTAAAACTGAGGTGGGCTGAGGCTGTTTCTTGAGCAGAACATCATCTACCATGGCAATGGCAGCGGCAAAGGACTCGTCAGAGTAATCGGAGTTGGCCGACGATGGCAGCACGGCGGCGACATTGTTGAGATCGGAATGCGAAAGCAACTTCCACCCTAGCGCGAACTGGCTGGGATTGGGGTGCTGGGCGGAGGCCGCGGCGCATCTGAGGGCAGTCTCGACGGCGGCCGCGGTGGTGTCGGACGCGAAGCCGAAGCTCCGCTCCATGCCGCGGCGCTTGACGATGAGGAGGGCGGCGACGAGGGGATCCAGCCGGGCCTCGTTGTGGTACCAGATGGCCATGGCGTTGGTGAGGTGCGGGAAGAGGGCGGTCAGGAAGTCGACGAGGCCGTGGAACGACCGCCGGTTCATGTCCCCGATCAGATCTGGCTCGCCCAG
Source organism: Triticum dicoccoides (assembly GCF_002162155.2). Lineage (NCBI taxonomy): Eukaryota > Viridiplantae > Streptophyta > Magnoliopsida > Poales > Poaceae > Triticum > Triticum dicoccoides. The sequence goes on along the minus strand of NC_041390.1, from coordinate 618,490,970 downwards.
CCGCGCCCCCGGGAGAGAACGCTCCTCCTCCTCCTCCTCCTCCTTGGCTTCGACGGCGGCGCGGGCGATGGAGGCGCCGGCGACGATGTTGGAAACGGGGTCCAGGAGGCCGAAGCAGAAGCCGGCGTCGAGGACCCCGGGGAGCTGCCTCACCCGCCCGTAGCAGCTCTCGATCTTGGCGCGAAGCTCCGACTGTAGCCTCCCTATCTCCCCGCTGTTGAAGACGAGCTCGTCGTCCCTGAAGTTGCTCGGCCCGTAGACCCTCAGTGCGGCGGACGGAGCTGCTGCTTCCATTGACGGAAGGATACTTCGGTTTGTCCCCGTCGAGAATTTCAGGGATCGGGCGCGCGTGCGGTAAGGCGAATCGTGACGGCCGGCGACGACGAGGAGGTCGGCGGCGGCGCTGATGGCGACCAGAGAAACCCCCGGAATTGTTAGGGCCGAACCAAATTGTTTTAGATCAGCCCAGTTTTTTTTTAGGTTATTTTGTTCAAATAAATTGTTCTAGTCAACTGGAAGCTTTTTAGAATGAACTTTGGAAACGAAAAATAATACTTGTTATGTCTGGAATTATTTGTCGCTCAAATGGATGTATCTAGTGCTAGATAAGTACTATATAGTACTCCATTCGTTCTGAAATATAGTGTTTTCTCTATTTCCGTACTTTAACTTTGACCATAAATTTAACCAAGACCGACTGCGACGGAAGCACATATACCTTCCCCTCCTCGTCTCCTTTCTCCAAGCGTGATCCTTGTTGAGGCTACGACAAGTCCGTAAAAGAAGATGCTCATGAAAGATTGGTCAATCTAAAGTATGGCTATTTCATTGCCTGGTGCGACATCATGAATGTCAACTAAGTAGTTGAATTTTCATCAAATAGGTTCATTGTTTTGACTTAGACCGGACGTGAAAAAAATGTGTTCATGTTAAATGTGGAGTAATGTCAGGATGACAATACTTCAACGAAAAGTCTAACGCCCACACGTGTGGGCGTTCTTCAACTCGCCCACACGTCTGGATCGTCGTCCAGTGCCTTTTGCACGAATCTTGGCACGAAAAGATTGATTTTTTTGTGCCACGTAGGATGGGGCTGGTGTGTGGGCGTTGGAAAATTTGCCCACACGCCCGCACCACGCTGTTTGCCAGCTACGTTGTGTGGGCGAACTAGTTTCTGCCTACACAGCCACCACCTAGGTCATGCGCGTGTGGGTGAACTGCTTTTCGTCCACACGACACTCCTATGTTGTGGACGGCAACTGCAGTTACGCGAACGTGGCAACTCGGTACACACACAGCAACTGTGATTCTTTGCTACACGGCAACTGCAATTACGCGAACGTGGCAACTCGGTACACACACATGACAACTGTGATTCTTTGCTACACGGCAACTGCAGTTGCGCGTACGTGGCAACCAGATAAACACACATGGCAACTGTGATTAACAATACATGTCAACTATGATTGGACCACACGTGGCAACTAGGTAAACACGCATGGCAACTACTGTTTTGACCATATGTGGCAAGTAGTTAATCACACACGGCGACTATGGTTTGATTACACGCGGCAACTACCATAAATTAGGCATGGCAACTATAATTAACCAAAACAGATAGAGTTGCCATGCTTTTACAACTACACTTGTCATCCCGAATAACTACATCTGCCAACCAGGATGGCAACTAAATAGTCATCCCGCGGGGTACCTAACGTAGCTGCGTCAGGACATGTGAACATTTTTGCTTCGTGCCACACACACGGGGTGAAGATGAGTAATACTTGTTGGGCGTGTGGCACGAAGTAGCCGCGCTCACACGTGTGGGCAATTCCAGTGTCCGCCCACACACAGCCCGTGTGGGCTGCCTCCTACTCACACCACACACGGTGTGTGGGCGCATGTCGTATATGCCACACGTGTGGCAGTTAGCGGCGTCCTACTTCAAATCCTATCAAATGGCTCAAAGGGAGGCTAATATTTTAGAAATGAAATAAATGCTTTCATGTTGAAGCAAAAAATGATTAAAAAGGTTCTATTAGGCTGGTCACAATGGGCAAGAACATAAGCTAGTAACTTACACACTTTCCTAGACTATGTTCTTCCTCCATAGTGGGTAGGAACATCTATGTAGTATCATGCAAAGATGTATTTATTAGGTTATAGACTCATTGTTTCTTGGAGTGTGTGATGTTCCGGTAACTTAGCTAGTTACCACAAGCACCTCTCTCTTCATTAAATATGTGCCGCATAAGTAAAGTTGTATTGGAGTGTGTGATGTTACTCCTAAGTTTTTTCCCATTGTGACCAACCTTAGCAAATTGTACAAAAATCAAGATGTGATTACCTATATTTATATTTATTAATAGCCCTATCGTGTCCTATCAGTGTTTGTTATTCTAGACGTGAAAAGTGCATATGGTGACTAGGCTCCAGGGAGCTTGGTATTCTTTTTCCAGAGAAAATATAGTTTCTACATCTTAAAAAGTCTGAGAAATAAATAAATGTAAGTATATATGTACAAAATTTCATGAACATATATCTTCATATGTGATGTACAAAAACAAAGAAAAATACATAGATTAAAAGGGGCTTTTTATATATTGGTACAGATATAGATAGATGTAAATGGCTTTTTTGCGAGTTGGATGTTTATATAAGTTATAACTCTGATGATGTGCATCTGTTGCAATTCACGGGCACTTTACCAGTGCAACAGGAAGGAAGAAGATTCGTGCTGATTCTGCATCGTTCCCAATTCCCATGAACGGGAGATTCTGCGCAGCATCATGATCTTCCGGCCCCGTTTTGGAGCGCTGGTTCCTCTATTCCTCGCTCGCATGTTGTCCGCCCCAGATTGATCCACGCGAAACCGTGGGCTCATTCATCGTCCCTTCCGGCTCCGACAGGTCAGCAGAACCGGCACGCACGGCGACAACCCAACCCACTGGCCGGAGTTGGCGGAAGAAAACGGCATGCAACGTCGACCTCCGGCTCTCCGCCAGCCGTACCGGAGGGAAGGGTCGGCACTCCTCCATCCTTATCCGGCGCCACGTGACCGGGCCCCACGGGAATCCCGCCGGCCACTCCCCGTGCGCCACGCCGGCCGCCAGGCCCCGCTCCGGCGGGAAGCACCGCGTGTCCATGGCTCCACGTCAATCCACATCCGAGGACCAGAGATTCCGGGCGATGACAAGAAACGCTGAGATCCAACTTGTGAGTTAGGTGCACATCCAGATCCGTCACCCCAGCCTCCATGAATTACCACCCCAGGCCCAGGCCACCCAGCTTCTGCCACTCTTTCTCCCAAGGAATTCACTGCCATGATTCTACCTACCTTGACTGAGCTCACTGATCATTCAGAGATATTTATCTATCAGCACACTCATCAGTCATCAAGTCAAAGTGGGATCTCAGCAGCACCAGTCGCTCACTCGCTGGTGGGCCAGCCCTTCCCTCCCATGCAAGCAAGCAAGCCCATCCACCTCGGCTCAATGACAGACAATAGGCATGGAGCAAGTGAGTGCACCTCCAGCTCCATTTGCTATAAATGGAGCCCTCCTGCTGGGATCTGCAAGAGAACACAGTCAGACAACATCCACAACACAAGACAAGGAAGCAGTGAAGAGTAGCTAGCATCCATGGCGTGCATCAATACCTTGCAGAGCTGCTCCATGTTCAAAGGGGCCAAGAGTAAGGCCAGAAGAGGTAGAGCCAGTGGCGGGACCTTTGAGTGCCGGGCGTCCACGTTCATGGACGGGAGCGGGCTCCGGCTCGGGCTCGACGAGAACCCCGATGCCATCATCTCCGGGGAGTGGCCCGAGAACTTCTCCCTCCTCAGCTACGACGACCTCCGCGCATACCTCCAGTCACAGCAGCAGCAGCAGCAACAACAACCATCCCATGCCGGCGATCAGGTTCTTCTTCTTGCTGATCGTGTGGTCTCTGCTCATCTCCTCTCTTGATGCTTCTTCTTCCTGCTGATCTTGTAGTCTCTTTCATCTCCTCTCTTGATGATGCTTCTTCTTCCTGCTGATCTTGTAGTCTCTGTCATCTCCTCTCTTGATGATGCTTCTTCTTCTTGACCCCTTGCTTGACTTTGTACTCGGTTGGCTGGTTGCAGCAGCGGGGGCCTCTCCTGCGTGAGGCCATGTCGACGCCCGTGCTGATGGTCACAGCGGAGCAGGCGCTGGTGGAGGTTGAAGGCCACTTCCAGCTCGTGTCAGGCCTCCCGGTTGTCGACAGTGCCCGCCGATGTGTCGGGGTCGTCGTCAAGAGCGATCACGTGAGGGCTTCACATGGGGTCAGCTCAGCTCCTCCCCCTTCTCTCTTTATCTGTTTTATTTACACACAACTCTTTGCCGCCTTTCAGGCCCGACAGAAGAACTAAAACAGACAGAAAAAGAAAACACAACCACACCCACATATACAAGTTGCTAACTCAGCACCACCATCTTGTGTTTGCTAATCTAGTTGCTATCTGTTGTAACAGCCAAAGACGAAGATTGCAGATGTGATGACATCTCCAGCAATCACGCTATCATGCGATAAAACAGTGACCGGTAATTGTTGTTTCCACTCATAATTTTTTTTTCCATATTTGTTTCCAGTTAATTAACAGTACACACATGTGATGCCAACAGATGCCGCAGCTCTGATGCTCAGGAAGAAGATCCACAGATTACCGATAGTAAACCAGGACAATCAAGTAATAGGTGAGTAACAGAAAACGCGACAAAACCAGCAGCGAATGACTTGTATATAATACTACTATCATCCCCTTAACATCGACTATTGTTTGGAGTATGTTTCAAGCTTAACGGGATATTCTAAACACTGCTAACAGGTATAGTTACCCGCGATGACGTTCTTCGCGCGTTGGAGGCCATGCTGAAGTTTTAGAGATGCAGGAGTCCATGCCCGGTACTTGTGGATCTGTAAATATGTGTGTCCGCGGTACTTTGAGTAGCAGGCAGATCCTATAGTCTGTAAAAGTGTTTGCAGTCTGTATCGCAAAAAATAAGCCTGGGAGCATTTAGGAGAGCTTTTCCTTGTAAAGAAGCACGCCAGGAAGCTTCTGCTCTGTACTGTACTGTTTGGTATCTGCACACGAAAATGTTTCCATGAGCAATGACTTCCAGATTCCACGGCAAGAAAAACAAAAACTCATTGTAATATTTAAGAGGAATGGAGGCAATATGCTTAAAAAAGGGCATGCCTATAAATTGATCATGAAATATAATTACGTGCAGCCACGTGTGTTCATGGACAATGATGATATATCATACGGTTTCCAGAAGCAGTACAATAGTTTTATCACGAAAGATGTATAGCACGATATAATTTAACAAATAAAATATATGATTTCATGATTAACAACAAGAAGTGCAAACGAAGTTCCTTTGCCCTAGACACTCAACAGCCGAGGACTATATGCCTTTGAGCACTTCATTTTTTTGAAGAAAAAACAGTGCCTTTATTTATTGGACATCCAACATCTTTGAGCACTTCAGGTAAATGAAGTGTGCCATACGAAAACTACAGTAGGACAATGCAAGAGAAAGGAGGGGAAAAGGCCAATGAATGCCCATACCAGAGAATATAGCCAATTCAAATGTGAAGGAACTATAACTATTAAAATTTCCAAGTATAACTGAGATGAGAACGTACTCATTATGTATCTCATTGCAATCTGAGCATCAAAAATGATAAATCACACTTGACTTGTCGACACCTCTACTTGTTGACCTTCTCCAGATGCAATACTAGCAGCAGAAACAGCCACTGACGCAGTAGAACTTGTGCTTCCTTCTGAATCGGAAACGATTTTCATCTCTAAGTTTGGAATTACAGGTGGCTTTATCCTCCGAGTAACAGTCATGTTCAGTCCCTTAGTTGTGTGAATCGTTGCTCCGGTTGTCATCTCGACCTACAAAAGAGCTATGATAAATATATTTTATCAGCTATGATGAATCAGAAAGCTGGTGGGAAACATACCGGAGGTGCTCCTGGAGCCATATGAAAATCAAATCGCTTGACAAGCATTGCTGTTGCCACCACAGTCTGCACAGAAATTGCAGAATGTCAGTGATTCTCCCAATAGTCAAGGAACAAATGACTGTGAGCAGTGCATCCTCGTAGCGCATAGGCTGGGATAGCAACAAATCTTTGTTTTCACAAAAAAAATGTCTCATATCCCAAGAAGCCGAAAGAAAGAAGGCCTTAATACGACCAAATCAAATTACTAATTACCAGCAAAATTCATGAAATGGCAAAACGCTATTTCAATATTATCAGCTGAAACCCTAAATAATCAAAATGGATTACCTCAAAAGTAGCAAACATATCGCCTACACATTTCCTTGGCCCGCCACCAAATGGCAAATAACTGAAAATTCAGCAAGATTTTATGAATACAAGTGAGTTATAACTTAAAGCAGGTTTGTTAGGCATTAATTAAACAGTGTAGCAAGCAGATGCCACCACTATTCTGAAGAAGGAAAGCAACCACAATCACACAATGGATCTCTAAGAGTTTGACAGTGGCAACTAGGATCACAACGTTATAATGGTGCTCATGTATGTAACAGAACATAGCGACACAGAGAAGCAAAGGCCTAAAAAACACAAGAACGTAACTGTATTGCATATTTATTTATCTATTACTAATTTCGAGTTTCAATGGTATGTTTAGAAGACGACTTTTATCTACTATATGGTTAGTAGATACTTGTTAGATTCATCACACCAATATGCCATAAAGGAACAACAGTCATCACTTCTTTATCAACCAATATGCCATTGCACCAACCCACCGTAATATTTCAAATTGTTAAATTCATCGCAGCTGAAGATACCACATAGTCCATACTCTTAGAATGTACCCATTGAGCATTATAATTTATCACCCGTAACACTAAACAATATATATAACCCCATTAATGTATCTCCCATTAAGGTAATATCCAATCTATGAAAAGTTACAATTTCTAATACATTTCTCTTTATAATATCCTACGTTTACTGGAAGAATCTTTTCTGGGACACTCATAAAGGAACAACAGTCATAAAAAAATGCAACAGAGGACGTTAAGTGTGACGGCTTCTTGCTTTTGGTAAAATCTTAAGGTGAAAAATAATTGCTGATTCGTTTGATCAGAAGTGTGATTTCCTGTTGCTCATTGGAGTAGCATTTTAATATTCATCTCATTTATCTCTGCATCATGTTCACCCTCAATAAGATCCACCTAACTATATTCCATGCTACTGTCCAAATACATTTTCTAAAACAAGAAGAAATATAGCTATATACATCCGTATGTAGTCCTCATTGGAATCTCTAAAAAGACTTATATTTAGGAATGGATGGAGTACTAACTAGAGTGACACATGGTTTACCAAAAAGCATTTTATTACAGTAATAGGGATGGAACCTGAATTTTTGGTTTGTCTCATTTGGATTCGGTCCGTCCAAAGGCCACCTTTCTGGATTGAAAACATCCGCATCATCCCAATGCTTTGGGCAGCGATGAAGGTTCCAGATGGATATAAAAATGTCTTCTCCCCTAGAGAAGAGCAATATATATTTTCAGAAATACGAAAAGTTTAGCTTCCCATAGAAATGCTAAATATAAATAAACAGTATCAGACATACAAATACCCAACAGCAACAACTAAACAAACTTCGCTACCAGCAACAGCATAAGTACAAGCAGAAAACAGAACATGTTGAGTAAATAGTTTGCACAAGACTGGGAAAATGCTGGAACACCCTAATGTTACTCACACGGTATCTAAATAAGGGAAAAAGATGTGGAAAAGCCCAAATAAGACAAAAGGAGTAGAACTCCCATGGTAATCAAGGTGGTTTTGTGACAAAAGGAGTAGACACTTGACTAGAGACTAAGCTAGCCTTTTCTTTAGTGACTTAACAGATGGAATTCTGCTGGAAAATGCTTACTTGCCGATCGGGTACTCCCCTAGCATATCATCCTCAAGGGAGCGGCGAATTAAAACTGGCGGCTGTGGATATAGTCTCAAAGACTGCAATAAATGTAATGTTATCATTCAACGACGAAACTCATTATGTGGCAAGGCAACAGTTTTTGGTACTTACTTCGTTAATAACTCGAGTAGTATATTTAAGTTTCTTCACATCATCAAGTGTTGGTAAACCATCTCCTAGAACAGCATCAGCCTGTGGATAATTGAGCAAAGAAAAGTTAATTGGCATTTGTACGATTCAGAAGTGTACCTCCATGGAAACCCATATTGAGCATAAAAGTTAAGTCTACCTCAGCTTGGAGCTTGGACATTACATTCGGATACTGCAAGTTAGCAATAGATAACACAGTGAGAATAAGTACCAATATTGATGGCTTGATGAATATAAAAATGATGAACGACACATTATCATGTGACATTGCTATACTACTATAGCACTGGGTTTTCAGTTATTGGCAGTATCACACCTTAGACAGAAGATAAAATGTCCAAGTCAAGACTGCTGCAGAGGTCTCATGGCCAGCTATGAGCATTGTCATCAGATCATCACGGAGCTGCTTGCTGGACACCTAAGATAGATGGATTGAACAATGGAGCAATGTGAATATCAGCAGGTTAAAATATCTAAACGACTTTGTCAGTGCAGATGTCCCATACATCATCTCCAGATGCCAATAGAAAATGAAGAATACTAGGATCTTTCTCATTCATGTATTCCTCATGAAACTGCAAATCTTCTTCATCTACCATCCTCTGCAGTAATTGTCCCAGTGTCATGATTTTTCTAAACACAATAATTACTATTTACTAATGTCAAAGTATAAGAGAAGGCTTACCTTGCAAGTAGCAATTAGTTCATCAAGAATATTATTTATCAGTGCGAGAGCTTCATTGACCTTCCTCTGCCGAGGGGAGATGTCTTTCCATATGGGTATTTCCCAAGTTGGAATAGGAGATGTACTCCGCATTTCCGCTTCCCGTAATGTTACATACACAGCCTGATGATGAACCAGCAAACCGAATAAGTAAAGTTGACAGAAAACATAAGCAAATTAAATTTCATAATGTACTCAGGAATACGACAAAATCTGAGCAATAACCTCAACTATTCCATTATCGTAAGATAATGAATCAAAATCATAATTGAACACTGCCTTCCCGATGACATCCAGTGTTAGTCGAGAGAAGAGAGATTCCATCTCCACATCCTCCCCGTCAGATGCCGCCTTGTCCAGCTTCTGGCAAAGCCGGTCTGAAGCATTTCCGAAGAGACCTATCATTGCTGTAACATACTGCCATGCATAATTCAGGTGAGTAAAGTTACACTATAAAGAAAGCAATACCCACAGAACCTTGATAGTGAGTAGAGAGCTAGAACCTTCTGATGTAATGCTGGTACAATGGCACGCCGTCGAACACGCCAGATCTCCCCATCAGCCGGGATCAGACCTGTGCCCATCACAAACTCCAGTATCTCCGCAAGGATACCCTGCACCCACCATTATCAAACCAGGACTGAATCAAACATCATGCTACTCATTTCTGAAGCCTTTTGAAACATTTCTGTACTGTTTGAAAATGAGTACGACCAAATTCAGAACCAAACCTTGGAATAAGCCTTGGAGTTGTCCCTCAGGATATGCTTAGCTACATCCGGATCAGAGACGATGAGGAAAGACTGGAGGAAGCAGATGAAAAAGAAGGTGCGGAGCATTAGCAACATGGCAGGGTTCAGAAGACTGAAATTTTGTGGGCAATTCGATGGATGGCTCGCTCACCTTGGGCCCGAAGTTGAGGCGGAAGACGCCGCCGTAGGTGAGGAAGAGGTCGTAGAGCGGCAGGAAGAAGGCCTCCCCGGCGACGGAGGCCAGCGACCCGACCGCCTGCGGCAGCTCCGGGCCCCTGCGCTCGCCGCCCGCTACCTTGGTGAGCAGCCCGGCCGCGAGCTCCCCCGGCGGGCCCAGCTTGGCCAGCCTCGCCGCGACGGGCGCGAGCCATCTGAACAGAACAATTCAAGCACCGCGCCCAATCCAATCAGCACCGGAGCTACGCGAGGGGAAAGAAATGCGCGGAGAGGATGAGGAATTAGGCGGGGAGCACTGACCCGGGGCCCTGGGCGGTGAACTCGCCGGAGGAAATGCGGGCGGTGAGCTCGGCCCGGCGCTTCTCAAGAACCTTGTCGGGCCCGTCACCGCCGGACGCGGAGCAGCGGAGGAGCGGGCTGTTACGCCGGCTGGCGGCCGGAGCGAGGCGGAGCCGGCCCTGGCCGGAGCCGAGGTACCGGGGCGGCGGGGCGGAGGACACGTTGCAGCTGCCGGCCGTGGTGGCCATGGCGGGCGTCGCCGCGGCGCAGCAGGGGTGCAGCGGCA
>NC_041390.1:618470016-618479937 GCF_002162155.2 Triticum dicoccoides | reverse complement strand
CGGGCGCTGCCGCTGTGTCGGGGCAGGGGGGAGGGGGAGGGGGAGGGGGGATGAGGTGAGGTGCGTGCGCGCGTGCGTGGAGAGCGGAGAGTGGAGAGAAGAGGAGGGGGGGACGTGGGGTTGGGTGCTCCGTCTGTTGTTGTTGCTAACGGATACGAGGCGGCGACGACGACGACGGCGACTCGCCGGATTTTGGAGGCTGCCGTAACGGAATCTGTCGCCCGGGGGTTGGAGGTATCTTTTCCACGGTATCTTCTTCTCCGCCACCGTACCATAGTGCAAACAAAATCCACCCAACAGAGACTTCCACACATTAATATTTTTCAGCTTCGGATTAAAATAGTGACCTAAACGATCCTATATTTCTTTACAAAAAATAAAAAATTATTTAGTTACTTAGAAAAAAGCGGAGTGAAAATCACTACGGAGGCCCGGCAAAAAATTATTTCTTTTTTCAAAACAGAAGCAAAAGATAATGTCCCGTTGATTAATTAAACATAATAGAATTGTGCGGATAAAGACAAATGATTTTGCAGGTTAGACAAAATAGTCGAAGGCAACTACGAGGTACACCTGCCTGACAGAAAACGTTGGTTGTAAAAGTAAGCCAACAGCTTATTTACGTTTGGCCTTTCCGGATACTAGACATGTAGGAGTATTTTCATTCAATTAAATCTTGGCGCTCGCATTTATTTCTGATTTCTGCATTTATTCGACTACGATACACCTTTGATGACTTTTTTGGTCTCACCATGACATGTCGGCTCAGTCTTTTGAAAAGTACTCATTAAAAAACTAAGAGAAGTATCCCGCTGGCAAAAGTTGGGCACGGCTGTGAGGATAACACTGAACTGCATTCCTGAAGGATATATTATTCAGAGTTGCACAAATTACTGCAGAAAAATAAATAAAAAGATCAATCACAATCGTGAAACCTCAGCACCTAAGTTGAGGTGGCTAGCTGCAGCCGGCTGGAAAACCATCAACAGCTCGAGTGATAAATGAATAAAATGAAATTCTTATGCTCAAGCTTGGACGATGCAAACAGACAGACAGACAGATCCAGGCTGCATTCGCGAAACAAAGAAAGAAAAAACACAGGTTCAAACTTCAGACTAGATAGAGGTTTCTGTAAATCACAGGGCAACTAATCGCTGAAGAAACACCAGCACAGCCCAGAAACGCAGGCAGGCAGAGCCGACGTGTTTCAAGATCCCACCCAGGCCGCGCTCGTCCACGAGCAAGACCGATTTCCGAGACGCAAGACAAGATCACCGTGCTCGTCTGCTTTCAAAATTTCATTTTGCTCGGGTGAATATGGTGACGACATTAACACGCAACTGATCCATCCAACGTCCATACTGCTCAAGGTTCGAATCTCATCGCCCTGATCCAACCAATCTCCAGATATTGTAAGTCATTTGATGGCAAACTTTTGGTTATCCGGAATGTTGAAATGAACATTCCACGTAGCAGCAACTCGTCGCCTTTTTTTTTACTCATGATGAAGATCCACTTACAAATATCATAAACAATATTTTGCTAATTTTTGTAAAAATTAGGCTCAAATTTGACTGCCTACACAGATATAATGGTTAGATATGGTTTGTAACTAGTTGCTCGGTTAAAAGTTGATGTACATTATTATTAATTAAATACACCGTAGAACAATTGTTCTATGGTTCATGGTTCAAGAAAAGTTGGTGATGATCCCCTAGTTATATTGTGTGGATGGACTAAGCAACATCTTTTTTTAAATGTCTCTGTGATCTATGTTTTTTTGTTAGATAAGCTTGTTTTCTTGATCATGTCTCATCTAGGGTTTTAGCATGTAGGGTTTTAGATAATTTTGACCTATTGAGCAGCCCCATCCATATCTTAGGTTCTGATGCCTCCTCTACAATTTGTTTCCCTTTCAATTTTTTGATCTTTTGATTTTCTTCATCTTCATCCATCTTTCCCTGCTTGCTACCGGCGGCGGCTAGGGGACGAGCGCGCTCGATGACGTGGGGGACAGAATTAATAATGGGTTAAAGGATCGCACCTTTAACCCGGTTAGTTTGCCAACTCGGTTTTTGTGGCCTCCAGGTAATTTGTCTGAAAAAGAAACAGAATTCACTCACCTTTTCTTTTGTTTTCTTTCATATCCATTGATTTATTATCTAATGGACCAAATTCAATGTGACTGAAACATAAAAAAAAATTCAGATACCTAACGTATATAGATGCTCCAAAAGAAAAATGAAGAATAGCACCAATCCGTTAAACTAGCCACAGTTGTATAGCTAGTTTTTGTGGAGCATGGCGTTTTGGCTCTCGGCCTCCATGGAGGCCGATTCTTTGAAAGAAAATAAAAAAAATCAAACTTTTCTGTTTCGAAAAAAATCTGGAAAATTGTGTAAGTAAACAAGGATGTGAGGCGTATGTGTGTACAATTTCAGGATGAAATACGTTGAAATGTGACCTTTGAAAAAGGACAAATTCATGTTCTAGGAGGATGAATAGTATAATGTGTTACTCCCTCCATTTCAAAATATAGTGCGCCCGCGCTTCCCGAGGTTCAACTTTGATCATAAATTTAACCAACGAGACCAACTGCGGCGGGAGAAAAAAATTATATAATTAAAAACTTCTTTCGAATACGAATTCACTGATATAATTTTTGCTCTCGCCGCAATCGGTCTTGGTAGTTAAATTTACGGTCAAAGTTGAAGCACGTGGATAGAGGAAGCACTACATTGTGGAATGGAGGGAGTAAAAAGCCGCAGATTTGTTATTTTTGCAGAGCCCTCATTTCAACGTATCCCGTCCTGAAAATTTACACGCTTGTGCGCCATGCCTTCATCTATCTCTATATTGTTTTTCCGAATTTTCTGAAATCTAAAAATATGAATTTTCCAAAATTTCGGATTTTGCATTTGAAGGCCTCCAAAAGCAATTCCCGGTTTTTATCATTAACTCATTTGCATCGGTGTTCGGTTCCTTGGCTTGGACCGTGCTCCCGGTCAAAGATGCTAGGCTAGCTCTCCCACGCACCCTCGCCAAGCCAGCCACAGCCCGCGAGAGCGATTGACGGCCACCAAATCCATGGAGGCGTCCACCGTCCAGGGTCCACACCAACAGGGATGCGGAGCAGCAGACGACGATGGCATATACATATGCGTACTCCTTTTGTAGTACTGTATGTATGTACTACTAGTACTAGTGGTACATCTCAGTTGAGTTAATTATCAGCTCACCCGCAAAAAAAAAGAGAGTTAATTATCAGCTGGTTGATCCAGTAGTGGTAGTAGTAGCAGTGATACGGCACGTACGCTCCTGCGCCGCTGGAACGATTTGGACCCATTCCCTCCCTCTCTCTCGACCGATCCAACGGGAACAGCCAAGTCATGCGAAGGCAATGCGTGTCGTGATGCTGCACGGTAACAAATCGCAATGCAGCAGTGTTTAGACTGCGATGAGAAGATGCGAACTAGACGATCGAGCTTGTCCAGTGGTGAACTAAACAGAGTTCATCTGCCCCTAGTGGTTTTGTTGTCTCCTTGTGAGCAGAGGAGAGGCCGGCAGGCCGACTGTATCCCAACCCAACCGACTGCAATGCAAAAGCATGCGGGGCACACTGTCAGTTGGGCTGAGTTGGGTTCAGACTTCAGAGGCACACAGGCGGAAGCGGCCAAACCTGAAAAGCAGATTCTTGTTGTTAATATCTGTTTGGATACTCTAACACAGTTAGAGTTAGAGTTATTTTCTAACCCATTCTAACCCAAATAAGCATCTCTTCATCGGGATAGTTGGGTTAGATGAAACTAACCCACTCTAACCCTCTCTGTTTGGATACTTTTGGGTTATTTAAGCCTCCAACTAACCCAAACTAGCTCTAACCCCATGATCCAAACAGGGCCTAAGTATACAGTACTGTACGTTTGTTCCATCCATCTGCTTCTTCTTTTTTTTGTCCACACGAGCAGTGCGCCTGCTCCGTTCATAGGGAGGCAGTAGAGGCATGCATATGCATATGCATGGATCTCTCTCTTTTCTTTTTTCTTTTGAGCAAAATGCATGCATAGATGGATGGATGGACGCATGCACAAGGCAGGAAGAAGCCAGCCAGCCAGCCAGGCCCGGCCGCGAAACGATCCGCTAGCTGCTTTTCGTCGTACGTGCGTAAAACACGGCACCACATTTAAAACTCAAACTTATCTACAAAAAATAGACAGCAAATATGTCAGCGCCCCCGCCGCACCCAGCGTCACCAACGGGCCAAGTCCACACGGCAGCAGCTTGCGTGGCGCCGCTGCTGCCCAACCAGCACCACGGGCTCGCAGGCCCAACACCCGTGTCACTGGGCCCGAATGGACTAAGTGAAGCCCAGGCGAGGCGGCCACTACTTAAGGCGAGACCACTGACTGGATCGGCATCCAATGGATCAAGGCAACAACGGCGGCGGCTACCCTAATCCATTCCCCTCTCTGTAATCGCAATTTCCCTGTAATCGAGATACTGGACTCGAATTCGTGAGTGAGATCAAGCTAGTTCGAAGAATCCCTACTCCGTACCTTACATCTGGTATCAGAGACCAATCCCACCCGCTTCCACCGTCCACTCTGGCCAAGATCATCGAGACGCGGCGACTGCGCCAAGCACGATCACAGCTCGTCGCCATGGATCCAACCGTTGAAGCTTTCCTCGAACGCCTCGACAATACTCTCAAGGCCCAGAACAAGGCCATCGCCGAGATCCAGGCGTCCACAGCCAAGATCGACGACCTCGTCCATTGGCGACCCGATCTGGAGAAGCGCGTCTCCGATCTGGGCGACGCGGTGGCGGCGCTCCAACTCGCGCAAACCAAGGAGATCGAGGGGAATCGAGCACCCGCATCGAGCTACATCCCGACAGCGACGACCGGTACCCACCTCGGGGCCGGGACCGGCGCGGCCGACGCTCCTCAAGGGCCAAATGGCCACGGCGTCTTCAACCTACCACGGGGGCCCCCGGCGGTGTCATTCCAGACGCCGCCCCCGCCCCCGGCATCGGGTCAGTTCAATTCCCTGGCGCCATCCCCTTCCTCGTTGTCTCCCTTCGCTCATGCCAGTCAACTCCTCTCGGGACTGGGACAAACGCACCCGTCCATTTCGTTTCCTCAATTTACGGGAGACAACCCGAATCTGCAGAAAACATTGTGCGAGCAATACTTCCAGATGTTTGGGATTTTACCATCGTTTTGGGTCCCCATGGCAGCTCTGAATTTTTCGGGGGCAGCCTCTGTTTGGTTACAGTCCATTCAGAAATGACTCGGGGATTATGATTGGGATGCTTTTACCACACTCCTTTGTACTCGTTTTGGGCGCGATCGGCATCAAACGCTAATCAGGCAGTTTTACACTGTCCGCCAAACGGGTTCAGTCGCTCAATACATAGAGCAATTTGAATTGATCATTAATCATTTATCTTCGTATTCTGACACAATTCATCCCTTCTATTTCCTGACCCGTTTTGTCGAGGGGCTACGGAAGGACATACGAGCGGTGGTGCTCATCCAGAGGCCGCCGGACTTGGACACCGCGTGTGCGCTGGCCTTGCTTCAGGAGGAAGTGGCGATGGCGTCCTCGGCAACCTGCCGCGCCCACTGGATGCGGCGCCGCGCACGGGCACACCCCTGCCCTTGCCTCCTCCTCCGGCACGTCTGGTGCCCGCTGCACCTGCAGCAGATCGCTGGGGCACCGAGGCTGCTCGAGCGGACACGTCAAAGATCAAGGCTCTCAGAGACTACTGCCGCGCGCGGGGGTTGTGTTTCAAGTGTGGTGAGCGCTGGGGACAGGATCATGTCTGCCCGACCACCGTCCAATTGCATGTGTAGAAGAAATGCTCGAGCTATTCGGCGTTGAAACTAGCAACGAGGTCGAGGGAGAAGTACAACAAGTTCACGCGATCTCGCGACCAGCTCTTGATGGGGGTGTGTCACCCAAAGCGTTCCAATTGCTGGCAACCATGCAAGATCAGGAGGTGCTCATTTTGGTGGATAGTGGGATTTCCACATCTTTCATCAACCAGCGTCTGGCCGAACGCCTGTCAGGGGCCCGAGCTCTGCGCCAGCCATGTCGGGTCAAAGTGGCTGATGGAGGTGAACTAGTTTGTTCGACATCTATTCCCGATTGCCAGTGGTCATCGCAAGGACTGGAATTCGTCACGGATATGATGATTTTACCGCTCGGAGTGTATGATGCCATTCTTGGGATGGATTGGCTGGAGCAACACAACCCGATGACTGTTGATTGGAGGAACAAGCATTTGCGTATCCCAACAGCTCTCGGGCCAGCCAGTTTGTTCGGGCACGAAGCGCAGTCCACCCAATGCCATGTCATCAATAGTGCTCAGCTGCAACAATTGCATCGACAGGGGGCTCTGTTGCATCTCTATCTGCTCTACCCAATCAACGAGAAGTCGAAACACTCAGTGCCTGAAGCCACTGGTCTGCAACAGTTACTGGCAGAATTTGAGGATGTGTTTGGTGAGCCGCAGGGACTACCCCCCCGACGGGCTTGTGATCATAAGATTCCTCTCATGCCCGGGGCGCAACCTGTTAACATTAGGCCTATCGTCATAAACCAGAACACAAGTCAGAGATCGAGCGGCAGGTCCAAGAACTATTGCAGTCCGAAGTAATTCAGCGCAGCCACAACACGTTCTCTTCCCCTGTCATTTTAGTTAAGAAGAAAGACGTCACATGGAGAATGTGCGTCGATTACAGACACCTCAACGCGATGACACA
The DNA here is from genome assembly GCF_002162155.2 of Triticum dicoccoides. Lineage (NCBI taxonomy): Eukaryota > Viridiplantae > Streptophyta > Magnoliopsida > Poales > Poaceae > Triticum > Triticum dicoccoides. Next base: position 618,473,168 of record NC_041390.1, on the reverse strand, counting down.
CGTCAGCAAGTTTCCTGTTTCGATTATTGAAGAACTGTTAGATGAGTTGCACGGTGCAGTGTGGTTCTCCAAGCTGGATTTGCGCGCGGGGTACCACCAAATTTGTTTGGCCGAAGGGGAGGAATTTAAAACAGCTTTCCAAACCCACTCAGGTCACTACGAATTCAAAGTGCTTTCGTTTGGACTGGCAGGAGGACCTGGTACCTTTTAATGGAGCAATTACTGAAACAATGCACCCCCTCTTGAGGCGCTGCATCTTGCTTTTCTTCGACGACATCCTTGTTTTTAGCAAGACTTGGGAGGATCATTTAGCCCACCTCCGACAGGTTCTCGAGCTTCTGCGCAGAGACCAATGGAAAGTGAAGGAGTCCAAGTATGAATTTGGACAGCGACAATTATCTTATTTGGGGCATGTGATTAGCAGTGAAGGAGTGGCCACAGACCCAGGGAAGATTCAAGCAGTGGAAGCATGGCCAACCCCTACGGACGCGAAGGAGGTGCGTCGTTTCTTGGGACTGGCGGGCTATTACCGCAGATTTGTGCGCGGATTCAGCATCATAGCTCGCCCCCTGTTCAATCTTTTGAAGAAGGGCGTTTTGTTTGTCTGGAGAGAGAACACCGACCAAGCTTTTACCCTTCTCAAACAACAGTTGGTGTCGGCACCGGTGTTGGCAATGCCAGACTTTAGTAAACCCTTCACGATCAAGACTGGCGCATGCGACAAAGGTATCGGGGCAGTTTTGCAACAGGAGGGGCATCCAATTGCATTCATGAGTAAAGGCTTGAGCCCTCGTTACCAGGGCCTGTCAACATATGAAAAAGAGTACCTGACTATTGTGGTTGCCGTCGATCAGTGGCGACCCTACCTGCAGCACAGCGAGTTTGTCATCTTCACAGACCAAAAAAGTCTTATTCATCTGGAAGAACAGCGTTTGACAACGCCTTGGCAACAGCGCGCGTTTACAAAGCTTCTGGGTTTGCGGTATGTCATTCGGTACAAGAAAGGGGCCGTCAACACTGCGGCTGACGCGCTGTCATGTTCGTAGTCTCCAGAACTGCTGTTTGATATCACTTCATGTCAACCTAGCTGGTTGGATGACGTGCTGGCCAGCTATAACTGCAATCCCCAGGGGCAGAAACTACTTCAGCAGCTCGCACTGCGAGAGGATCCAAAGAAATACTTTGCCCTGCAGAATGGCATACTGTACTTTCAAGACCGAATCTGGCTCGGGGGTTCAACAGCTTTACAGCAATGCATCATCTCAGCCTTCCATGACAGCCCCATGGGGGGTCATAGTGGGTTCCCAACCACTTTCAGGCGCGTTCGTCGCCTGTTTGCGTGGCCTAAGATGAAGGTGCACATCCTGCAATACGTCCGATGCTGCCCAGTCTGCCAACAGGCCAAACCCGACAGGTCAGCATCCCCAGGGCTGCTTGAACCATTACCAATTCCAAAGCAGCCGTGGGACATGATTACCATGGATTTCATAGACGGCCTACCGCAGTCGGGCAAGTTCAATTGCCTCTGGGTGGTTGTCGACAAGAGGACCAAGTTCGCTCACTTTCTACCGTTGGCGCATCCTTATACAGCCTCGAAGGTGGCACTATTATACATGTCCAGCATCTATAGCATTCATGGCTTCCCTGCTTCAATCGTGTCAGATAGAGACCCAGTCTTCACCAGCAATTTTTGGCGTGAACTTTTCAAGTATGCCGGCACAGATTTGAGGATGAGCTCAGCGAATCACCCGCAAACTGACGGCCAGACGGAGAGGGTGAACCAGTGCGTTGAGACTTACCTGCGTTGCTTCGTTCATGCTTGCCCGGGGCGCTGAAGTCACTGGATCCCATTGGCGCAGTTCTGGTACAACTCCTCTTACCACTCTAGCATCAGCATGTCTCCATTCAAAGCAATGTTCGGGTATGAACCAAGACAATGGGGGTTGGCACCCACTTTTGACTGCACGGTTCCTTCCCTCCACGCGTGGTTGGATGAACGAGCAATCGTCCAGGATCTACTACAGCAGCACTTGCATCGGGCGCAACAGCACATGAAGGCGCAAGCTAACAAATGCCGGTCGCCGCGCGTCTTCGAGGTGGGTGAAGTTGTCTATCTCAAGCTGCAGCCGTATATACAAACCTCGGTGGCGAGAAGGGCAAACCACAAGCTCTCCTTCAAGTACTATGGACCATTTCCGATCATCGCCAAGATAAATGATGCTGCCTACAAGTTGGAACTGCCATCGCACTCGCAAGTGCACCCCGTGTTTCACGTTTCCTAGCTTCGTCGCTGCCTTGGCCCGGGTACGCCAACCTCTGATGTTCTTCCCCATCCTACTAACATCCCAGTGGTACCAGTCGCAGTTCTGCAGCGTCGTTGGCGCCGGAAGAACGGGACCCTCGTGGAGCAGGTCCTGATACGATGGTCGGACCCATCAGTGTTGGAAGACACTCGGGAGGACAAGGTGGCGTTACAGGCGTGCTTCCCTGGTGCAGAGGCTTGGGGGCAAGCCTCATCCCAAGGAGGAGGGGATGTCAGCACCCCCGTCGCACCCAGCGTCACCAACGGGCCAAGTCCACACGGCAGCAGCTTGCGTGGCGCCACTGCTGCCCAACCAGCACCACGGGCTCGCAGGCCCAACACCCGCGTCACTGGGCCCGAATGGACTAAGTGAAGCCCAGGCGAGGCGGCCACTACTTAAGGCGAGACCACCGACTGGATCAGCATCTAGTGGATCAAGGCAACAACGGCGGCGGCTACCCTAGTCCATTCCCCTCTCTGTAATCGCAATTTCCCTGTAATCGAGATACTGGACTCGAATTCGTGAGTGAGATCAAGCTAGTTTGAAGAATCCCTACTCCGTACCTTACAAAGTAGGGTTAAAGTCAGTTCAAGTAGTAGTAGCCATACTGTGAACCTGATCAGGATTTGTGATGCGTCGAGAAGGCCAATTGAAGGAGAATGAGGGCTGATCTGCTGGCCATTTTGCGGAGGATCATTGTTGGAAACGAATATTTTGGCAATGCAACTCGATGTATTGATCGGTGCATAGCGCACGTATATATGGAGTACAAGGTGGGCCACAACCTCAACTATACAATGACTAGGAGGTGGGCCGGACTATACAATATACATGCACAAACCATATATT
>NC_041390.1:618443592-618469890 GCF_002162155.2 Triticum dicoccoides | reverse complement strand
CCCCCCCCCCCGCAGTCGAAGCGTCGCCGGAGACGCAAAGACTGGACCTGAACTCCTCGAAAACAGAAGTAGGCAGTCCTTTTGTCATAACATCGGCAAACTGTTGCGCCGTCGGGACGTGGAGGACCCGGATACGCCCAAGGGCCACCTGCTCACGAACAAAGTGTATGTCGAGCTCAATGTGCTTCGTTCGTCGACGATGGACCGGGTTGGCGGAGAGGTACACGGCAAAGACGTTGTCGCAGTAGACGAGTGTGGCCTTGTGAACATCACAAAGCAACTCCTGGAGCAGCTGACGAAGCCAAGAGCATTCGGCAACGGCGTTAGCCACTGCCCGATACTCTGCCTCAGCACTCGAGCGAGAGACTGTGGGCTGTCGCTTGGAGGACCAAGAGATCAGAGACGGCCCAAGGTAGACACAGTACCCCAAAGTGGAGCGCCGTGTGTCCGGGCAGCCAGCCCAGTCTGCATCAGAGTAGGCGACGAGGTCGGTAGAGGCGGAGGCCGTCAGTGTAAGTCCCATGGACATAGTGCCGCGTATGTAACGGAGGATACGCTTCACCATGGTCCAGTGAGAGTCACGCAGAGCATGCATGTGAAGACAGACCTGCTGAACGGGATACTGCAAGTCGGGGCGCGTAAGAGTGAGGTACTGCAAGGCACCCACAATGGAGCGATAGAAGGCCGCGTCGGATGCGAGAGAGCCCTCCAGAGCTGAAACCTTGGCCTTGGTGTCAACAGGCGTGGGAGCAGGCTTGCAGTTAAGCATGCCGGCACGATCGAGAAGCTCATGGGCGTAACGCTGCTGATGCAGAAAGAACCCATCTGGCCGTCGAACCACCTCAATGCCGAGGAAGTAGTGGAGGGGCCCCAAGTCCTTCAGGGCAAACTCATCGCGAAGACGAGCAGTAAGCCGCTGGAGAAGCGCGACAGTGGAAGCCGTCAGGATGATGTCGTCGACGTAGAGCAACAAGTAGGCCATGTCAACCCCGTGATGGTACACGAAGAGGGACGCGTCGGAGTGGGTCGATGTAAATCCGAGCGTCTGCAGGAAGGCAGCGATGCGCTGGTACCAGGCCCGAGGCGCCTGCTTCAACCCGTAAAGAGAATGGGAGAGCAAGCACACATGGTCCGGATGTGTGGCGTCGACGAAGCCGGTGGGCTGCTCACAGAACACCTGCTCGGCGAGGTGGCCGTGCAAGAAGGTGTTGGAGACGTCCAACTAATGCACGGGCCAAGCTCGGGAGACGGCCAGCTGAAGCACGATGTGGGTCGTGCCCGGTTTAACAACCGGAGCAAAAGTGTCGATGAAGTCCACGCCCGCACGTTGCCGAAAGCCTCGAACCACCCAGCGAGCTTTGTAGCGCTCGAGAGTCCCGTCGGGACGAGTCTTATGCCGAAAGACCCACTTGCTCGTGATGATGTTGGCATGAGGTGGCCGAGGGACAAGCTGCCAGGTGCAGTTCCGTTGGAGCGCATCGAACTCTTCCTGCATCGCAGCGAGCCAGTGAGGGTCCCGAAGGGCGGCTCGAGCTGAAGATGAGAGAGGGGACGGCTCGGAGACGGAAGCGGCGAGAAGATACTCATCGCTGGTGTACCGCGTACTCAGGCGGAAGGTACCGGCCCGAGAGCGAGTCATCGGGCGGGGCAGCGAGTCCGGGGCGACGGGCGAGGACGAAGAAGAGCCCGCCGCCACGGATGCCGTGGGTGAGACCACGGGTGAGGCCACCGCGGGCGAGGCCGCCGGCGAGGGCGCGGGGGGCACCGAGGAGGCCCATGCCGATGGTGGCGCAGGGGGCGTCGCAGGCGCCGGGAGGGGTGCAGCCCCTAAGGAAACCGGCCGGGGAGGAACTCGACCCGGGGCACGGGGGGCACCCTCAAAGCCAGGAGGCTGCCCGAGAGAAGCGCTCGAGCGGCCGTCACTAGGAGCGGGCAAGGCCGCAACATCCGAAGGTACCTACTGAAACGGAAAAACCATCTCATCAATGTAAACGTGTCGGGAAGTGATGAACCGATGTGAGAGAGGATCATAGCAGCGGTAGCCTTTGTTGTTGGGGGGATAGCCAAGAAAAATACAGGCCACGGACCGTGGTGCGAGCTTATGAGAAGTAGTGGAAGCAATGCTAGGGTAGCACAAGCAACCGAAAATGTGAAGCTCGGTGTAGGAAGGTGGCGTGCCGAACAAAAGATGATGAGGAGCAAAATTCCCATGAGTGCGACAGGGACGGTGTTGGGGAACGTAGCAAAATTTTAAAATTTTCTACGCATCACCAAGATCAATCTATGGAGTCATCTAGCAACGAGGGAGAGAGGAGTGCTTCTACATACCCTTGTAGATCGCGTGCGGAAGCGTTCAAGAGAACGGGGTTGATGGAGTCGTACTCGACGTGATCCAAATCACCGATGACCAAGTGCCGAACGGATAGCACCTCCGCGTTCAACACACGTACGGTTGGGAGACGTCTCCTCCTTCTTGATCCAGCAAGGGGGAAGGAGAGGTTGATGAAGATCCAGCAGCACGACGGCGTGGTGGTGGATGCAGCAGGATCCCGGCAGGGCTTCGCCAAGCGCAAGCGGGGAGGAGAGGTGTAACGGAGGGAGAGGAGGCGCCAAGAGCAAGGGTGTGCGGCTGCCCTCCCTCCCCCCTCTTTATATAGGGGCCTTGGGGGGCGCCGGCCCTAGGAGATGGATCTCGAAGGGGGCGGCGGCCAAGGGGTGGCTTCCCCTGTTGGAAATATGCCCTAGAGGCAATAATAAATTGATTATTATTATATTTGCTTGTTCATGATAATCGTTTATTATCCATGCTAGAATTGTATTGATAGGAAACTCAGATACATGTGTGGATACATAGACAACACCATGTCCCTAGTAAGCCTCTAGTTGACTAGCTCGTTAATCAATAGATGGTTACGATTTCCTGACCATGGACATTGGATGTTGTTGATAACGGGATCACATCATTAGGAGAATGATGTGATGGACAAGACCCAATCCTAAGCCTAGCACAAGATCATGTAGTTCGTATGCTAAAGCTTTTCTAATGTCAAGTATCATTTCCTTAGACCATGAGATTGTGCAACTCCCGGATACCGTAGGAGTGCTTTGGGTGTGCCAAACGGCACAACGTAACTGGGTGGCTATAAAGGTACACTACGGGTATCTCTGAGAGTGTCTGTTGGGTTGGCACGAATTGAGATTGGGATTTTGTCACTCCGTGTAAACGGAGAGGTATCTCTGGGCCCACTCGGTAGGACATCATCATAATGTGCACAATGTGACCAAGGGGTTGATCACGGGATGATGTGTTACGGAACGAGTAAAGAGACTTGCCGGTAACGAGATTGAACAAGGTATCGGTATACCGACGATCGTATCTCGGGCAAGTACCATACCGCTAGACAAAGGGAATTGTATACGGGATTGATTGAGTCCTTGACATCGTGGTTCATCCGATGAGATCATCGTGGAACATGTGGGAGCCAACATGGGTATCCAGATCCCGCTGTTGGTTATTGACCGGAGAACATCTCGGTCATGACTACATGTCTCCCGAACCCGTAGGGTCTACACACTTAAGGTTCGATGACGCTAGGGTTATAAAGGAAGTTTGTATGTGGTTACCGAATGTTGTTCGGAGTCCCGGATGAGATCCCGGACGTCACGAGGAGTTCCGGAATGGTCCGGAAGTAAAGATTTATATATAGGAAGTCCTGTTTCGGCCATCGGGACAAGTTTCGGGGTCATCGGTACTGTACCGGGACCACCGGAAGGGTCCCGGGGGCCCACCGGGTGGGGCCACCTGCCCCGGGGGGCCACATGGGCTGTAGGGGGTGCACCTTGGCCTACATGGGCCAAGGGCACCAGCCCCTAGAGGCCCATGCGCCAAGATATAGGAAAAAGGGGAGAGTCCTAAAGGGGGAAGGCACCTCCGAGGTGCCTTGGGGAGGATGGACTCCTCCCCCCCTCTTAGCCGCACCCCTTCCTTGGAGGAAGGGGCAAGGCTGCGCCTCCCCCCTCTCCCCTGCCCCTATATATAGTGGAGGGGAGGGAGGGCATCTAGACCTGAGCCCTTGGCGCCTCCCTCCCTCCCGTGACACCTCCTCCTCTCCCGTAGGTGCTTGGCGAAGCCCTGCAGGATTGCCACGCTCCTCCATCACCACCACGCCGTTGTGCTGCTGCTGGATGGAGTCTTCCTCAACCTCTCCCTCTCTCCTTGCTGGATCAAGGCGTGGGAGACATCGTCGAGCTGTACGTGTGTTGAACGCGGAGGTGCCGTCCGTTCGGCACTAGGATCATCGGTGATCTGAATCACGACGAGTACGACTCCATCAACCCCGTTCACTTGAACGCTTCCGCTTAGCGATCTACAAGGGTATGTGGATGCACTCCCCTTTCTACTCGTTGCTGGTCTCTCCATAGATAGATCTTGGTGTTACGTAGGAAATTTTTTGAATTTCTGCTACGTTCCCCAACAGTGGCATTATGAGCTAGGTCTATTGCGTAGATTCTTTGCACGAGTAGAACACAAAGTAGTTGTGGGCGTCGATATTGTTCAATATGCTTGCCGTTACTAGTCTTATCTTGATTCGGCGGCATCGTGGGATGAAGCGGCCCGGACCAACCTTACACGTACGCTTACGTGAGACCGGTTCCACCGACAAACATGCACTAGTTGCATAAGGTGGCTGGCGGGTGTCTGTCTCTCCCACTTTAGTCGGATCGGATTCGATGAAAAGGGTCCTTATGAAGGGTAAATAGCAATTGGCATATCACGTTGTGGTTCATGCGTAGGTAAGAAACGTTCTTGCTAGAAACCCATAGCAGCCACGTAAAACATGCAAACAACAATTAGAGGACGTCTAACTTGTTTTTGCAGGGTATGCTATGTGATGTGATATGGCCAAAAAGGATGTGATGAATGATATATGTGATGTATGAGATTGATCATGTTCTTGTAATAGGAATCACGACTTGCATGTCGATGAGTATGACAACCGGCAGGAGCCATAGGAGTTGTCTTTATTTATTTGTGACCTGCGTGTCAACTTAAACGTCATGTAATTTCTTTACTTTATTGCTAACCGTTAGCCATAGTAGTAGAAGTAATAGTTGGCGAGGCAACTTCATGAAGACACGATGATGGAGATCATGATGATGGAGATCATGGTGTCATGCCGGTGACGATGATGATCATGGAGCCCCGAAGATGGAGATCAAAAGGAGCAAAGTGATGATGGCCATATCATGTCACTATTTGATTGCATGTGATGTTTATCATGTTTATACATCTTATTTGCTTAGAACGACGGTAGTAAATAAGATGATCCCTTACAACAATTTCAAGAAGTGTTCTCCCCTAACTGTGCACCGTTGCGATAGTTCGTGTTTCGAAGCACCACGTGATGATCTGGTGTTAGATTCTAACGTTCACATACAACGGTTGTAAGACAGATTTACACACGCGAAACACTTAGGGTTAACTTGACGAGCCTAGCATGTACAGACATGGCCTCGGAACACGGAGACCGAAAGGTCGAACATGAGTCGTATAGAAGATACGATCAACATGAAGATGTTCACCGATGATGACTAGTCCGTCTCACGCGATGATCGGACACGGCCTGGTTTGACTCGGATCATGTAATCACTTAGATGACTAGAGGGATGTCTATCTGAGTGGGAGTTCATAAGATGAACTTAATTATCCTGAACATAGTCAAAAGGTTTTTGCAAATTATGTCGTAGCTCACGCTATAGTTCTACTGTTTAGATATGTTCCTAGAGAAAAATTAGTTGAAAGTTGATAGTAGCAATTATGCGGACTAGGTCCGTAAACTGAGGATTGTCCTCATTGCTTCATAGAAGGCTTATGTCCTTAATGCACCGCTCAGTGTGCTGAACCTCGAACGTTGTCTGTGGTTGTTGCGAACATCTGACATACACGTTTTGATAACTACGTGATAGTTCAGTTAAACGGTTTAGAGTTGAGGCACCAAAGACGTTTTTGAAACATCGCGAAACATATGAGATGTTTTGAGGGCTGAAATTGGGATTTCAGGCTCGTGCCCATGTCAAGAGGTATAAGACCTCCGATGACTTTCTTAACCTGCAAACTAAGGAGAGAAGCTCAATTGTTGAGCTTGTGCTCAGATTGTCTGAGTACAACAATCATTTGAATCGAGTGGGAGTTGATCTTCCAGATAAGACAGTGATGGTTCTCCAAAGTCATTGCCACCAAGCTGTTAGAGCTTCGTGATGAACTATAACATATCAGGGATAGATATGATGATCCTTGAGGTATTCGCGATGTTTGACACCGCGAAAGTAGAAATCAAGAAGGAGCATCAATTGTTGATGGTTGGTGAAACCACTAGTTTCAAGAAGGGCAAGGGCAAGAAGGGATACTTCATCAAACGGCAAATCAGCTGCTGCTCTAGTGAAGAAACCCAAGGTAAAACCCAAACCCGAGACTAAGTGCTTCTGTAATAAGGGGAACAACCACTAGAGCAGAATTACCCTAGATACTTGGTAGATAAGAAGGCTGGCAAGGTCGATAGAAGTATATTGGATATACATTGTGTTAATGTGTACTTTGCTAGTACTCCTAGTAGCACCAGGGTATTAGATACCGGTTCGGTTGCTAAGTGTTAGTAACTCGAAACAAAAGGCTACGGAATAAACAGAGACTAGCTAAAGGTGAGCTGACGATATGTGTTGGAAGTTTTTCCAAGCTTGATATGATCAAGCATCGCACGCTCCCTCTACCAAAGAGATTGGTGTTAAACCTAAATAATTGTTATTTGGTGTTTGCGTTGAGCATAGACATGATTGGATTACGTCTATCGCAATACGGTTATTCATTTAAGGAGAATAATGGTTACTCTGTTTACTTGAATAATACCTTCAATGGTCTTACACCTAAAATGAATGGTTTATTAAATCTCGATCGTAGTGATACACATGTTCATGCCAAAAGATAGTAATGATAGTACCACCTACTTGTGGCACTGCCACGTAAGTCATATCGGTATAAAACGCATGAAGAAGCTCCATATTGATGGATCTTTGGGCTCACTCGTTTTTGAAAAGTTTGAGACATGCGAACCTTGTCTATTGGTGTATATGCATGAAGAAACTCCATGCAAATGGACCGTTTTGACTCACTTGATTTTGAATCACTTGGGACATGCAAATCATACCACATGGGCAAGATGACTGAAAAGCCTCGTTTTCAGTAAGATGGAACAAGATAGCAACTTGTTGGAAGTAACACATTTTGATGTGTGCAGTCCAATGAGTGCTGAGGCATGCAGTGAATATCGTTATGTTCTTACTTCACAGATGATTCGAGTAGATGTTGAGTATATTTACTTGATGAATCACGAGTCTGAATTATTGAAAGGTTCAAGTAATTTCAGTGTGAAGTTGAAAGATCGTCGTGACAAGAGGATAAAGATCTATGATATGATCATAGAGATGAATATCTGAATCACGAGTTTGGCACAGAATTAAGACATTGTGGAAATTGTTTCACAACTGATACAGCCTGGAACACCATAGTGTGATGGTGTGTCCAAATGTCATAGTTGCACCCTATTGGATATGGTGCATACCATGATGTCTCTTATCGAGTTACCACTATCGTTCATGGGTTAGGCATTAGAGATAACCACATTCACTTTAAATAGGGCACCACATAATTTCGTTGAGACGACACCATATGAACTATGGTTTGGAGAAACCTAAGTTGCCGTTTCTTGAAAGTTTGGGGCTGCGACGCTTATGTGAAAAGGTTTCAGGTTGATAAGCTCGAACCCAAAGCAGATAAAATGCATCTTCATAGGACACCCAAAAACAGTTGAGTATACCTCCTAATTCAGATCTGAAAGCAATAGGGATTGTTTCTTGAATCGGGTCCTTTTTCGAGGAAAGGTTTCTCTCGAAAACTTGAGTGGGAGGATGGTGGAGACTTGATGAGGTTACTGAACCGTCACTTCAACAAGTGTGTAGCAGGGCACAGGAAGTTGTTCCTGTGGCACGTACACCAACTGAAGTGGAAGCTTATGATAGTGATCATGAAACTTCGGATCGAGTCACTACCAAACCTCGTGGGATGACAAGGATGCGTACTACTTCAGAGTGGTACGTAATCCTGTCTTGGAAGTCATGTTGCTAGACAACAATGAACCTACGAGCTATGGAGAAGCGATGGTGGGCCCGGATTCCGATAAATGGCTCAAGGCCATAAAACCCGAGAGAGGATCCATGTATGAAAACAAAGTGTAGACTTTGGAAGAACTACTTGATGGTCGTAAGGCTGTTAGGTACATATGGATTTTGAAAGGAAGACAGACAATGATGGTAAGTGTCACCATTGAGAAAGCTCGACTTGTTGTTAAGATGTTTTTCGACAAGTTCAAGGAGTTGACTACGATGAGACTTTCTCACTCGTAGCGATGCTAAGAGTCTGTTGGAATTATATTAGCAATTACTGCATTATTTATGAAATCTTGCAGATAGGATGTCAAAACATTGTTTCCTCGACGATTCTTGAGGAAAGGTTGTATGTGATACAACCGGAAGGTTTTGTCTATCCTGAAATATGCTAATAAGTATGCAAAGCTCCAGCAATCCTTCTGAGGACTGGAGTGAGCATCTCGGAGTTGGAATGTATGCTTGATGATGATCAAAGATTTTGGGTGTATACAAAGTTTATGAGAAACTTGTATTTCCAAAGAAATGAGTGGGAGCACTATAGAATTTCTGATGAGTATATGTTGTTGACATATTAATGATCAGAAATGACGTAGAATTTCTGGAAAGAATATAGGGTTATTTGGAAAGTGTTTTCAATGGAAAACCTGGATTAAGCTACTTGAACATTGAGCATCAAGATCTATAAGGATAGATCAAAACGCTTAATAGTACTTTCAAATGAGCACATGCCTTGACATGATCTTGAAGGTGTTCAAGATGGATCAGTCAAAGAAGGAGTTCTTGCCTGAGTTGTAAGGTATGAAGTTAAGACTTAAAGCTCGACCATGGCAGAATAGAGAGAAAGGAACGAAGGTCGTCCCCTATGCTTAAGACATAGGCTCTACAGTATGCTATGCTGTGTACCGCACCTGAAGTGTGCTTTACCATGAGTCAGTCAAGGGGTACAAGAGTGATCCAAGAATGGATCACAGGACAGCGGTCAAAGTTATCCTTAGTAACTAGTGGACTAAGGAATTTTCTCAATTATGGAGGTGGTAAAAGAGTTCGTCGTAAAGGGTTATGTCGATGCAAGCTTAACACCTATCCGGATAGCTCTGAGTAGAGATACCGGATACGTATAATGGAGCAACAATTTAGAATAGCTCCAAGTAGAACAGTTATTTGGAATAGCTCCAAATAGAACGTGGTAGCTGCATCTAGGAGATGACATAGAGATTTGTAAAGCACACACGGATCTGAAAGGTTCAGACCCGTTGACTATAACCTCTCTCACAAGCATAACATGATCAAACCCAGAACTCATCGAGTGTTAATCACATGGTAAATGTGAACTAGATTATTGACTCTAGTAAACTCTTTGGGTGTTAGTCACATGGGGATGTGACCTTGAGTGTTAATGACATATCGATGTGAACTAGATTATTGACTCTGGTGCAACTGGGAGACTGTTGGAAATATGCCCTAGAGGCAATAATAAATTGATTATTATTATATTTCCTTGTTCATGATAATCGTTTATTATCCATGCTAGAATTGTATTGATAGGAAACTCAGATACATGTGTGGATACATAGACAACACCATGTCCCTAGTAAGCCTCTAGTTGACTAGCTCGTTAATCAATAGATGGTTACGGTTTCCTGACCATGGACATTGGATGTCGTTGATAACGGGATCACATCATTAGGAGAATGATGTGATGGACAAGACCCAATCCTAAGCCTAGCACAAGATCATGTAGTTCGTATGCTAAAGCTTTTCTAATGTCAAGTATCATTTCCTTAGACCATGAGATTGTGCAACTCCCGGATACCGTAGGAGTGCTTTGGGTGTGCCAAACGTCACAACGTAACTGGGTGGCTATAAAGGTACACTACGGGTATCTCTGAAAGTGTCTGTTGGGTTGGCACGAATCGAGATTGGGATTTTGTCACTCCGTGTAAACGGAGAGGTATCTCTGGGCCCACTCGGTAGGACATCATCATAATGTGCACAATGTGACCAAGGGGTTGATCACGGGATGATGTGTTACGGAACGAGTGAAGAGACTTGCCGGTAACGAGATTGAACAAGGTATCGGTATACCGACGATCGAATCTCGGGCAAGTACCATACCGCTAGACAAAGGGAATTGTATACGGGATTGATTGAGTCCTTGACATGGTGGTTCATCCGATGAGATCATCGTGGAACATGTGGGAGCCAACATGGGTATCCAGATCCCGCTGTTGGTTATTGACCGGAGAACATCTCGGTCATGACTACATGTCTCCCGAACCCGTAGGGTCTACACACTTAAGGTTCGATGACGCTAGGGTTATAAAGGAAGTTTGTATGTGGTTACCGAATGTTGTTCGGAGTCCCGGATGAGATCCCGGACGTCACGAGGAGTTCCGGAATGGTCCGGAGGTAAAGATTTATATATAGGAAGTCCTGTTTCGGCCATTGGGACAAGTTTCGGGGTCATCGGTATTGTACCGGGACCACCGGAAGGGTCCCGGGGGCCCACCGGGTGGGGCCACCTGCCCCGGGGGGCCACATGGGCTGTAGGGGGTGCGCCTTGGCCTACATGGACCAAGGGCACCAGCCCCTAGAGGCCCATGCACCAAGATATAGGAAAAAGGGGAGAGTCCTAAAGGGGGAAGGCACCTCCGAGGTGCCTTGGGGAGGATGGACTCCTCTCCCCCTCTTAGCCGCACCCCTTCCTTGGAGGAAGGGGCAAGGCTGCGCCTCCCCCCTCTCCCCTGCCCCTATATATAGTGGAGGGGAGGGAGGGCATCTAGACCTGAGCCCTTGGCGCCTCCCTCCCTCCCGTGACACCTCCTCCTCTCCCGTAGGTGCTTGGCGAAGCCCTGCAGGATTGCCACGCTCCTCCATCACCACCACGCCGTTGTGCTGCTGCTGGATGGAGTCGTCCTCAACCTCTCCCTCTCTCCTTGCTGGATCAAGGCGTGGGAGACATCGTCGAGCTGTACGTGTGTTGAACGCGGAGGTGCCGTCCGTTCGGCACTAGGATCATCGGTGATCTGAATCACGACGAGTACGACTCCATCAACCCCGTTCACTTGAACGCTTCCGCTTAGCGATCTACAAGGGTATGTAGATGCACTCTCCTTCCCCTCGTTGCTAGTCTCTCCATAGATAGATCTTGGTGACACGTAGGAAAATTTTGAATTTCTGCTACGTTCCCCAACATCCCCCCCCCCCCAAGCCAAGTGGGGGGCGCCCCCACCCCTAGGGTTTCCCAACCCTAGGCGTAGGGGAGGCCCAAGGGGAGGCGCACCAGCCCACTATGGGCTGGTTCCCCTCCCAACTCAGCCCATGGGGCCCTCCAGGATAGGTGGCCCCACCCGATGGACCCCCGGGACCCTTCCGGTGGTCCCGGTACAATACTGATGACCCACGAAACCTTCCCGGTGGCCGAAACTGGACTTCCTATATAGAAATCTTTACCTCCGGACCATACCGGAACTCCTCGTGACGTCCGGGATCTCATCCGGGACTCCGAACAACTTTCGGGTTACTACATACTAATATCTCTACAACCCCAGCGTCACCGAACCTTAAGTGTGTAGACCCTACGAGTTCGGGAGACATGCAGACATGACGGAGACGCCTCTCCGGTCAATAACCAACAGCGGGATCTGGATACCCATGTTGGCTCCCCCATGCTCCATGATGATCTCATCGGATGAACCACGATGTCGAGGATTCAATCAATCCGTATACAATTCCCTTTGTTAATCGGTACGTTACTTTCCCGAGACTCAATCGTCGGTATCCCAATACCTCATTCAATCTCGTTACTGGCAAGTCACTTTACTCGTGCCATAATGCATGATCCCGTGATCAACCACTTGGTCAAATTGAGCTCATTATGATGATGATGCATTACCGAGTGGGCCCAGAGATACCTCTCCGTCACACGGAGTGACAAATCCCAGTCTCGATTCGTGTCAACCCAACAGACACTTCCGGAGATACCTGTAATGTACCTTTATAGTCACCCAGTTACGTTGTGACGTTTGGCACACCCAAGGCACTGCTACGGTATCCGGGAGTTGCACAATCTCATGGTCTAAGGAAATGATACTTGACATTCGGAAAAGCTATAGCAAACGAACTACACGATCTTTGAGCTATGCTTAGGATTGGGTCTTGTCCATCACATCATTCTCCTAATGATGCGATCCCGTTATCAATGACATCCAATGTCCATAGTTAGGAAACCATGACTATCTTTTGATCAACGAGCTAGTCAACTAGAGGCTCACCAGGGACGTGTTGTGGTCTATGTATTCACACATGTATTACGATTTCTGGATAACACAATTATAGCATGAATAATAGACAATTATCATGAGCAAAGAAATATAATAATAACCATTTTATTATTGCCTCTAGGGCATATTTCCAACAGTCTCCCACTTGCACTAGAGTCAATATTCTAGTTATATTGTGATGAATCGAACACCCATGCAGTTCTGGTGTTGATCATGTTGTGCTCTAGGGAGAGGTTTAGTCAACGGATCTGCCACATTCAGGTCTGTATGTACTTTACAAATCTCTATGTCTCCATTTTGAACACTTTCACGAATGGAGTTGAAGCGACGCTTGATATGTCTGGTCTTCCTGTGAAACCTGGGCTCCTTGGCAAGGGCAATAGCTCCAGTGTTGTCACAGAATAGAGTCATCGGGCCCGACACATTGGGTATGACTCCTAGGTCGGTAATGAACTCCTTCACCCAGACTGCTTCTTGTGCTGCCTGCGAGGCTGCCATGTACTCTACTTCACATGTAGATCCCGCCACAACGCTTTGCTTGCAACTACACCAGATTACTGCCCCACCATTCAAAATATACACGTATCCGGTTTGTGACTTAGAGTCATCCAGATCTGTGTCGAAGCTAGCATCGACGTAACCCTTTATGACGAGCTCTTCGTCACCTCCATAAACGAGAAACATTTCCTTAGTCCTTTTCAGGTACTTCAGGATATTCTTGACCGCTGTCCAGTGTTCCATGCCGGGATTACTTTGGTACCTTCCTACCAAACTTATGGCAAGGTTTACATCAGGTCTAGTACACAGCATAGCATACATGATAGACCCTATGGCCGAGGCATAGGGGACGACACTCATCTTTTCTCTATCTTCTGCCGTGGTCGGGCATTGAGCCGTGCTCAATATCGTACCTTGCAATACAGGCAAGAACCCCTTCTTTGACTGATCCATTTTGAACTTCTTCAATATCTTGTCAAGGTACGTACTCTGTGAAAGACCAATGAGGCGTCTCGACCTAGCTCTATAGATCTTGATGCCTAATATATAAGCAGCTTCTCCAAGGTCCTTCATTGAAAAACACTTGTTCAAGTAGGCCTTTATGCTTTCCAAGAATTCTATATCATTTCCCATCAACAGTATGTCATCCACATACAATATGAGAAATGCTACAGAGCTCCCACTCACTTTCTTGTAAATGCAGGCTTCTCCATAAGTTTGCGTAAATCCAAACGCTTTGATCATCTCATCAAAACGAATGTCCCAACTCCGAGATGCTTGCACCAGCCCATAAATCGAGCGTTGGAGCTTGCACACCTTGTCAGCATTCTTAGGGTCGACAAAACCTTCCGGCTGCATCACATACAATTCTTCCTTAGGAAACCATTAAGGAATGCCGTTTTGACGTCTATTTGCCATATCTCATAATCATAGAATGCGGCAATTGCTAACATGATTCAGACGGACTTCAGCTTCGCTACGGGTGAGAAAGTCTCATCGTAGTCAACCCCTTGAACTTGTCGATAACCCTTAGCGACAAGCCGAGCTTTATAGATGGTCACATTACCATCCGCGCTTGTCTTCTTCTTAAAGATCCATTTATTTTCTATGGCTCGCCGATCATCGGGCAAGTCAGTCAAAGTCCATACTTCGTTTTCATACATGGATCCTATCTCGGATTTCATGGCTTCCAGCCACTTGTCGGAATCCGGGCCCACCATCGCTTCTTCATAGTTCGAAGGTTCACCGTTGTCTAACAACACGATTTCCAAGACAGGGTTACCGTACCACTCTAGTGCGGAACGTGTCCTCGTGGACCTACGAAGTTCAGTAGCAACTTGATCTGAAGTTTCGTGATCATCATCATCAACTTTCTCTCTAGTGGGTGCAGGCACCTCAGGAACATTTTTTTGAGCTGCGCCACTTACCGGTTCAAGAGGTAATACTTCATCAAGTTCTACTTTCCTCCCACTTATTTCTTTCGAGAGAAACTCTTTCTCTAGAAAGGACCCATTCTTGGCAACAAAGATCTTGCCTTCGGATCTGAGGTAGAAGTTATACCCAATAGTTTCTTTAGGGTATCTTATGAAGACGCATTTTTTTGATTTGGGTTCGAGCTTTTCTGGTTGAAGTTTCTTGACATAAGCATCGCATCCGCAAACTTTTAGAAACGACAGCTTAGGTTTCTTCCCAAACCATAATTCATACGGTGTCGTCTCAATGGATTTCGACGGAGCCCTATTTAAAGTGAATTCGGCAGTCTCTAAAGCATAGCCCCAAAATGACAGCGGTAAATCGGTAAGAGACATCATAGATCGCACCATATCTAATAGAGTGCGATTACGACGTTCGGACACACCATTACACTGAGGTGTTCCAGGCGGCGTGAGTTGTGAAACTATTCCACATTTTCTTAAGTGTGTGCCAAATTCGTGACTCAAGTATTCTCCCCCACGATCTGATCGCAAGAACTTGATTTTTCTGTCATGTTGATTCTCAACCTCACTCTGAAATTCCTTGAACTTTTCAAAAGTCTCAAACTTGTGTTTCATTAAGTAGACATATCCATATCTACTCAAGTCATCAGTGAGGGTGAGAACATAACGACAGCCACCGCGAGCCTCAACACTCATTGGACCGCACACATCAGTATGTATGATTTCCAATAAGTTGGTTGCTCGCTCCATTGTTCCTAAGAACGGAGTCTTGGTCATTTTACCCATGAGGCATGGTTCGCACGTGTCAAATGATTCGTAATCAAGAGACTCTAAAAGTCCATCTGCATGGAGCTTCTTCAAGCGTTTGACACCTATGTGACCAAGGCGGCAGTGCCACAAGTATGTGGGACTATCATTGTCAACCTTACATCTTTTGGTATTCACACTATGAATATGTGTAACATTACACTCGAGATTAATTAAGAATAAACCATTCACCAACGAAGCATGACCATAAAACATATCTCTCATATAAATAGAACAACCATTATTCTTGGATTTAAATGAGTAGCCATCTCGAATTAAAGGAGATCCTGATACAATGTTCATGCTCAAAGCTGGCACTAAATAACAACTATTGAGGTTTAAAACTAATACCATAGGTAAATGTAGAGGCAGCGTGCCGACGACGATCACATCGACCTTGGAACCATTCCCGACGCGCATCGTCACCTCGTCCTTCGCCAGTCTCCATTTATTCCGCAGCTCCTGCTTTGAGTTACAAATGTGAGCAACCGCACCGGTATCAAATACCCAGGAGCTACTACGAGTACTGGTAAGGTACACATCAATTACATGTATATCACATATACCTTTAGTGTTGCCGGCCTTCTTGTCCGCTAAGTATTTGGGGCAGTTCTGCTTCCAGTGACCACTTCCCTTGCAATAAAAACACTCAGTCTCGGGCTTGGGTCCATTCTTTGGCTTCTTCCCGGCAGCTTGATTACCGGGCGCGGCAACTCCCTTGCCGTCCTTCTTGAAGTTCTTCTTACCCTTGCCTTTCTTGAACTTAGTGGTTTTATTCACCATCAACACTTGATGTTCCTTTTTGATTTCCACCTCTGCTGATTTCAGTATTGAATATACCTCAGGAATGGTCTTTTCCATCCCCTGCATATTGAAGTTCATCACAAAGCTCTTGTAGCTTGGTGGAAGCGACTGAAGGATTCTGTCAATGATCGCGTTATCCGGGAGATTAACTCCCGCTGAGTCAAGCGGTTATGCAACCCAGACATTTTGAGTATGTGCTCACTGACAGAACTATTTTCCTCCATCTTACAGATGAAGAACTTGTCGGAGACTTCATATCTCTCGACCCGGGCATGAGCTTGAAAAACCATTTTCAGCTCTTCGAACATCTCATATGCTCCGTGTCTCTCAAAACGCTTTTGGAGCCCCGGTTCTAAGCTGTAAAGCATGCCGCACTGAACGAGGGAGTAATCATCAGCACGTGACTGCCAAGCATTCATAACGTCTTGGTTCTCTGGGACAGGTGCATCACCTAGCAGTGCTTATAGGACATAATCTTTCTTGGTAGCTATGAGGATGATCCTCAGGTTCCGGACCTAGTCCGTATAGTTGCTGCCATCGTCTTTCAGCTTGGTTTTCTCTAGGAACGCGTTGAAGTTGAGGACAACATGGGCCATTTGATCTACAAGACATATTGTAAAGATTTTAGACTAAGTTCATGATAATTAAGTTCATCTAATCAAATTATTCAATGAACTCCCACTCAGATAGACATCCCTCCAGTCATCTAAGTGAAACATGATCCGAGTTAACTAGGCTGTGTCCGATCATCACGTGAGACGGACTAGCCAACATCGGTGAACATCTTCATGTTGATCGTATCTTCTATACGACTCATGCTCGACCTTTCGGTCTTCCATGTTCCGAGGCCATGTCTGTACATACTAGGCTCGTCAAGTCAACCTAAGTGTATTGCGTGTGTAAAGCTGGCTTACACCCGTTGTATTCGAATGTTAGAATCTATCACACCCGATCATCACGTGGTGCTTCGAAACAACGAACCTTCACAACGGTGCACAGTTAGGGGGAACACTTTCTTGAAATTATTATGAGGGATCATCTTATTTAAGCTACCGTCGTTCTAAGCAAATAAGATGTAAAACATGATAAACATCACATGCAATCAAATAGTGACATGATATGGCCAATATCATTTGGTCCTTTTGATCTCCATCTTCGGGGCTCCATGATCAACGTTGTCACCGGCATGACACCATGATCTCCATCATCATGCTCTCCATCATCGTGTCTTCTTGAAGTTGTCTAGTCATCTATTACTTCTACTACTATGGCTAACGCTTTAGCAATAAAGTAAAGTAATTACATGATGTTTATGTTGACACGCATGTCATAAATAAATAAAGACAACTCCTATGGCTCCTGCCGGTTGTCATACTCATCGACATGCAAGTCGTGATTCCTATTACAAGAACATGATCATCTCATATATCATTCATCACATCCTTTGGCCATATCACATCACAAAACACTTGCTACAAAAACAAGTTAGACATCCTCTAATTGTTGTTGCAAGTTTTTACGTGGCTGCTATAGGATTCTAGCAAGAACGTTTCTTACCTACGCCAAAACCACAACGTGAATTGCCAATTTCTATTTACCCTTCATAAGGACCCTGTTCATCGAATCCGATCCGACTAAAGTAGGAGAGACAGACACCCGCCAGCCACCTTATGCAACTAGTGCATGTCAGTCGGTGGAACCAGTCTCATGTAAGCGTACGTGTAAGGTCGGTCCGGGCCGCTTCATCCCACAATGCCGTCGAATCAAGATAAGACTAGTAACGGCAAGATAATTGACAATATCGACGCCCACAACTACTTTGTGTTCTACTCGTGCATAGTAACTACGCATAGACCTAGCTCATGATGCCACTGTTGGGGAACGTAGCAGAATTTTAAAATTTTCTACGCATCACCAAGATCAATCTATGGAGTCATCTAGAAATGAGGGAGAGAGGAGTGCTTCTACATACCCTTATAGATCGCGTGCGGAAGCGTTCAAGAGAACAGGGTTGATGGAGTCGTACTCGACGTGATCCAAATCACCGATGACCAAGTGTCGAACGGACAGCACCTCCGCGTTCAACACACGTACGGTTGGGAGACGTCTCCTCCTTCTTGATCCAGCAAGGGGAAAGGAGAGGTTGATGAAGATCCAGCAGCACGACGGCGTGGTGGTGGATGCAGCAGGATCCCGGCAGGGCTTCGCCAAGCGCAAGCGGGGAGGAGAGGTGTAACGGAGGGAGAGGGAGGCGCCAAGAGCAAGGGTGTGCGGCTGCCCTCCCTCCCCCCTCTTTATATAGGGGCCTTGGGGGGGGCGGCCCTAGGAGATGGATCTCCAAGGGGGCGGCGGCCAAGGGGTGGCTTCCCCCTAAGCCAAGTGGGGGGCGCCCCCACCCCTAGGGTTTCCCAACCCTATGCGCAGGGGAGGCCCAAGGGGGGGGCGCACCAGCCCACCATGGACTGGTTACCCTCCCAACTCAGCCCATGGGGCCCTCCGGGATAGATGGCCCCACCCGGTGGACCCCCGGGACCCTTCCGGTGGTCCCGGTACAATACCGATGACCCCCGAAACCTTCCCGATGGCCGAAACTGGACTTCCTATATATAAATCTTTACCTCCAGACCATTCCGGAACTCCTCGTGACGTCCGAGATCTCATCCGGGAGTCCGAACAACTTTCGGGTTACTGCATACTAATATCTCTACAACCCCGGCGTCACCGAACCTTAAGTGTGTAGACCCTACGGGTTCGGGAGACATGCAGACATGACCGAGACGCCTCTCCGATCAATAACCAACAGCAGGATCTGGATACCCATGTTGGCTCCCACATGCTCCACGATGATCTCATCGGATGAACCACAACGTCGAGGATTCAATCAATCCGTATACAATTCCCTTTGTCAATCGGTACGTTACTTTCCCGAGACTCGATCGTCGGTATCCCAATACCTCGTTCAATCTTGTTACCGGCAAGTCACTTTACTCATGCCGTAATGCATGATCCCGTGATCAACCACTTGGTCACATTGAGCTCATTATGATGATGCATTACCGAGTGGGCCCAGAGATACCTCTCCGTCACACGGAGTGACAAATCCTAGTCTCGATTCGTGTCAACCCAAAAGACACTTTCGGAGATACCTGTAATGTACCTTTATAGTCACCCAGTTACGTTGTGACATTTGGCACACCCAAGGCACTCCTACGGTATCCGGGAGTTGCACAATCTCATGGTCTAAGAAAATGATACTTGACATTCGGAAAATCTACAGCAAACGAACTACACGATCTTTGAGCTATGCTTAGGACTGGGTCTTGTCCATCACATCATTCTCCTAATGATGTGATCCCATTATCAATGACATCCAATGTCCATAGTCAGGAAACCATGACTATCTTTTGATCAACGAGCTAGTCAACTAGAGGCTCACTAGGGACGTGTTGTGGTCTATGTATTCACACATGTATTATGATTTCCGGATAACACAATTATAGCATGAATAATAGACAATTATCATGAACAAACAAATATAATAATAACCATTTTATTATTGCCTCTAGGGCATATTTCCAACAGACGGATGTTGAGGAGTAGTGATGCGGTGGCGAGCGCGTCAGGCCATAAATGTGGTGGCACGTTGGCGTGAAAGAGGAGGGTGCGAATGCAGTCATTAAGAGTGCGAAGCACACGCTCAGCGCGGCCATTTTGTTGCGAAGTGTACGGGCAAGTTAGATGAAAAATCGTGCCGTGTGTGGTGAGAAGGTTGCGGATTGCAAGATTATCGAACTCCTTCCCGTTGTCTGTTTGCAACGCATGAATGGGGCGACCAAACAGCGTGGAGACATAGGAGTAGAATGCGGTGAGAGTGGCAACAGAATCCAACTTTCGCCGCAACGGGAAGGTCCACACATAGTGCGAAAAATCATCAAGGATAACAAGATAATAGAGATAGCCCATGTTACTTGCAACAGGAGAGGTCCAAACATCACAAGTATGTTTGCCGAGACGACAAGCATGACAACTGTGATCGTCGATCTTATTACACGTGAATGAAAAACTGCGAAGAATATGAGAAGGGTGGCAGGGTTGGGATGACCAAGACGAGCATGCCAAAGGTCCACTCCAGCGGAAAGTGCCACGGGTGCAGCAACGGAGGATGTGGAGGCGTGGACCGGGTAGAGATTGTCGGGGCTGTCACATCGGTGGAGCACCATCCGGGTACGGGCATCCTTAACAGAAAAGCCAAACATGTCAAAGTCAACGGTGACAGAATTTTCACGTGTAAGAGAACGAACAAAAACAAGATTTTTAATGATGTTAGGTGAAACGAGTACGTTAGAAAGATGTAATGGAACGGAGTTAGAAGGAAAAGCAGCTTGGCCGACATGAGTGATGGGCATGGAAGAACCGTCGCCCACGGTAATGCGAGCAGCGGTGTGAATACGGTGAGCGGTAAGGAGGTTACCAGGGTTGGCGGCCATGTGAGCCCTGACTCCGGTGTCCATGTACCAGTCGCCACCGCCGGTGTACTGCTGTGGTGTGGGGGCGGTGTGGAGGGCCGCTAGCAGCGCGGGGTCCCATGATGCCGGCGGGAGGGCCGGGGCCGAGGGCAGAGGCTGTGGCAGCGGCGCCATGAGCCCACCGGCCGGAGGCAGCCCATAGGACGCCGAGGGGCCGTAGAGCGGCACCGGCGGATACGCCTGAGGGGCCGCGTACAGAGCCTGATGAGGGGCCGGGCGGGCGCCAAAAACACCGGGGACGGGGGCGCGCGGTATGGGCATGGAGTATGTGTGAACAACCACCGTCCAGGGGTTCTGGCCGGCCTGCCAGGGCACCGGCGGGAGCTGGTGCTGCGGCTGGCGCGGTGCCCCACCATGGGCAGCTGGCGGCTGCGGCTGCTGCTTGCGGCCACCTCGGCCACGACGCCCGCCCCGGCGCTGCTGCTGCTCGGCGGGGGGCGGCGAAGGGGCCTGCGGCGGCGCGGGATGTGGGGACCCGGGCGGCGGCTGCACATGGAGGGGCCTCTGGGCGGGCCGCGACGGGGGAGCCGGAGCGGTGGGCGGCGCACCGCCGCGGGTTCCGACGGTGAAAGATCATGGATGTCGCCTAGAGGGGGGGGTGAATAGGCATTTTAAAATAATTACGGTTTAGGCTTGAACAAATGCGGAATAAACCTAGCGGTTAATTTGCCAAGCACAAAACCTAAAACAACTAGGCTCACCTATGTGCACCAACAACTTATGCTAAGAAAGATAAGCAACTATGTTAGCAAGATATATGACAAGAAACAATATGGCTATCACAAAGTAAAGTGCATAAGTAAAGGGCTCGGGTAAGAGATAACCGAGGCACGAGGAGACGACGATGTATCCCGAAGTTCACACCCTTGCGGATGCTAATCTCCGTTTGGACCGGTGTGGAGGCACAATGCTCCCCAAGAAGCCACTAGGGCCACCGTAATCTCCTCACGCTCTCGCACAATGCAAGATGCCGTGATTCCACTAAGGGACCCTTGAGGGCGGTCATCGAGCCCGTACAAATGGCAACCCTTGGGGGCGGTCACCGAACCCGTACACTTTGGCAACCCTTGGGGGCGGTCACCGATACCCGTCAAATTACTCGGGGCGATCTCCACAACCTAATTGGAGACCCCGACGCTTGCTCGGAGCTTTACACCACAATGATTGAGCTCCGAACACCAACAATCGTCTAGGGCGCCCAAGCACCCAAGAGGAATAAGCTCAAGGGTACCAAGCACCCAAGAGTAATAAGCTTCTCAACTTGTAACTTCCACGTATCATGTGGAGAACTCAAACCGATGCACCAAATGCAATGGCAAGGGCACACGGAGTGCCCAAGTCCTTCTCTCTCAAATCCCACCGAAGCAACTAATGCTAGGGAGGAAAATGAGAGGAAGAACAAGAAAGAGAACACCAAGAACTCCAAGATCTAGATCCAAGGGGTTCCCCTCACATAGAGGAGAAAGTGATTGGTGGAAATGTGGATCTAGATCTCCTCTCTCTTTTCCCTCAAAAACTAGCAAGAATCCATGGAGGGATTGAGAGTTAGCAAGCTCGAAGAAGGTCAACAAAGGGGGAAGAACACGAGCTCCGAGGATTAAGTTCATTGGGGAAGAAGACCCCCTTTTATAGGTGGGGAAAAATCCAACCGTTACGTGCTCAGCCCGCACACGAGCGGTACTACCGCTCCACGAGCGGTACTACCGCTCAGGTGGAAGAAACAGGGAAAAGGAGCAACAAAACATGAACCTTGGGACGGTAGTACCGCAGGAGACAACGGTACTACTGCTGGGATAAGCGGTACTACCGCTCCCTTCGGCGGTACTGCCGCGCAGAACGAAGGGTAAAGGGAAAGAGGGACCGGGCGGTACTACCGTGGAGGAAGGGCGGTACTGCCGCTAAGGAGCGGTACTACCGCACTACTGCCGCAGCGAGGTACCGCACAATCTGACACAGAAAAAGACCCCTCGAATCGACGCGGTAGGGACCTGGTAAGCCAGCGGTAGTACTGCTGCGGAGTCACCGCCGGTACTACCGCTGCGGAGCGGTACTGCCGCTTGTGACCCCTCAGCGGTACTACCGCTGGGTACCACGGTACTACCGCTGGGACCCTGATAAAAACCACACTCAAGAAAACCAGAACTGCCATAACTTCTGCATATGAGCTCCGAATTGAGCAAACTCAAGCTTGTTGGTTATAGTAAGAAGAGGCAGGGGAGGTATGCCAACAAATAGAGGAGTGAAACCTCCAACCGAGAAGAACCAGCAAAACCTCCAACATCGAAAACATCATAGAAGAAGCATGTGAACTCTGTTTTTGATGAACTCGAGCTTGTCATCAAGATGACCATAAGCTCTAAGACTCTCAAAGAGAACCAAACAAGAACCAAGAAAGATGATGCAAGGATGCAATGGTTTGAGCTCTCAGCGAACGATACGACCAAGCTACTCATCAAGAGGCCCCCTTGATAGTACGGCAATCGATCCTATAACCCGGTCTCCCAACTACCATCATGAGACCGGTAAAATAGAAAACCTATCAAGGGCAAACCTTTGCCTTGCACATGGTCCACTTGAGCTAGATGATGACGATCTTGACTCCCTCAAGTTGGGCCACCTTTCTTGATTGGGTTGACTCGATGAAGACTAGTTGATTGCTCCCCATACTCCACTATGGGTGAGCCACTCTTCCGCACATCTTCACAAGTCCATTGTCACCACAAAGGACGGCAAGCTTCAAGCATTTGATCTCTTCGTGATGCTCCACTTGAACTTGCACACCGCAACCTTTCTTGATTGTGTTGACTTGATGAAGACTAGTTGATTGCTCCCCCATACTCCACTATGGGTGAGCCACTCTTCCGCACATCTTCACAAGTCCATTGTCACCACAAAGGATGGCAAGCTTCAAGCATTTGATCTCTTCGTGATGCTCCACTTGAACTTGCACACCGCAACCTAACCCCACAAAGAACCCTCACGAAGACCATGGGTTAGTACACAAAGCGTAATTGACAATGCTTACCATACCATGGGATCACTTGATCCCTCTCGGTACATCTTCTACGCTTTGTGGGTTGATCAACTTGATTCACTCTTTAACTTAGTCTTGATCAACCTCTCACAAGACCAATCTTTAGGTAATTCCTTGAATAGCACCTTGGTCGACACAAACTCTCCTTGAAACCAACACATGTACTCCAAGAAAAGCCTATGGACAAAACCTTCAAATATAACTCAAGGCAACCATTAGTCCATAGAGATTGTCATCAATTACCAAAACCAAACATGGAGGCACCGCATGTTCTTTCAGGCGGTGAGAGCCGTATGGGTGGCCCGGGTGCGCGACATCCGCATCCTCTTCTCCTCCAGCTTCAGGTACGCGAAAACTTTGGGGAAGGTCGGGTTGGTGATGAGAGGGATGCTGGAGGCGGCGTTCCCGAAGTCTTCATTCAGGCCGGCGATGAGAGTGCTAAGGAGGAGCTCGTCGGAGACCTTCTCGCCGAGGTCACGGAGCTCGTCGACAAGCTTCTTGAGGCGCATGCAATAATCGTCGACCGACGAGTCAAGCTGCTGGCACCCCAAAAACTCGCCGTGCAAGAAAACCTTGCGTTGGAGCGCGTTGTCGGTGAAGAGGCCGTTGAGCTTAGTCCAAACGGCATGAGCGTCATCATCGGCGGAGACCACCATGTGGAAGAGGTCCTTCGAGATGGTGGTGTAGAACCAACGGATAAGAGTGGCGTCGATGGACGTCCACTCCTCATCGTCCTCCATGAAGCGGGACTCCACGGAGCCATCGATGTGATCCCGGAGATTGTACTCACGGAACACAAGGGAGAAGTACGTCTTCCAAGCATAGTAGATGGAGGTGAGTTGATCGAGGACGACGGGAACCCGAGCGAGGATATTGAGATCACGGATGACGACGGGATCGGGGCCGTCGAAGGGGTTAGTGCGGCGGCTGCGGGTGGTACCGGTGGAACCGGTGGAGGCCATGGCCGAGAGGGGAGGGCGGCGGCGCGTGGTGAAGCGGCGCGGCGGGAGGGATGGCGGCGCGGCACGGGTGGCGGCGCTGCGGGTTGCGGGCGGAAGCGCGAGGCGGCGGCACACAGGGGGGCGGCCGCGAGGAGACGCGGCGGCGGCGGCGGCACGACGTGGCGGCGGCGGCGGCGGCGATGGGATCGCGGCGGCGGCTGCAGGAGTTAGAGTTAGGATCGTAGGTATAATACCATGTTGGAAACGAATATTTTGGCAATGCAACTCGATGTATTGATCGGTGCATAGCGCACGTATATATGAAGTATAAGGTGGGACACAACCTCAACTATACAATGACTAGGAGGTGGGCCGGACTATACAATATACATGCACAAACCATATATTCAACAATCATGTTGGTGCTTGCAGCCTGCAGCTTTATTCAGACTGCCTGTTTTCATTTTGCTAGCTGTGCCTTTTGCTTATATGGGTACGTACTTGATACTTTGTCACTCTCATCCTGGCTTGTATAGGGCTAGTCTGCTATGGTGTTGTCTCGGTTTTCTCTCATAGTGTTCGTTTCAATCTATCTAGCTAAATAGTCATTATCTTCCAGTCCTTTCGCTTCAAAGAAGCTGAAATGTCTTAGATTATTACTAGAAATAAAATTTTGAACAAACCAAAATTTGAATTTATGTAGCAAAATATAGTCATTATCATTTGCTATCTTAAAAAACAAAATTTGAATTTATGTAGCAAAATATAGCCATTATATCTTAATATTTTTTCTTGAAATAAGCTCAAAAATTGGTAGATTACTACTGAAAACATGCACTCCCTCCGTCTCATAATATAAGATGTTTTTTGGCAGTAGTATTTACTGTAATTGTTTCGAAGTTTTTGAAAAGTATCAAATTGGACTATATATTTGGTATTTGCCAACTTAAACATGCAAATATTGATATGTTTTTCTTTTACAGCAAACAAATATTGATATGCTTGTCTCGAGCCATGGAGCGTGTCCGTCATCTCGCTCTCATGCGTGCCTACTTGATGTCCTGTACACTACTTGCGTGTGGGTTGTTGGTGTTGTTCGGCTGAGAATGATAGGTTGGGTTGCTGAGTTGGGACGTGTAGTAGTAAATAAAATTGTATTTATGGAGGGTAGGCTAGAGACTGTTGAAGCCTCCCTACCAGACTCGCCACTGGTAGTAGTAGCAGTGATAGTGTGATACTATATTCTCCTCACTAGTAGAAAAACGATTTTTAGTACCGGTTCGTAAAGACCTTTAGTATCGGTTCTAGAACAGGTACTAAAGAGTGGGGACTAAAGGTCCCCCCTTTAGTCTCGGTTCAACACGAACGGGGACCAAAGGCCCACCACGTGGCACAAAACACGCCGTGGTCTGGGGGGCCTTTAGTCCTGGTTGGTAAGGATTTTTTTTATTTTTATTTTTGAAATAAAGCAAAAACAGCCCGCCTACTGGGCCGGCACGGCTTGCATACGACTAGAAACCCAATCTCTAGTTGGGCCAGGATGCAGGCCCGTACGGCCCAGTAGGCCCCGCACGATAGAAGACTTGCAATAGGCCCACAAAGGCCTGCTTAGAGAGGAGCTCGACACGATAGCCGCGGCGGGGCTTATAAACCGGTGTGAGCTCCTCTCAACTAGCGAGGTGAAACTAAACATTGTGCACTGCGGGTGGCAGCGCATCATCTTTAGTACCGGTTGGAGCCACCAACCGG
>NC_041390.1:618439531-618443385 GCF_002162155.2 Triticum dicoccoides | reverse complement strand
GGGGTCTTTAGTACCTGTTGGAGCCACCAACCCGTACTAAAGGCCACCAAAGACCCCCCCTTTAGTACCGGTTCTTTAGTGCCTGTTGGAGCCACCAACCCGTACTAAAGGCCACCACCTCTTTAGTACCGGTTCGTGGCACGAACCAGTACTAAAGGTTCACCACGAACCGGTACTAATGAGCGTCGCCCGCCTAGCCATTGGAACCGGTACTAATGGTCACATTAGTACCGATTCAATTACAAACCGGGACTAATTAGTTTCACATTAGACCCTTTTTCTACTAGTGCCTCTCCCTCTCTCGATCAAACGAACAGTCATGGGAAGGCTTGATGGTACATGGTAACAAAACAAATTGCAACACAATGTTGTGTTTAGAAGGTGACAACGTGCGATTTGTAAGCGTGCTTGCCTAGTGCGGAATTAAACATAAGGTTGCTTTGTACTTCCTCTGATTCTTTTTAGTTCGCATATAAGATTTTGTCTGAAGTTAAACCTCGTAAAGTTTGAACAACTTTATAAAAAAAAGATATTAACATTCACAATGTGAAATCATTATCATTAGATGCATTGTGACTTAAATCTTCATATTGTATAACTTTAGCATTGTAGATGTTGATATTTTTTCATATAAATATGGTCAAACTTTATGAAGTTTGACTTTAGACAATTCTTACATGCAGAGTAAAAAGGACCGGAGGTAGTAGTATGATCTCATATGAGGAAGGAAAGCATAGTCTACATTGTCAGTAAATAGTACTTCTATTCGTTCGAGTACTACATCCAGAATATTTGATCTGCCTGTCTCCGGATGATGGGGTGAATCAGGTGAGTTCCTCACACCACTCTTGTTTGCTGAAAAACCTCATCTTTAGATTAGTGAATGAAGTCGGAAAATACGCATTAGGTAGCAACTTGATTATGGGCTACCAAAATATCAGTACGATTCATAGTACAATGGAATCAAGAAGAAGAAGCTTCGTGAGTGTCTAGTCAGCCCTGCTCATCGTGTTTGCAATGAGGGAGATGTCACGAGTAGAGGGTTATTAGGTCGCCAAATAGAGGCATTTTCTGCTGCAATGTGGGACTGTTAAGTGAATAAAAATAGGTATGCTGGTTTTTATGTTGTTGCTTATATATTGCAAGGTGTTGGTGCTTGCACATATGTTGAGTGGATTGAAAGGGAGTAGGAAGGCAAATCTAAGGCGGTCATTAGGGATCTTGCCATGAAGACCATGAAGTTGGAGAGCAGGGACAAAGAGTGCGAGGCAGAAATACAGAGGAATCGTCATGAAAAGAGGGGAAATTGGAAGGATGCAGAAGGAAAGATTGCTGTCTAGGGATAGGATGTTGGGATTTTGACTGTTATGTATCTTCCCATGTTTGCCATTATGTTTGGTGTCATTGTTAGCAAGCAGGACATGTGTAATGAGTGATGCTATTATGCTGTGGAGACATCATGATATACCATTTGATGTTGAAATGATGGAATATTTAGTAGATGAGTGAATGTGGTACTTAACTGACTATTTAGCATTAGTACTTATATGAGATAAGTCGGGTTACTTATATGTGACAAGCAATAGTACTTATATGTGATAAGCCATGATCACTTATATCAGAAAGGCAACATTTGCTTATATGTGATATGTACACTAAGATGATAATTCAGGTCACTTATGCAAACATTATTCACATGATAATTCAGTTGACTTATAACAGAAAACAAATACTCCTAGTACTTATACCTGTTATTAAAAACTTAAGAATTGTTGTTTAGTAAGACGTCACATTTAGAAAAAAAATCAGTGAAATATGCTTTGACCCATGCCTCTGCATCCAATTTCTTGGTCCAATGAAATGCGCCTATGCTGTGTTCGTCCATACACTGACAATTTACTCTTCACTTCACCTGGTTAGTTTATCTGCTAATGGCCCATTGGTCATCCAATTTCTCGGTCCAATGAAACCCCGAGAGTAGCTACAGCTGCAAAAAAAAGGAGGTAGATAGATTATAGTCGAGCCCGTGTACAGAGAAGTGCTATGCACACGACAAACTTTGAACGATGCACACATGAAGGTTAAATCTGGCCGGACATACATATGATTGAGCAAGTCGCCATCCGCTGGATTATTGTGTCGTCCGTAAATCGTGCACTTATATCGTGCATGGAGCAGTTTCACCCGTGTGGCAAGGTGCTAGGCTGTAGAGGGGAACTGCGTTTGCCGTGGGGAAGTGAGGCACCATGCATGTATGCATCCATGTGCAATTTTGTCTTTGATAAAATGCATGCATAGGTGATGCATAGGTGATATGCTGCTTTGGACTCGGTGCGCTAGCTGCCACAGTCACAAATCACAACCGAGGAGGAGGGGCCGTGGTGTGGAGGCGGCTAAATTTCGTGTTTTGACCTTTTTCGGAATCCTATTTGAGATTTGACCTTGGTTTGATTTTTTTTCGAAATTTGACCCTTTTTCTACCGTCAGGGACCATGACAGTAGGGTATAATAGCCTACCGCCAAGGTCCCTGACGGTAGGGTTGCATGTCCT
Source organism: Triticum dicoccoides (assembly GCF_002162155.2). Taxonomy (NCBI): domain Eukaryota; kingdom Viridiplantae; phylum Streptophyta; class Magnoliopsida; order Poales; family Poaceae; genus Triticum; species Triticum dicoccoides. The sequence goes on along the minus strand of NC_041390.1, from coordinate 618,440,834 downwards.
ACCGCCAAAAATCTCCTAAGTATTAAACACAGTGCGTGTTCGTGCCTACCGCCAAGCACCTTGACAGTAGGATTGTGCAGGCTACCGTCAGCCCGGTTGGCGATAGCGATGTTTTCTACCACCAAAGTCCTTGGCGGTAGACTGTTAGACCTAACTCTGGCGAAAGCAAAAAAGGTCAGATCTCAAAAAAATTTCAAACTAAGATCAAATCTCGAATAGGTTTTAGAAAAATGTCAAAACACGAAAATTTGACTATGAAGGCACAGGGCGAGGACTGTTACTATACGAGCCTGCCGCGCTGGACCGTAGCTGCCGAGGCGCAGTGAAGGTACATTCCCTAGTCCGCCTCCGTGCTGCAGCGCCAACATCAACATGCCAGCCGGCCACCTGCCAAGCACGGTGGCATGGCACGCCACCCTGGGTAAACCAACCGCCCGCATCTATCCATCTCATCTTATCTCCACGTCGCAACGACACCACATGAAGAATCTCCAAAGTGTCGTTGTATCAAGCACAGAAAGAGAGAGAGCGTGTGGTACGTTCCTTCCTACGCGTTGACCCCTTCTCGGTCGATCCAACCAGCAGTGGCAGTGCGTGCGTGTGTTGATGGTACGGGCAGGCCTTCTCCGTGCGTGTGTTCATGGCAGCTGTACCCCCACCACCACCTGCAACTCCAAAATGTTAACCCACAGCTCAAACAAACGTGACCGTCGCCGAGCTAACCCACAGCCCACACGCATAGGCACGGAGAGGCGGAGAGCAAAGAGAGGGCGGGATGAGACGCACGCACCGGCGTGGGATGATCCGTGCGCATTCAAAGGTTGATTCGTGTTAAGCACTGTGCCTGCCTGCGCCGATGGGTCCAGTTCAGTTCGGCAGCAGATGCATGGATGCATGCACAAGAATTAGCCATGCATGCAGGCCGCGAAAGCAAGCTTCTCACCTTTTCATGGCTTTCATATGATATGCCTGAGACCAACTCCACCGCATGACCCCAAACAGACGTCCGCTTTGTTCGGATTTTGTCTGTTTGAAGTGACAATAGGTAGCAAAATGGATATGCATGTCCGGCTCTGGGTGGAGGCGCCCAGCGCGGCGACTACCCCAAACTGTCTGCCTCGGCGACGCACACGCCGAGTACGCCCGCACTCAGCGCGAGCCCTGTCGTGTCGTGCCCGCCGCGAGCCGTGCTCGCCGCTCGACCGGTCGCGTTGCGCTCGTTCCGCTGCGTCCGCGCCTGCGAGCTCCTGCTGCCGCGCTTGCCAGCTAGCGTGGGCCGCGCCAGCGTGCCCCGCGCGCGCCC
>NC_041390.1:618430972-618438680 GCF_002162155.2 Triticum dicoccoides | reverse complement strand
GCCGCGCGCGCCCGCACTTCGTGCTCGTCGCCGTGCGCTCGCCCGTGCTCGCCAGCACGCGCGCCCGCCTCCCGTGCTCGCCCACGCACATGCTCACGCCGGCATGCTCCAGAGAGAGAAGGAGGAGATAGACCGGTGTGGTTGACAAGTGGATCCAGGCCCGGACAAGAGCGGACGGGGCGGAGCAGAAAGCGTCCATACGGTGTCCGCTCGAGCGCAAAGCCGAACCAAATTTGCGCTCGGGATGGGGCAAAGCGGACCAGAAGCGGATGTCTTTTTACGGATGGGGTTGCGTGTTGGGCCACTTTATTTGTCCGTTTTAGACCCAAGCGGACAGACTCGACATTTTGGGGTCACGCGGTGGAGATGGCCTAAGGGAGCGACTCTCTTTTGCCTGCCATTCCGCTGCAGCAACAGCAGCGACGCGCCAAGCTGGACCCAGCCACACAGCGCGCGCCCCTGGTAAAAGTAAAACAACCGCCCAAGTGAAACTGATCCATCTCAAATTAATCCAACAATCCCTCCTACATCATGAGGACCTTGGCCGTGGCCAGAAGGCAGGTACGCACGCACGGCGATCCGACCGCCGCGTTACATCGCCACGTACTACTCTGCCCGCAGTGAAGGTAGACTACCGTGCAACGGCTTCTCCCGTGCCGTGTCGGCTTGCCGTCTGGCTGGCTGGTGGGTCCGGTGGGAGGAGTGGCAAAAAAGTAAGGCGCGCACTATCCACCACGAGCAAATTTACTGTTGGTTTTGAGCCTTTGATCAAAGTTTAGCACTACTTAACTCCTCTTTATAAAATCTAGCACGATCAGACATTTTTTCTACCGCCGTACAAAATGACCGTAGGATAAGATGGGTTACCGTCAAAGTCAATGACAGTAGCCATTAGTCAACACCCTACCGCCATAGTACGACTTTAGGGGAGACGATTCCCCAGCATGCCACCCGCACACGAGACGAGCATCCGGTGGGCGGCATCCACCTCCCAAGCTTGCCATCCATAGCGGAGGGAGGCTACCTATAGTGGATCGGTGGAGCATGTGGGTGCATCCCCATTTCGACCATGCACCGAAGATGGATCTTCGGCGTGGAATCTGGAGCAATAGCGACTGCTCCGTTTTGGGCATACTCTCTATGACGCCTAGCAGTGAAGTAGTCCTGGCCATGAGAAGCCCGACCCGGCCCGGCCCGACGCTGCTCCTGACCCGGGCTTGGGCCTAGATTTTGAGCCCGACTGCAAGGTCGGGTCGGGCCCGGGCCCGTCATTTTTGCACTTTTCTGAAGAGGCCCGGCCTGATGCCCGAGGCCCGACGGGCTTTTGTGTGTTCGGGCCGGGCTTGGGCCCAAAAATCAGGCCTGATGGCCGGGCCGGGCTGGGCTTGGGCCTAGGTTTTTTGCCTCAAGCTTGGCTAGCCCAGGCCCGAAGCCCGACTCGGCCCAAGGTTTGGCCACGTATACAGTGAAGCAACGATGCTTGCTGGTGCTCTTGGGCATCGGTCGTTGGCCGTCAGTCATATCCCTTGTCCTGTGGTCTGGTGGAGGGATGACGTCACCAATCGCTGCCTCTAGCTATTCTTTTCAGTGTGATAAGAGCATGTACAACCGGGCGTCCCAAACCCTCCTAAACGCCTGGTCGGGCTGCTGGGTCACTGACCGGTCATGATTTTTCGACCTAGATAGATGCCTCAAACGGACCTCAAACGACCGGGCTCACTGGCACCCCTTATATCCAGCCCAAATATAGGGCGGATATGAGGGCGCCCGGGCACGTCCGCCACATCGCACTGACAGGGGGTCCCAAGCGGAAATGCCCGGAAACTCGGCGGTCCGACGCTCGTCTCCTCCGTCGAACCGGTGGCGCCGCGTGGCACCGCTCCGCGGGCCGCGTACTGCCTAGCCCAGCTATTTAAGTCGACCGGCGGCACTGAAACCATACCATCCATCCACATTTTCCTCCGCATGTCCACCGCCCCGCCACTTTCCACTCCACCCGCCCGCCTAGTAGCCATGCCCCCACGCCGGCGGGTGAGGAGCAAGCCATTTATGACGCCGGAGCACCGGCTCGAGACCCTTGAGAGAATCCGGGCTAGGCGCGAAGCCCGGATCGCCGTGGGGTTACCTCCGGATGCAGTGGATCCGGAGGAGGTTGAGGAGGAGGAGGATGAGCCGGAGGAGGAGGATATGGGGGACGCTGGTGACGCGGATCTGCAGGCGGAGCAGCAGGCCATCCTCGATTCCCTCCGATCGGAGTCGGCTACGGAGGCGAGACGTCATTGCCGGCAGGAGATGAAGGTGCAAGAGGTCGCGGAGGAGGCAGAGATGTTCGGCTACATGGATGAGGTCGAGTAGGAGGAGAATGAGCCGGAGCCTTCCTACCCGCCCATCCACCGGTGCCCGGCACCGTCGTCGTGGACATCTCCGACGACGAAGACTAGTTAGGGTAGTATGTAGGGTTTATTTTGCATGCTTTGTATGGATTTAGGAGATGAAATATGAGAGAGGCGGATGTAGAGTGGCTAATTTGAGATGTAACCGGTCATTGTCAGCGGACGCGTCTGGTCGCGTCTGTGGGAGTTTGAGAAGCCGGATTTGCAAAATACGGGTGTAGATGCTCTAAATCCAGCGAGCGGCTATACTGCTTCATTTGGTCATGGATTTTTTGCGCTCGACTGATTGAGCTCCCTCCCTATGCATATGAACGAAAATCGTTGCAGTTTTCAAACTTGCTTCATTCTCGTCCTCGTCTCGTGTCCAAAGTGTTTGCTGTCCTGTCCTGCCCGGTCCGGATATATCATATCATAGCAAGCAAAGAAAGACGGCACGCACGCACGCACGTACGCGCCCGCGCCCATGAAACGATTTGGAACCATTCCCTCCCTCTCGACCCATGGAACAGGAACAGGAACAGTCATGGGAAGGCAATGTGTGCGTGTTGTGATGGTACTACAGTACAGTAGAATGCAGCGGTGGTTTTGTTGTCTCCTTGTGAGCAGAGGAGAGGAGATCGAGAGACCGCCCGGCCGGCCGGCGGGCAGGCGAGGCGACGGTGCACGCGGGCAAAGGGGGAAGGCTGTATCACTACCCCCACCCAACCACCTGCAAAGCATGAAGGGCACACCGTCAGCTGGGCTGAGCTGGGTTTAGAGGAAGCGGCCAAGCCTGAAAAGCAGATTCTTGTTGTTGATACGTACTGGAGCAGTACTACACTTTGTTCCATCCATCTGGTGATTGTTTTGGAATTTGGAGTAGGTAGGTAGTGCTCCGGTTCGCTCGAGCTGGCACAGGTGCACGTACCGGCCGGAACACCGATCACAGGCGCTGCAGCGGTGTCTCCACTCCCTCCACTTATCACATGCTGTCTCCTCTTGCAAAACCTGCATTGCCCCGGTCGGCCGGCTCGACGGACGGAGTAGTGTGACAGACAGACGTGGCATGTTCATGGCCGGCCTCATACGCGCGCACGCACCGTCGCCAAACTGGCCACAGGCTCTGAGAGCGAGAGACGACGTGCCACAGGCTCTGAGCACCGCACCGGCCACCAAATCCATCCACACATCGTCGACCGGTCTGGGATCGACCTGTAGATCTGGTGTGTGAACGAGACCACCCTGCGCGCCGGGGACAGCACGGGACACGGCAGGGTCCACACGAGCAGTGCGCCTGCACGCGGGCCCACAGTCAGTCGAGTTCCCAGCCATGCATGCATGCATGGACGCATGCACGAGAGACAAGAAGAAGCCAGCCAGAGCCAGGCACGACCGACCGCGAAACGGTCCGCTAGCTGCTTTTCGTACGTGCGTAAGACGACACCGCATTTAAATTCAAACTATGTAGTATGAGTGTATATATATACTCCATATATATGGTAAGAGAAAGACAACAGGTACAGTTAATGTTAATTCAGTTAATTAGCAGCCATACGGTGAGGATTTGTGTTGCATAGAGGCCGGCTGAAGGATAATGAGAGGCGAACCGTGGCCATTCTATGCAAGATCATGTCGGTGCTCGCCGTCTGCCTGTTTCATTTTGCTAGCCGTGGCTTTTGTTTATATGAGTACTTCCTCGGAGAGAGTACTTGATACTTTGTCACTGTTATCCTGGCTGGTGATGTCTCGGTTCTCGTCACATAGTCTTCGTTCCAATATCAGTCAAATGCCGTCAATTTTCTAGCACTGCGTTGAACTCGCTATCTCATCCTTCTCTTTGTTCAATGGACGGGGGGTTAGCCCGGTTAAAAAAACAGCCGGTTAATTTTTTTCAACTATTATTAAAAAAAGCAGCTGATTAATTGAGTAGTGGTAGTAGTAGCAGTAATAGTGTGATACTATATTCCCTCGCCCTCTCTCGATCGAACAAACGGTCATGGGAAGGCGTGATGGTACATCATAACAAAACAATTTGCAACGCTAGAGTGTTTAGACAGTGACAAACGTGCGACTTTAGGTGTGCTTGCCCAGTGCGGAGTTAAACAGAAGGTTGCTTTGTAGTACGATCTCATCTGAGCAGGAAAGCAGAAATCTTCATGTGAGGCAGGAAAGTACTTCTATTCGTTCGATCACTACATCTAAAATATTTGATCGGTCCGTCTCTGGATGATGGAGTGAATCAGATGAGTTATTCGCACCACTCTTGCGTACTAAAAAACCTCGTCCTTATATTCGTGAATGATGTCGGAAAATATGCATTTTGGTAGGAACTTGGTTATGGGCTACCGAAATATCAGTACGACTCAGAGTACAATGGAATCAACAAGAAGCAGCCGTGATCATCTGGTTAGCCCTACTCGTTGCGTTTGCAACGAGGGAGATGACATGAGTAGCAGGTTATTAGGTTGCCAAATAGAGGTTATTTTTGCTACAACGAGGGATTGTTAGGTGAAAAAAAGCACATACGTTGTTGCTTATGTATTGCAAGTTGTTGGTGCTTGCACAAATGCTGAGTGGATTGAAAGCAAGTGGGAGGGCATATCTAAGACAGTCATTAGGGATCTTGCCATGAAGAACATGAAGCTGGAGAATAGGGTCAAAGAGTGTGAGGCAGAAGTACAACACAGAGGAATCATCATGAAAGAGGGCAATGGGTAGGATACAGAAGGAAAGGCTATTGTCTAGGGATAGGATGTCGGGATTTCAACTGTTATGTATCTTCCCATGTTTGCCATTATGTTTGCTGTCATTGTTTTTTTTTTTTGAAGTTTGTTATCACTGTTAGCACGTAGGACATGTGTAATGTGTGATGCTATTGTGCTGTTGAGACATCATGATATATTGTTTGATTTTGAAATGATGGAATATTTAGTAGATGAGTGAATGTGGTACTTAAGTGAATATTTAGCGTTAGTACTTATATGCGGTAAGTCAGGTTACTTATATATGATAAGCAGAACCACTTATATGTGATAATCCAGCCACTTACATCAGAAAGGCAGAATTACTTATGTGTGATACGTACTATGATAATGCACTTGACTTATAGAAACAACACACTCACATGACAATTCAGGTCACTTATGCAAACAGTACACTCACATGATAATTCAGGGGACTTATAACAGAAAACACACAACACCTATACCTCTTATTAAAAACTTCAAAATTGTTGCTTAGTAAGATGTCACATTTAGAAAAAACAATGGAATATGCTTTGACCCATGTCTTTGTATCCAATTTCTCGGTCCAGTGAAATTCTGCTACATTATGTTCATCTATCTTCTGGCAGTTTACTCTCCATTTGACCTAGTTAGTTGATCTGTCCATAACCCATAGGTCATGCTTTAGCACACCTTCTTTGTGCTTCTAAACTAGTAAAATGTACAATACCTTGCGAGTAGCTACAACAGAGAACAAATGGTTAAACTGACACGGGAACTGCCTCCGCCCGAAAAAAGAGGATCTCGTACGCAAGCGGAAAGGAGGCGACGCGGCTTCCCTTTGTGCGCCGCCGCCGCTGCCGCTGGTTCTCTCTCCCTCTGCCGGCCGCTCCGTTCGTGGGTTAGGGTTGTGGGAGACGTTGCCGAGGCCGTTGCCGCGGCGTCGCGTCTGAATAAGTTTCCTCGGGCTCCGTTCGTGGTTAGACGAAGCCCTTGGCTTTGTCTCGGAGCCTGCAGGGTGGGGGATCCCCGGATCTTGTTGAGGTCGCGGGCTATGGTGTCTGGAGATCAAGCGTCTCTGGACGGTTGGGTCCTCGGATGGGAGGTGGTTGTGTGGAGACGTTGTTTTTTTCTTTCTTCTCATCGGTACGATTTTTTGCTGCTGCTCTTCTTCATTCTTTGTGCTACTGCTGGAGGGATGCCTTGCTTTGTTTTCTAGAGGGTGGGTCCTTCCTCCTCCATCGATTTAATCCCATGTTTTCACGTTATTTGTTCCGTAAAAATCGTTAATAATTTACGAAGGTGTAGGGGAGACTGCAAGGCATACAACCTGCGATGTAGGGGTAGGCTGTAGAGGCGGCGTGGGGAAGTGGTTTTGCCCGGTCCCCCAAGGCACCATGCATGCGTGCATCGATGTATAATGGGTTTCTTGTTATTTGTTACTTCCTCTGTCCTATAATATAAGAGCGTATTGTACATTAGTATAGTGTTAAAAATGTTTTTATATTACAGGACGGAGGGATTATTTGATAAAATGCATGAATTAGTAATGGTCTCGGTAAGCCGAACCCCACCGCGGCTGCGTTCCGCTGCCAGAGTCACAAATCACGCGAGAGGTGGATGGGCCGAGGCCGGGGGGTGGCAGGTGTAGGCGTCGTGCGTGTGTACGGGCAGGTGGAGTGCGCAGTGGAGACTGCGAGACATACAAGTCTCCCTCAGTCCTCCGCTCGCCTTTTTCCTCGGGTAATGTTTGGAGACGGTGCGCCGGCGAAGCGTTACACCGGACGCTCACGTGCTTAATGCGTGTCGCAGGTCCCACGCGCCGCTCGAGCCCTCCCCACCTTATCCTTCCACGCAAAGCTGCTCTAGGACACTCGTTTCTATCCAGATGCATCCCTCCTTTACTTTTCTTCTCCCCAAATCTAGCAGCCCACTCAATCTCTATCCCATACACATCCATCCTCTTGCTTTTCTTCTCCCCAAATCCATGGCACCTCTGTTGGGGAACGTAGTAATTTCAAAAAATTTCCTACGCACACGCAAGATCATGGTGATGCATAGCAACGAGAGGGGAGAGTGTGATCTACGTACCCTTGTAGACCGACAGCGGAAGTGTTAGCACAACGCGGTTGATGTAGTCGTACGTTTTCACGGCCCGACCGATCAAGCACCGAAACTACGGCACCTCCGAGTTTTAGCACACGTTCAGCTCGATGATGATCCCCGGACTCCGATCCAGCAAAGTGTCGGGGAAGAGTTCCGTCAGCACGACGGCGTGGTGACGATCTTGATGTTCTACCGTCGCAGAGCTTAGCCTAAGCACCGCTACAATATTATCGAGGATTATGGTGGAAGGGGGCACCGCACACGGTTAAGAAAACGATCACATGGATCAACTTGTGTGTCTAGGGGTGCCCCCTGCCCCCATATATAAAGGAGCAAGGGGAGGAGGCCGGCCGGCCCTATAGGCGCGCCAAGGAGGAATCCTCCTCCTAGTAGGAGTAGGACTCCTACTAGGAGGGGGAAAGGAAGTGGGGAGGGAGAAGGAAAGGGGGGCGCCGCCCCCCTCTCCTAGTCCAATTCGGACCAGGGGGGAGGAGGCGCGCAGCCCAC
>NC_041390.1:618418335-618430684 GCF_002162155.2 Triticum dicoccoides | reverse complement strand
GGTAACCCTCCGGCTCTCCGGTTTTCTCCGAAATCACCCGGAACACTTCCGGTGTTCGAATATAGTCGTCCAATATATCAATCTTTATGTCTCGACCATTTCGAGACTGCTCGTCATGTCCGTGATCACATCCGGGACTCCGAACTAACTTTGATACATTAAAAACTCATAAACTCATATAACTGTCATCGAAACTTTAAGCGTGCGGACCCTACGGGTTCGAGAACAATGTAGACATGACCGAGACATGTCTCCGGTCAATAACCAATAGCGTAACCTGGATGCTCATATTGGCTCCCACATATTCTACGAAGATCTTAATCGGTCAGACCGCATAACAACATACATTTGTTCCCTTTGTCATCGGTATGTTACTTGCCCGAGATTCGGTCGTCGGTATCTCAATACCTAGTTCAATCTCGTTATCGGCAAGTCTCTTTACTCGTTTCGTAATACATCATCTCGCAACTAACTCATTAGTTGCAATGCTTGCAAGGCTTATGTGATGTGCATTACTGAGAGGGCCCAGAGATACCTCTCCGACAATCGGAGTGGCAAATCCTAATCTCGAAATACGCCAACCCAACATTTACCTTTGGAGACACCTGTAGAGCTCCTTTATAATCACCCAGTTACGTTGTGACGTTTGGTAGCACACAAAGTGTTCCCCCGGCAAACGGGAGTTGCATAATCTCATAGTCATAGGAACATGTATAAGTCATGAAGAAAGCAATAGCAACATACTAAACGATCGGGTGCTAAGCTAATGGAATGGGTCATGTCAATCACATCATTCTCCTAATAATGTGATCCCGTTAATCAAATGACAACACATGTCTATGGTTAGGAAACATAACCATCTTTGATTAACGAGCTAGTCAAGTAGAGGCATACTAGTGACGTTTAGTTTGTCTACGTATTCACACAAGTATTATGTTTCCGGATAATACAATTCTAGCATGAATAATAAACATTTATCATGATATAAGGAAATAAAATAATAACATTATTATTGCCTCTAGGGCATATTTCCTTCAGTCTCCCACTTGCACTAGAGTCAATAATCTAGATTACACAGTAATGATTCTAACACCCATGGAGCTTTGGTGTTGATCATGTTTTGCTCGTGGAAGAGGCTTAGTCAACGGGTCTGCAACATTCAGATTCGTATGTATCTTGCAAATCTCTATGTCTCCCACCTGGACTAGATCTCAGATGGAATTGAAGCGTCTCTTGATGTGCTTGGTTCTCTTGTGAAATCTGGATTCCTTTGCCAAGGCAATTGCACCAGTATTGTCATAAAAAAATTTCATTGGACCCGATGCACTAGGTATGACACCTAGATCGGATATGAACTCCTTCATCCAGACTCCTTCGTTTGCTGCTTCCGAAGCAGCTATGTACTCTACTTCACATGTAGATCCCGCCACAACGCTTTGTTTAGAACTGCACCAACTGACAGCTCCACCGTTTAATGTAAACACGTATCCGGTTTGCGATTTAGAATCGTTCGGATCAGTGTCAAAGCTTGCATCAACGTAACCATTTACGATGAGCTCTTTGTCACCTCCATATATGAGAAACATATCCTTAGTCCTTTTCAGGTATTTCAGGATGTTCTTAACCGCTGTCCAGTGATCCACTCTTGGATTACTTTGGTACCTCCCTGCTAGACTTATAGCAAGACACACATCAGGTCTGGTACACAGCATTGCGTACATGATAGAGCCTATGGCTGAAGCATAGGGAACATCTTTCATTTTCTCTCTATCTTCTGCATTGGTCGGGCATTGAGTCTTACTCAATTTCACACCTTGTAACACAGGCCAGAATCCTTTCTTTGCTTGATCCATTTTGAACTTTTTCAAAACTTTGTCAAGGTATGTGCTTTGTGAAAGTCCAATTAAGTGTCTTGATCTGTCTCTATAGATCTTAATGCCCAATATGTAAGCAGCTTCACCGAGGTCTTTCATTGAAAAAATCTTATTCAAGTATCCCTTTATGCTATCCAGAAATTCTATATCATTTCCGATTAGTAATATGTCATCTACATATAATATCAGAAATGCTACAGAGTTCCCACTCACTTTCTTGTAAATACAGGCTTCTCCAAAAGTTTGTACAAAACCAAATGCTTTGATCACACTATCAAAGCGTTTATTCCAACTCCGAGAGGCATGCACCAGTCAAAAATGGATCGCTGGAGCTTGCATACTTTGTTAGCTCCCTTTGGATCGACAAAACCTTCCGGTTGCATCATATACAACTCTTCTTCCAGAAATCCATTCAGGAATGCAGTTTTGACATCCATCTGCCAAATTTCATAATCATAAAATGCGGCAATTGCTAACATGATACGGACAGACTTAAGCATCGTTACGGGTGAGAAGGTCTCATCGTAGTCAATCCCTTGAACTTGTCGAAACCCTTTTGCGACAAGTCGAGCTTTGTAGACAGTAACATTACCGTCAGCGTCAGTCTTCTTCTTAAAGATCCATTTATTCTCAATTGCTTGCCGATCATTGGGAAAGTCAACCAAAGTCCATACTTTGTTCTCATACATGGATCCCATCTCAGATTTCATGGTTTCAAGCCATTTTGCGGAATTTGGGCTCACCATCGCTTCTCCATAGTTCGTAGGTTCATCATTATCTAGTAGCATGACTTCCAGAATAGGATTACCGTACCACTCTAGTGCGGATCTTACTCTGGTTGATCTACGAGGTTCAGTAGTATCTTGTTCTGAAGTTTCATGATCATCATCATTAGCTTCCTCACTAATTGGTGTAGGTGTCACAGAAACTGGTTTCTGTGATGTACTACTTTCCAATAAGGGAGCAGGTACAATTACCTCATCAAGTTCTACTTTTCTCCCACTCACTTCTTTCGAGAGAAACTCCTTCTCTAGAAAGTTTCCGAATTTAGCAACAAAAGTTTTGCCTTCGGATCTGTGATAGAAGGTGTATCCAATAGTTTCCTTTGGATATCCTATGAAGACACATTTCTCCTATTTGGGTTCGAGCTTATTAGGTTGAAGCTTTTTCACATAAGCATCGCAACCCCAAACTTTTAGAAATGACAACTTTGGTTTCTTGCCAAACCACAGTTCATAAGGCGTCGTCTCAACGGATTTTGATGGTGCCCTATTTAACGTGAATGCGGTCGTCTCTAGAGCATAACCCCAAAACGATAGCGGTAAATCAGTAAGAGACATCATAGATCGCACCATATCAAGTAAAGTACGATTACGACGTTCGGACACACCATTACGTTGTGGTGTTCCGGGTGGCGTGAGTTGCGAAACTATTCCGCATTGTTTCAAATGTACACCAAACTCGTAACTCAAATATTCTCCGCCACGATCAGATCGTAGGAATTTTATTTTCTTGTTACGATGATTTTCAACTTCACTCTGAAATTCTTTGAACTTTTCAAACGTTTCAGACTTATGTTTCATTAAGGAGATATACCCATATCTGCTTAAGTTATCTGTGAAGGTGAGAAAATGACGATATCCGCCATGAGCCTCAATAATCATCGGACCACATACATCTGTATGTGTGATTTCCAACAAATCCTTTGCTCTCTCCATAGTACCGGAGAACGGTGTTTTTGTCATCTTACCCATAAGGCACGGTTCGCAAGTACCAAGCGATTCATAATCAAGTGGTTCCAAAAGTCCATCAGTATGGAGTTTCTTCATGCGCTTTACACCGATATGACCCAAACGGCAGTGCCACAAATAAGTTGCACTATCATTATCAACTCTGCATCTTTTGGCTTCAACATTATGAATATGTGTGTCACTACTATCGAGATTTAATAAGAATAGACCACTCTTTAAGGGTGCATGACCATAAAAGATATTACTCATATAAATAGAACAACCATTATTCTCTGATTTAAATGAATAACCGTCTCGCATCAAACAAGATCCATATATAATGTTCATGCTTAATGCTGGCACCAAATAACAATTATTTAGGTCTAATACTAATCCCGAAGGTAGATGTAGAGGTAGCGTGCCGACCGCGATCACATCGACTTTGGAACCATTTCCCACGCGCATCGTCACCTCGTCCTTGGCCAATCTTTGCTTAATCCGTAGTCCCTGTTTCGAGTTGCAAATGTTAGCAACAGAACCAGTATCAAATACCCAGGTGCTACTGCGAGCATTAGTAAGGTACACATCAATAACATGTATATCACATATACCTTTGTTCACCTTGCCATCCTTCTTATCCGCCAAATACTTGGGGCAGTTCCGCTTCCAGTGACCAGTCTGCTTGTAGTAGAAGCACTCAGTTTCAGGCTTAGGTCCAGGTTTGGGTTTCTTCTCTTGAGTAGCAACTTGCTTGCTGTTCTTTTTGAAGTTCCCCTTCTTTTTCCCTTTGCCCTTTTTCTTGAAACTAGTGGTCTTGTTGACCATCAACACTTGATGCTCCTTCTTGATTTCTACCTCCGCAGCTTTCAGCATTGCGAAGAGCTCAGGAATAGTCTTATTCATCCCTTGCATATTATAGTTCATCACGAACCTCTTGTAGCTTGGTGGCAGTGATTGGAGAATTCTGTCAATGACGCAATCATCTGGAAGATTAACTCCCAATTGAATCAAGTGATTATTATACCCGGACATTTTGAGTATATGCTCACTGACAGAACTGTTCTCCTCCATCTTGCAGCTATAAAACTTATTGGAGACTTCATATCTCTCAATCCGGGCATTTGCTTGAAATATTAACTTTAGCTCCTGGAACATCTCATATGCTCCATGACGTTCAAAACGTCATTGAAGTCCCGATTCTAAGCCGTAAAGCATGGCACACTGAACTATCGAGTAGTCATCAGCTTTGCTCTGCCAGACGTTCATAACATCTGGTGTTGCTCCAGCAGCAGGCCTGGCACCCAGCGGTGCTTCCAGGACGTAATTCTTCTGTGCAGCAATGAGGATAATCCTCAAGTTACGGACCCAGTCCGTGTAATTGCTACCATCATCTTTCAACTTTGCTTTCTCAAGGAACGCACTAAAATTCAACGGAACAATAGCACGGGCCATCACTACTAGAAAAACCCCTACTAATGGCGCACCTAGTATGGCCATTAATGGCGCATCTGTGGTGCGCCATTAATAGCACGCCATTAGTAATTTTTACTAATGGCGCACCACCTGGTGCACCATTAGTATCTGGTATACTAATGGCGCACCGCGGGTGCGCCATTAGTATAGGCCAGGGTGCGCCATTAGTATGCCTCCCAGGGGCCATGTATATCCAGGTGCTTTGGCATACTAATGGTGCACCACCACTGGATGCGCCATTAGTAACCGCGGCATACTAATGGCGCACTACCCAGTGATGCGCCATTAGTATGCACTGTCATACTAATGGCGCACTGTCATGTGAAGCGCCATTAGTATGAATATTAGGGTTTTTTTTGTTTTTTATTTTCTGTTTTTTGCACAGGTTACAAAATGTATAATTTGACAAAATATAGACAGCACACATCAACAACAGATTCATCGAATACAATAGAAGATTAGTCTTTGAATACAATTCATCATATTAGTCTCCGAATACAATTCATCATATTAGTCTCCGAATTGAAAAGACCGAACAAAGATAGAACATTATATTACAAGTCTCGAGACCGCGAGTAGCGAGTTTGTCTTCACACTACAAGTCGATATCGATCATCTAAACTACCATCACATAGAAGAGAGCTGCGGTCATCACGATGAGCATCATCACGATGAAACTCGTCTTCATCCGGTTCCTCCAACGCTCCCTCCCCTCTCCCGCTAGATAGCGGGCGTATCTAGATTCGGCCTCGGCCCTAGTGGTGTACCCTTTGTAACTGTTACCGCTGAATCGGTGAACCTGTCTCCGACACTCCTCCCAGTCATCGTAGACTCCGGGAACCTTACCCTTGTACACGACATACGTCGGCATCGCTATGCACTAGCCAAACGAAACGTTAGTACCAATTCACAGACAATACATAAGCAATATATAAGTATGCAACAGAACGATCAGAAGAGAAAAGCAAGACATTAATAGCATCGATTACATCTAAGTTGAACGACTCTCGAAACCAAAGAGACATACTACAAGTTCATTAAAGTTTAATTACAACATGAGCCAATCGATGTTTCAGAACTAGACACAGCATCACTGCTTTCGACTCGACTCAAGGGACCGGAGCGTGGATGAAGCCGCCGTCTATCGTGGGAGTCATGAAATAACGGTCGTTGTCAGCTTGCATTTGTAGCATTGTGTCGATGTCACTGTTGGACGGTTGATTGCTGAGGTAGAACTGCCCCGAGGTACGAAGGACATCTTGATGGATGATTTCCGCAAACTCTGACTGGATGCAAAAGAATTCTTGTCGGAGGTCCGCGTCCTGGATTGCCGACATGCTCTTTGCCCAATCTTTGAGTTTACTCGGTAGCAGAAGTTGATGATGGTCCCGTACGATCGCCCGCATGTGATGGATGGCGTAGTAGGCACCCTTCTGACTGCCAGGCGGCTGCTTGACGCAGTAGAACGTCGTATTGTGGGAGAACACGTGCTTGCCGTACTTACGAATAGGCCTGGTGAAGGTGCCTCCAGATTTGGCGTAGCCAGGGAGAACATCATCAAGAACCTTCTTGACATTTGTGTAGTCTACGTTCGACTGACGGTCCGGGTCGAAATACGTGGCCATGGAATATTTGGGGCTTAGGAGGATGAGCGTGCAACGTGTGTCACTGCAGAAAACACGGAATGTTAAAAGAAAAACGATCGAAATGTAAGAATTCATATGTTACGGGCCGGTTGAGGGGAGGACTTACTCGGGAAAGTAAGGCACGAGGAAGTTATCCTTATCTTGGTTTGCCAGAATGACGCCTTCGAGGTAAGAACTCGCGACTTGCCGGTCCCCAGCGCTGCCCAAGATCTTGGCACGCATGTAGAAGGGGTCGACTATCACGATGTCCGGGGTCTTGTCGCGAATGATCCGCATCTCCATACTCAGCGAAAATAGCCGAACGAAGGTGTAGTGCAGCGGATGAAGGTTCAACATAGCGTGGATGTCATCAAAACACAGGACGATCGTACGCCCGATGGAGTTATCCACAAAGCCCTTGCCCTCTGGCACCTTGGCCGCGAAAACCGGGTATGACACATCCTTCTCTCTGAGACGCCGCTTCTCCAAAGCAAGAACACCGTCATGCAGACTCCGCATAGCACCGGTTGCAGCATTGAGCATATTTGTCGGTAGCATCGCCCTACCCGCCACATGCACCCTCCTCGAGATATCCTGCGGTGAAGGTGGCCCGTCCTGAGCACGGATCGTACTCGGTGCCGACTGGCTCGCACCCTTCTTAGTATTTCTTTTGCGTGCCTTCTTCTTCTCCTGTAATGGGACCGAGTTCTGCTCACAGACCGCCTTCTTGAGTGTGTTGGGGCTGATAATATTTCGCACCTCGCCTATCTGAGGCTCGGTGAAGTTGGCAGCTGGAGGCGTCTCCTGAGAGCTGAATGCCAGACGGCGCCTGTTGCAACTTGGCTTCTCTGCGGTACCAGCTAGATCGCACACGTCTTTTGTTGGGTTTGGTTCTTGAGAAGGAGGCCCCATGAAGTCGCCATCGTACCCATGATCGGCAAAGTACTGATCAACATTGCCAAATGTATCATCGTCGTCGTCGTCGTCATTCTGATCCTGTGCCATATGCATGTCTGGATCCAGTGGCATAGGGATGTCCGGCACCGTTACGGCGGTCTTGCCATGGGGCCGACTTGGCGCCGGCACGACTGGCGGTGTTGTCTTTGGGGTGGTGTCCCCCGCCCCCAAACGAATCTGGCTCTTCGGCCAAAGCAGGGGCCAGCTCAGGCAGGCGCCGAGGGTCATCACGTCTTCATCGTCGGCCCCGACGGGTCGAATCAGAGGTAACAAGTCGTCGCAGCCTGGCAGCACCCGAACCAGTTGAACCCTAAACAAGTTGGGTGGCATCTGGGTACCGTGGAACAAGGGGTTTCCCGGTTGAACGATTTTTCCCTTGGCAACATCGGCCAACTCGTTGTTCACGAAGTGGAGGAGAGTGCACGGAACATCGGCGGCGCCCTGCGAAAACATGTAGGGCGTCAGGGATGCCCAGTCAAAGGTAAGGAGATGAAGTCCTCGGCCGAGAGAGGCTTAATTAGTTACCGTGATGATGGCGTCGAGCTCGGCTAATGTCGATGCACCGCCAACGGCGGGCGTGCAGTTGACGGAGGGGCCGCTTGCTGAAGAGGTGCCGGCCGGCGTACACCCGGGTGCATTAAGCTCCCGTGCCGGCGTTGAGACACCAATGCCGCCTCCGCCGGAGGCACCAATGGCCCCGCCATCGCATTATGCGAGTTGTTGGCCATGAAGCTAGGAATCGGGGGCGGCCCCTGTTGGCCGCCCGCAATCCACGCACTCAACCCCGAGATCAAGGTAGGCACAAGGGCGGTGATCGTCGCTCCGAGTCGTTGTTCCACTTGCTCTTGGACAATCTCCGGAATCCGCGCCACCTGTGCCTTGAGTTCTTGAACCTCTCACGCCTGGCTTTCCGAGCTGGTCTTTTTCTCCTTACGCACACCAGCGGTATAGTATGACCCCCATTTTGTTGACAAGCCTTTGCCGGCCACACGACCAGCTGACGTCGGCTTACTGAGCTTATCCTTGTTCTTCATTACATTCAACGCCCTATTTAGAGTGGTGTCCCAAGGGTTGCTCTTAGTCGACCCCGCGCTACTGCTTTCAGTCGCCTGCGGAAGGAATGTGAACCATTTAGAAATTTGGCTTCATTAATTAGAATGCAACCATATGGAGATAATTACGCGGGGGTGTATTCCTTACCAGAACAAGCTCAAGCTGCCTGGTCTTCGGATCCGTGGTAAGCTCCTTTGTTTTCGGGTCCTTCTTGTACCGGGCTCTGACAAAGTTCCTGGTCTGCTTGTTACCGCTGTATTTCTCGAAGAGGGGCGGTAGGCCTTCCTCGGCACGGTCCGCCTCCTCCTTGTCCCATATAGGCTCCGCCACTCTGTAACCGCCGGGACCGAGTGTGTGTTCCCCTATGTTCAGCTCCCGCATTTGTTTCCCCCACTCACTTGATTGGGAGCTTGCGGTGCTCGAGCAATTGATCTTGAAGTCGTTGTAGTCATCTTCGGTGATCGAAGGATTTTTCTCCTTGATCTTCTGATAACTCTCACCTTTCTCGATCATTTTCTTCACATTGCTTTTCCAAGTAGACATGGCCTTGCTCATCTTCGTGAGGGCAGCATTGTTCACTTTATTCCCTTTGAGGCTTGTGTTTGCAAATTCAGCGGGGAACTTGTATCGTTCGTGCAGCTTCGTGAAGAGGAGGTGGCGCAAATTCCCTCGGTCAGGATGCCTCAGGTTCTCGGTGTTGATCGAGACGGTGCTCCGGACAATGCACCCGAGCTGAAGCGAGTACCCCTTGACTATTCGTTCGGGCGCCGTTGGATTCCCGTTGGAGTCCACTTCAGTAACTTCCTCCTTGAGGGTGAGGAGCACGATCGGGCGCCGGTCCTTCCGTTGCCTCTTCGGTTGGCTGCCATCTGTGCGGGCGCCGCCATCATCAGTGGTGGCATCCTCGGCGGCACCATCAGTGGTGGCATCAGTGTGGTCATCCTCGGCGGCACCATCAGTGGTCTCAGGATCGGTGGGGAAGGCGGCGGCCTCATACAAGTGAGGTTGTTCCTCCATCTCCTGGGACAGCTCCCAGAATGCCTTGCCGCCCGAACCCCCAGCCTCATCGTTGTGGGGCATGTTTCTCTCTAAATAGAAACAAAGTTTGGTCAAAAAGTTGGTTATTGTCAAGGAACAAGATCTCTAAGTTGACCAAATAACCTAATTCTCGAGGAATGTCGCCAAAAAGTTGGTTATTGTCAAGGAACAATTGAGAGATGTTTGTGATATTGCCTAGGTGTTTTGGGATAGAACCTGTTAGTGTGTTGTTGCTAAGGTCCAAGTCCACGTTCTCAGGGTAACCTAGTTCTTGAGGGGTGTGTCTAGAAAGTTCACTCTTCTTTTTAGAAGACAAGCGTCTGAAATGGTATTGCCTTTCCTTAATTTGTACTATTTTTTCATTGTGTTGAATACTTATGTGGGTGAGTGTATCTGTAATTACTTTTTACTACACCGCAGGGTGTTCAAACACGCGGAGAGGATAAACGCTAGCAGGCTGATCATTGCATATCATTCATAACCATGAATGAAGGCTCAATGGACCAAGGAAAGAAAACCTACACAAACACAAGGATGACTATTGGAGACACTCAGGCCTGCTGCTTTGTGTTGATTGTTCAGAAGCTAGGGAATGTCCATTATATATAGATGCAGAGAAGCTTCGGCCGTGGTGAAGGTCAACCCCTATATTTTAATTGGAGGGCCAAGAGATAAGCTAAGCTGCAAATTATGAATCTGCGTCGAAAATTGCACCACATTCAGCATAGGGCAGGAGACGCCTACCCTAATGAATATGTTATTCTCACACCTCATCACTTGCTGAACTTGTAAATCATTTCCATGAAAACAATCAAACGGTTTTCAGCGAAAAGTGATACAAGGAACTAAACTGGGTTTCAGCTCTACATGGGCCAGAGTGGACTTGAGAAAATGTGTGTATGTGATGTGCCCCAATAGGGTAAACTTATTAAGATATACTCCAATCTTCATCAAGTTGCAGTTTTGAAACGTTGGCAGTTTTTCTAGCTGATGAAAGGAAACGATTTCCTTCCTGGACCATCGAGTCATGCACACGTTGGGTTAATGCGCAGTCGAACTCCGATGAAGAAAAATAGAAAGTATATGGCATAAAGGGGTCTAGACTTGTGCAATTTTGACATTTAGGGTTACCCAAATGCATGTGTTATGACTTCTGAAGCCAGACAGAAACTCCGATTATTTTTGGTTCTGTACATGATGCAAAATGGATGGATGGATGAATATAATGAAGCAAGTAATTGTCCTGCCTTGGAAATTAAGCTGGTGCCTACAGGTATATGTATGTATTGTTCGGTTGGTCCTGAAAAACAAAAGCTATCTAGCTAGTATGCAATGCAAATTAAGCTGCAGATATCTTATTGTCTCCTCTCACTATCTCTCTATCACACATGGCAAGCAAGGGTGTCTGAGTGTGTGAATAAAATACTAAACTAATCCGACCACTAAAGCAAATTAATTTTTATTTCGGTTGAGAATCGGGCACCTTCTAGGTCAAGAAAATTGGGCATGACCTTTGCTAATTTTCTTGACCTATGAGTGCCCCATTTCTCAACCGAAACGGAAATTAATCAACGTTTCAGGAGAAAGGGGTTATTTTAGAAGATCACAAGTAGCAGCAGCATCACTTGACAAAATCACAACTAGCAGCAAAAACTCGCAGATAGCAGCAGCAGCATCACTTGACAAGTAGTACAGCAGCCGCGTGGGCTGGATTAGCAAGAAAGCTGATGTACAAAACCTCAAAACAATGCAAAGTGCTGTGGGCTAAAAAACAATTACAGTAGACTAAAAAACAGGAATCATTATCTTCTATATGAAGCTGCTGATGATGCAACTTTAGTCTTCACTAGATAGAAATACTGTTGGCTGTTAGTACGACAGTGCAAGATTAATTCAGTAATAGGTGTTGTTGTGTTCTCTGTGATTGTGTTGTTGTTAGCAAGAAACTGCAATTGCTTTACTGTGAGCCCTAATTGTGTTGTTGTGTTCTCTGTTGTTGGTGAAATAGGTGTTGTATCCACAACTTAACTGTAATTGGGCCCCTGGACATCGAACAAACATAGAGCAAGCAAGACTGAATGTTCCAGACTATGAACCAGTGTGATGCACACAAGAATCAAACTGGAGTGTACAACAAAAAGAAATCATGTTCCATAGTTTGAGACAGCATATTCCACAAGTTATAATCACTCAAGAAACGTCAACCGCTGATGCAAATTTAGCACCGAAGCATGCAACCCTCAAACATTACTACTACTACATGTACCAGGGCCAAAATCAAATTGCAATGCTTGTTTAGAAAATTTTCAGAGAGAAAATACAGGTACACCAAGCCACCAAGAGCTGCCATTTCTAAATTTAATTGCAACAATATCTTACACTAATAATTACAGTGTAAAAACCATGGAAATACACAGTAATTCCACTAAAAATGCCACTTGCAAATACAGAGCAAAAATCCACTAGAAGTACACTGTAAACCCACTAACATTTACAGTGTAAATTCCACTAACAATTACAGTGTAAATTTCACTGAAAATGCACAGTAATTACACTAAAAGTACAAGGGGGAGAGGGGGAGAGGAGGAGGGGGAGCTCA
>NC_041390.1:618407786-618418325 GCF_002162155.2 Triticum dicoccoides | reverse complement strand
GGGAGAGGGAAGGCGAGGAGAGGGCGAGGGAGGGAGAGGGCGAGGGCGAGGGCGAGCAGTGGGTCAGGGCAGCGGCGGCGCCGGTGATGGATCGAGAGGGAGAGGGAACTGGCGAGGGGGAGAGGGAAGGGGGGATCGGGCGAAGGGGGAGAGGGAAGGGGGGATCGGGCACAATACTAATGGCGCACCTCATCCAGGCACACGGTGGATCTTCCAGTACGGCAAGTCCCAGAAAACAGACCTCGTTTTCCATACCTTCAGCAACGACTCTGGCGCCTTTCGCTTCTTTCCCGGCTCTGGCGCCTTTTGTTTCTTTCCCGGCAGTGGGCAGTCTTTCCAATTTTTCAACAGCTTGTCTATTTCCTCGCCGCTCCTCGTACACGGGCGTTTTCGGGGTTCGGTTTCACCATCGAACAGATCCTTGCGTTTCCTCCACGGGTCATCGTCGCGAAGCCACCTTCGATGTCCCATGAACACGGTTTTCGAAAACCCGGGATCTCTATCTAGCTGGCGATACGTTGTGTCATCCATGCACCTTACGCATCCAGAAAATCCGTGGACTACCTGCCCCGCAAGATATCCGTAACCGAGATAGTCGTGCACCGCCGTGAGCAGTGCGGCTCTCATAGGGAAATATTCTTTCTCTGCGGCATCCCACGTATTGGCTGGCGTTTTCCACAGCGTGTCAAGCTCCTCTTTCAGCAGCCCCAGATACAGATTGATGTCGTTCCCTGGTTGTTTCGGCCCTTCAATTAGCATACTCATGTGAATGTACTTCCTCTTCATGCACAACCAGGGGGGAAGGTTGTACATCCACACAAACACAGGCCAGGTGCTATGTGTGCTTCTCTAGCTGCCAAACGGATTGACTCCATCGGTGCTCGCGCCCAGCACGATGTTCCTTGGATCGTCCCCAAATTCTGGGTATTCGAAGTTCAACGCTTGCCACTGGCTCGCATCCTTAGGGTGACTCAGCATCTTGTCTTTTTTATCTATCTCCGGATCATTTGCGTCATCTTCTCGCTTCTTCTCCTCCCTATCCGCGTGCCAACGCAGGAG
The DNA here is from genome assembly GCF_002162155.2 of Triticum dicoccoides. Taxonomy (NCBI): domain Eukaryota; kingdom Viridiplantae; phylum Streptophyta; class Magnoliopsida; order Poales; family Poaceae; genus Triticum; species Triticum dicoccoides. The sequence continues at coordinate 618,417,266 of NC_041390.1, read as the reverse complement.
CTTTGCTACCTTAGGATCCGCGAAATACCGCTGCAGACGAGGAGTGATCGGAAAGTACCACACCACTTTTCGAGGAGCTTTCTTCCTCTTCTTGTATCGAATGACACCTCACACCGGACATATGGTAGACTCCGCGTGCTCGTCCCGATAAATGATGCAATTGTTCATGCACACATGGTATTTCACGTGCGGTAAATCCAGAGGACACACGATTTTCTTCGCCTCCTCCAAACTGGTCGGGCACTTGTTCCCCTTGGGAAGACGTTCGTGCCAGAATGACATGTTCTCGTCGAAGCATGCGTCGGTCATTTTGTGTTTTACCTTCATCTCCAGAGCCATGAGCGTTACTTTCAGGCGGGTATCCTCGGGCCTGCATCCTTCATACAATGGAGTAACCGCGTCTAACTCAAGTTGATCCATCTTGGCTTTCTCTCGGGCGGCAGCTCTTGCGTTATCCGTCTGCTTGAGAAGCAACTCTTGAATATGAGGGTCCTGCACCCAGCCCATCGATGGTCCAGCGTCGTCTGCTCCGCCGGCATCATCATCATGTCCTGCATCTTCTACATGATGACTGTGTACAGCATCACCGTCGTGATCATCTCCTGGGGATTCTTCGTCTTCTCGCCCCCCCGAGCCACGGTGGTTGTCTTGCTGCCCTTCCTCATTTCTTGCCCGGCCCTCATGGACGACTTCGTAGTCATCTTCATCACCTTGCCACCGATAGCCATCCATGAAACCACGCAAGAGCAGGTGGTCCCGCACCTGCCCGGAATCCGGGTCCGCAATAAGGCTATTCAGCTTGCATCTTCGACACGGACATCTTATCTCCGTCTCGTTCTTTTGAAGCATCTCGGCCTTCGCGGACCTCAAAAACCTATTCACGATGCCTTCGGTCATCGTGCGGACCATGGTCGCCTGCGGGGTAGAGCAAAACGATATTTTAGAACCAAGAAAAAATTTGGCATGACTTTCCCTAAAAATAGGACCAAAAAGAATGCTTAATGCCAAAATTCTCGCCGAAACGGAAATGAATTAACATTCCGGCAAAATATTGGCAACTATCGCATTTCAAATACCGGTACACCTCCAAACACAAACACATATGCAACACCACAAACATATGCAACACCACAAACATACATAGATCTAGCTAGGCCATAAAAAGTGCATGTGCACATTGTTGTAGGGAGAACAACATAAATATAGCTTCCCCCCTTACTTACCTAGCAAAACAAGGTAACTTAACCACTTAATTTGAATGAATCTATGGTGGAAATGAGGTGAAAAAGAGGAGGCACCCGAGACAAGGAGGAGGCGGTGGAGAGAATGAAGTGGGGAGAAAGTGAGTGTGGGAGGAGAGGCTGTCCAAAATATCTTGTTGCTGCACACTTACTAATGGCGCACCAGCAACAAATGCGCCATTAGTAATCCAGGTTACTAATGGCGCACCCCCTGGTGGTGCGCCATTAGTAGTTTTGCAAAAAAAAACACTAATGGCGCACTCTGCCACGGTGCGCCATTACTAGTTTGAACTAGTAATGGCGCACCGAGTGCGAGTGCGCCATTAGTACTTTTGCAAAAAAAGGAATAAAAACAATAATAAAAAAATAACATTAGTGGCGCACCTTCTGGCTGGTGCGCCATTACTAGTTACAACTAGTAATGGCGCACCACCAGTGGATGCGCCATTAGTATGTTTGGACAGGCGCACTAGTTCAAAATAAAATAAAATTTGGTACTAATGGCGCACCGTGGGCAGGGTGCGCCATTAGTAGTTTCAACACTAATGGCGCATCAGAAGGTGGTGCGCCATTAGTATATACTAATGGCGCACCACATGTCTGGTGCGCCATTAGTGTCAAATCCATCTATAGCCCTTTTCCTAGTAGTGCATCTATCTACAATCAAACATAAACAAGCAAGATACTATCAGGTACTAAGTTCATGATAAATTTAGGTTTAATTAATCATATTACTAAAGAACTCCCACTTAGATAGACATCCCTCTAATCCTCTAAGTGATTACGTGATCCAAATCAACTAAACCATGTCCGATCATCACGTGAGATGGAGTAGTTTCATTGGTGAACATCACTATGTTGATCATATCTACTATATGATTCACGCTCGACCTTTCGGTCTCCGTGTTCCGAGGCCATATCTGTATATGCTTGGCTCGTCAAGTATAACCTGAGTATTCCGCGTGTGCAACTGTTTTACACCCGTTGTATTTGAACGTAGAGCCTATCACACCCGATCATCACGTGGTGTCTCAGCACGAAGAACTTTCGCAATGGTGCATACTCAGGGAGAACACTTCTTGATAATTAGTGAGAGATCATCTTATAATGCTAACGTCAATCAAAGCAAGATAAGATGCATAAAAGATAAACATCACATGCAATCAATATAAATGATATGATATGGCCATCATCATCTTGTGCTTGTGATCTCCATCTTCGAAGCACCGTCATGATCACCATCGTCACCGGCGCGACACCTTGATCACCATCGTAGCATCGTCGTCGTCTCACCAATCTTATGCTTCCACGATTATCGCTACCGCTTAGTGATAAAGTAAAGCATTACAGCGCAATTGTATTGCATACAATAAAGCGACAACCATATGGCTCCTGCCAGTTGCCGATAACTTGGTTACAAAACATGATCATCTCATACAATAAAATTTAGCATTATGTCTTGACCATATCACATCACAACATGCCCTGCAAAAACAAGTTAGACGTCCTCTACTTTGTTGTTGCAAGTTTTATGTGGCTGCTACGGGCTTAAGCAAGAACCAATCTTACCTACGCATCAAAACCACAACGATAGTTTGTCAAGTTGGTGCTGTTTTAACCTTCGCAAGGACCGGGCGTAGCCACACTCGGTTCAACTAAAGTTGGAGAAACTGACACCCGCTAGCCACCTTTGTGCAAAGCACGTCGGGAGAACCGGTCTCGCATAAGCGTACGCGTAATGTCGGTCCGGGCCGCTTCGTCCAACAATACCGCTGAACCAAAGTATGACATGCTGGTAAGTAGTATGACTTATATCGCCCACAACTCACTTGTGTTCTACTCGTGCATATAACATCAACACATAAAACCTAGGCTCTGATACCACTGTTGGGGAACGTAGTAATTTCAAAAAAATTCCTACGCACACGCAAGATCATGGTGATGCATAGCAACGAGAGGGGAGAGTGTGATCTACGTACCCTTGTAGACCGACAGTGGAAGCGTTAGCACAACGCGGTTGATGTAGTCGTACGTCTTCATGGCCCGACCGATCAAGCACCAAAACTACGGCACCTCCGAGTTTTAGCACACATTCAACTTGATGACGATCCCCGGACTCCGATCCAGCAAAGTGTCGGGGAAGAGTTCCGTCAGCACGACGGCGTGGTGACGATCTTGACGTTCTACCGTCGCAGGGCTTCGCCTAAGCACCGCTACAATATTATCGAGGATTATGGTGGAAGGGGGCACCGCACACGGTTAAGAAAACGATCACGTGGATCAACTTGTGTGTCTAGGGGTGCCCCCTTCCCCCGTATATAAAGGAGCAAGGGGAGGAGGCCGGCCGGCCCTATAGGCGCACCAAGGAGGAGTCCTCCTCCTACTAGGAGGGGGAAAGGAAGTGGGGAGGGAGAAGGAAAGGGGGGCGCCGCCCCCCTCTCCTAGTCCAATTCGGACCAGGGGGAGGAGGCACGCGGCCCACCCTGGCTGCCCCTCTCTTTCTCTCCACTAAGGCCCATATGGCCCATTACTTCTCCCGGGGGGGGGGGGGTCCGGTAACCCTCCGGCTCTCCGGTTTTCTCTGAAATCACCTGGAACACTTCCGGTGTCCGAATATAGCCGTCCAATATATCAATCTTTATGTCTCGACCATTTCGAGACTCCTCGTCAAGTCCATGATCACATGCGGGACTCCGAACTAACTTCGGTGCATCAAAAACTCATAAACTCATATAACTGTCATCGAAACTTTAAGTGTGCGGACCCTACGGGTTCGAGAACAATGTAGACATGATCGAGACATATCTCCGGTCAACAACCAATAGCGGAACCTGGATGCTCATATTGGCTCCCACATATTCTACGAAGATATTTATCGGTCAGACCGCATAACAACATACGTTTGTTCCCTTTGTCATCGGTATGTTACTTGCCCGAGATTCGATCGTCGGTATCTCAATACCTAGTTCAATCTCGTTACCGGCAAGTCTCTTTACTCGTTTCGTAATACATCATCTCGCAACTAACTCATTAGTTGCAATGCTTGCAAGGCTTATGTGATGTGCATTACCGAGAGGGCCTAGAGATACCTCTCCGACAATCGGAGTGACAAATCCTAATCTCGAAATACGCCAACCCAACATTTACCTTTGGAGACACCTGTAGAGCTCCTTTATAATCACCCAGTTACGTTGTGACGTTTGGTAGCACACAAAGTGTTCCTCCGGCAAATGGGAGTTGCATAATCTCATGGTCATAGGAACATGTATAAGTCATGAATAAAGCAATAGCAACATACTAAACGATCGGGTGCTAAGCTAATGGAATGGGTCATGTCAATCACATCATTCTCCTAATAATGTGATCCTGTTAATCAAATGACAACACATGTCTATGGTTAGGAAACATAACCATCTTTGATTAACGAGCTAGTCAAGTAGAGGCATACTAGTGACGTTTAGTTTGTCTCTGTTTTCACACAAGTATTATGTTTCCGGGTAATACAATTCTAGCATGAATAAGAAACATTTATCATGATATAAGGAAATAAAATAATAACATTATTATTGCCTCTAGGGCATATTTCCTTCAACCTCGTACTGCATCGAGGAGACGGGCGGGTGCTGGAGGGGCGCCACTGCCGTGCTACCGCAGATCGATGGAGGCGTCGTGCCGTGCGGCGTGCTGCTGCAAGCCTGCACCATGGTCGGTCGATGCCATGGTGGAATGAGCCACTGTCGATTTTGCTGCGCGCGGCGGCAAGGAGCTGCAGCCCCCTGTTTGGTGTAGCCGCAAGCCTGTTGTTGGTTTTAAGCTGCATCTGAGGGTGCCACACCGATGGGAAAGCTACAACCGGCTACCACAGGAGCTACAACCATCGGTGGCAGAGCTGCAACCGGCTGCCAGAGAAGTTGCCGCCGTGGGGGGCCACTGGTGCTGGAACCAGCTCCCCCTTTTGCTGGAAGCGTATGCCGGCGATGTTGGAACCGGCGCCCAGATTTGCTACAACCATGACAATGAAGTGTGGCCGGCGACGATAACGCCGTGTTTTTTGCTGCAACCGGCAATAGGAAAGCTACAACCGGCGCCCAAATTTGCTACAACTAGCTACCACCAATGTCTTTTGATTTTTTTTGCCAGATCCATCTTTTTCTTACTTTGGAAACACTCCAAATTTGCTAACCCCATCTTTGTTTTTTTTGCTTCCACTGTATTTGAGTTTTGCTACCATACCCTTTTTTGGCTAGAACCAGCAATTTTTTTGGTTGGAACCGATGTTTTTGTTTGCTACTACCCTCATCTGCAAACGGCCACAACGACGACTTTCACTGAAAAGCTGCAATCAGAGGTCGATTTTGTTGGATCTGACACCGCATTTTTGCTGCATTGGGCGGACTAGCGACCACCGGTGTTGCAACCGGCTCCTGGAACTGCGGCTGTTCGGAATCGAGAATGGCGAGCAGCAACGAGCTGGCGAGGTCATCGACGCTGGGGGTCGTCAGGGAGGGGCGAGGAGATTCTCTTGTGCGCGCTGTTTGGTTGGGCTCTGGTGCGCTAGAGAAAGAAAGAATCGAGAGGATGGAGCAAGACGACACAGGTGACAGATCTGACGGCTGCCCACAAATATATGTGGGGCTGAGGTACGACCGGCCCAAATTTAGGCCGGTGCGCCGACGCCTATCAGTGTCCTTTTTCCTTTCCCGTGGTCCGCGACATGCAACCCGACCGTGTACCACCCAGCCAGAGCTAGGCCAGCCACCACCTGCCAAGCACGGTGGCATGGCACGCGGCGGCCGCGGGTGCCCCATCTATCGATCCATCTCCCTGGTGGTTGGTACCCGGCCACGCCACCCTCGTCGCCGAGACTTTCTCGGGCTTCGTCTCGGCCTGGTCAACTGCCATCGGTGATCGGTACGAATAGGCAGTTTGAACAGTGCGCACTACCCACCGTCTGCAAGCATGGGATGCGGCATGCGAGTCACAATAATGCTCTATCATAGACGTAGGATGAACCTGTTCATTTGGGCACAAACGAACGAACTGCACAGCTCCAAATCGTCCGCAAACAAACAGACTGCACGACACAATGCGCGACCGCATACACATTTTCTGTCTGTTTGACGTCGACCCGTCCTATTTCACAGGTTTGCGTCTAGACAAATGTCGAACGAACGCCCACGCTCCGTGTACGCCTCGGACCCGCTAGACAGCCGGCCACCTAGCTCCCACGGTTCATATTGACTGCGCACGCGTGGGCGGCCCCGCCTGGCAGCCACCCCGGCCGAGCGGTTGCCGTCCTTTTTAATGTGAAAGCCGTGGACCGACGGGAGTCCACACTTTCACTCCTGGCAATGCGTGCTTCCTCAAGCCCCAATAACCAAAACCTAGCCCTCCGCTCATCCATCTCCCCCGCCGACCACCATGGGATGGCATTGGATCCCCGACCGCAAGGGCAAGCATGACCACGAGGCCGGGTTGTCCTCCGACCGTCGCCGCCGCTCCACTCCTTCACCTCCACCTCCGACACCCGCCTTCCACATCGCGCCACCAGCGGCCGTACATCAAGGCGGAGGTATGCAAGCGTTACCGAGAGACGCGCACGTCGCTGTCATGGAACGACGTGCACCTACCCAATAACTGGCATCTTTCCACGGATCAGGAACCCATTCCCCCGATCCCGATGAGCGATCGGGCCCGCCGGAAGGAGATCAACTGACGTCGCGCCCGTCCGCTGTCAGACCTCGTCAGGTGACGTAAAATTTGAAGTCCGAATAAACGGACAGTTTGGGATGCAACGGGCCGCACGACCACAAGCGGAGAGGCGTGTCTATTTTTCTGCGTTATAGGGATGAAACCCGGGCGAAACGGACGTGGGTTTGGGTCTTGCGTTGGAGTTACCCTAATGTGCCGCTTTGAACAATGATGATTCTACTAATGGGTGAATTGGTTTCATGTAACAACAGCGCCAACATGCAAGCTCCACCTACCAAGCATGGTGGCATGGCACGCGCCCGCGGACGCAGCACGAGGCAGGATGAACATTGCGCACACTGCCACCACCTGCAGCTGTTGATGCATGGGGACGCGGCACGCGATCAGCTCAGAGGTAGGCAGACAGGAAGGCCAGCGAGGAGCAGTGCTTTTGTTGAGGCGGTCAACAGGCAAGCGCAAACCGCCTGCCAGCGCAGGAGGCGTATCTCCCTGATTCTATTTTTGTAAAGGTTGCACATTGCCCAGGGGAGGGGAACCGGTGGTCAGGACGGAGCAGTGGCCATTGGTCGTCCGCACCGGCACCGCAACGCAAATAGTATCCGATTCCTTGTTCCATGGACAAGAAGCGGCCGTTTGAACTTTTATCATGGCCTAGCCTGCCGATCTCGCACGCGTGCACCGCACCGCACCGGCACCATCTTCTAGCTTAATTAGCCGCAGCCGGTCCTAGCAAAACGAAAACAAGAAACTAGAAAGCCGTTACGGTTGGGGTTGGTGGACCGGTCCTGGTAAAATGTAAAAACGAAAAAAAGAAGAAAGGGACAACTTCCTTTTTCGTTTGTCTCCCTGCAACTCTAACAACATCAATTAGCTGAGCACGGTGAGTGCCGCGAGTGAACCAGCGGCCTCATCCATCCATCCATCCATCCATGTGGCTTGCTGGTCACGCCACCCTAAGCCTGTGTCGGTGGGCCCGGCAGGAGGAGAGGCGAGTGAGAGAGCCACCAGAAGATTCCAGCGCAAACCCTTGAGGATAGGATCGGTAGGAAGACGCAGTAGGCGGCCCCACGACATGTACAGTGCACACACACACCCACGCCAAAGTTAAAGAATGGGAAAAACGAAATCTTCTGGTGTCGCCAGTCCTCGCAGGTGTTGACTGATCGGACGCGACGAGGCGAGGAATCAGCTGGACTCGGATTTCAAAATTGCTCGAAGCTGCAGCGGGTGCGACGCAACGCACACACGACGCCCTCGCTCTATAAAGCCACCCCTCTCCTCTCTATTCCTCCTTCTTCCGTCCCGCCTCCATCTTTCTTCTGCCTCGAGTGTGTCGCGCCCCTGCCGCCTCATCCCGCCTCCTCCTCTCCCCACCCAGCCCCCGAGCGTGACCAATCAGCAATCACCACACATAGTCCATAGCGCCGGCGCCTAAGATCTCCCGCGCGGCGCTCGAGGCGGCAGCCAAGGCCGCGGGCTACGATGATCTGTGCAAGATCACCATCTCACAGTAAGCAAACACATATCCTCCTCGGGCGGCCGCCCGCCCTCTTGCGCCCTCTCCTCTGCTTCTTCCTCTTACATGCTTCTAACTAACCCGTCCTTTTCTGATGGTTCCGGGCCTTCTGCACCGCAGCCTCCGACGGCAGCTCCGGTGTTGCCCCGGCCGACACCGGCATCGGCACCGCCGTGCCTGGCGCCAAGGGTCCCGACGCGGTCGGCGCCGAGCGCACCGGCGTCGGCGCTAATGGCGTTCCCGGTGCAGGGCTCGCCGCCGCCAACCTCCGCGCGTGGCAGTATGTCCCATCCCTAGCTTCTGGCTTGCTCTAGGCTAGCTTCATGTGTGCATCATGTCTATATTTTTGAAACTTGAATTGAGGAATGTTGGAAGCCTCAAAACCCTAAATAAAAGAGGGGCAAAAACCCTGGAAATCTCATTCATTGCTCCAAAGTGCTCCTCTTAAATGTTTGATAATTTTTGGTAAGGGTTCTGGTCCCAACCAAAATATTGAACATTTTTAAGGATTTATTCTTGGGACTTTGAATTTAAATCTTTAGCTATTTGAATTTGAATTATATTCATAAAATTAGAATATAATTTAAATACCCCTGAAATATTTTATAAGCTTTTGGAAAAGTCCATCTAGCATTATAAAATATTCAGAGGAGTTTTTGGCATTGTTTGAATTATTTTTTAAAATTCAAAACTGTGGCAAAATAATTTAAATAAAACAAAAACAGAATAAAAACGGAAATAAAAAGAGAGAGAGAGACTACCTGGGCCACTTACCTGCTTACCAGAGCCGGCCCAGCTCCCCCAGCCGGCCCAGCCCACCTCCTCCTCCTTTGTCCTCTTCCTCATCTGCCAGGAGGACGAGCAGAGGCGAGGCGTGGCGCTCGCCGACGCTGCCCCAGCCACCTCCTGCTTCCCCCCCCCTAGCCACCTCCTGCTTCCTCCCTGGCCTCCCCAGCGACGCCCCGGACGACGCCACGCACCCCCTGCACCGCTCCCCTCTCCCCGTGCCCC
>NC_041390.1:618406458-618407427 GCF_002162155.2 Triticum dicoccoides | reverse complement strand
CGCCACCGACGAGCACCACCGCACCACCGTCTCCTCCCTCGACCTCCTCGCCGTGTCACGCGACCAGAAGAGCCCCGGAACGCCACCCCCGACGTTTTCCCCTCACCGGCCGCCGAGGATCTTCTCCGTCGATTCGGCCACTCCGGCGCGCCCCCGAGCCGGCTAACCATCCCTACGACACCGCTGTGAGCTCCTACGCCTCCCCTCCCTCTTTCCCCCTTCGATTGCGCCCTATAGCCGCCGCCCCACGAGCACCGAAGCCGCCGTCCGCCATGGCCGGTGAGCTCCGTGCTCCCGAGCTTCTCCGCCTGCGTTCGTTGCCTCCGGGTGTTCCTGGTGACCCCAGCATCCCATAGAGCCCATCGGTCGCGCCCGCCGTGCCGTGTAACGCCGAAACCGAGCACGCCCGAGCTCCGGCCACCGCTGCCGAGCTCGAGGCCATCGTCTCCGGCCGCCCTAGCTGCTGCTGCTTGCTGAAATGGGCGCGGGTGAGCTCCAGCTCCCCGTAGCCGCTCTCCTCCGTCCATTTGGACGCCGGAGGAGCGAGCCCGCGCCCTCCGTCGCGCCTGTTGCCACCGGCGACGAGCCGCCGGCGGGTTAGGCCCTGCTGACCAGAGGTTTGACCCCCCTGGGTCGATGACAGGTGGGGCCAGCCCCCCTGTTAATTAGTTAGTTTATTTTAATTTAATTACCCCCCTGCTGACACTGACATGTGGGCCCTAGTGTCTTAATCCTTAATTAAACTAAAATAAACCCCCCCCTGACGCTGACCAGTGGGCCCGACCCCCCCTAACCTTTTAATTAAACTAAATAAACCCCTGTTAACCCCCTGTCACTGACGTGTGGGTCCCACACGTCAGGTTTGACCCGGACCAGCCCGTTGACCTGCTGACGTCACTATGACGTCAGGCTGGCGCATTAATTCAATTACTGGATTTATTAATAATCAGGAAATTCCAGAAAATTGTA
>NC_041390.1:618398938-618406404 GCF_002162155.2 Triticum dicoccoides | reverse complement strand
TGACCAGTGGGCCCGACCCCCCCTAACCTTTTAATTAAACTAAATAAACCCCTGTTAACCCCCTGTCACTGACGTGTGGGTCCCACACGTCAGGTTTGACCCGGACCAGCCCGTTGACCTGCTGACGTCACTATGACGTCAGGCTGGCGCATTAATTCAATTACTGGATTTATTAATATTCAGGAAATTCCAAAAAATACCTAAAACTTCTAAAAATCATAGAAAATCAACCGTAACTCCAAATTAAATAAATTATATATGAAAAATTATCAGAAAAATTCAAGGAATCCATCTGTACCATTTTCATGCATGTTAGAACAACTTATAGCTGCTGTTTAGCACAAATCAATTACATGGCATTTGAATAATCACATATGGAGTTTGAATTTGAATCTTGGATTCAAACCAACTTCATTTAATCTGGTTTTAGTTGCATTAGCCCAAAACACATTCATTTTGCCATGTCATGATCATGCATCATATTGTGCATTGCATTGATTGTGTTCCCTTTCTGTGTTGCCGGTATTTGTTCCCTCTCGATAGACGTGATACCGATGATGTGATCGTTGACACTGATGAAGACTCAATGTTATCTTCAGAAGTGCCAGGCAAGCAAAACCCCCTTGTTCATTCCGATACAATCCTACTCTCTCGCTCCTGCTCTCTTTTAATGCATTAGGACAACACCGATTTATCTGTTACTTGCTGCGGTAGCTGAACCCCTTTATCCTTTGCATGACCTGTCATTGCCACAGTAAATAGATGAAACCCACTAGCATGAGTAGGAGTTGTTTGAGCCCTGTTGTGCCTACTCATTCATGTTTGTTTGTCATGCCTGCTACTGCTTAGAGTTGAGTCAGGTCTGATTCATCGGGGATGAATCAGAGGTGTGTGAACATGTCCTACTGTGTGTGAGCTAAGTGTGTGAACACGATTTGGTAAAGGTAGCGATGAGAGGCCATGTAGGAGTACATGGTGGGTTGTCTCATTGCAGCCGTCCTCAGGAACTGAGTTCTGTGTTTGTGATCCATGATTCAGCTACTACCACGCATTGGGCCCGAAACCAATGGACCCTCTCGGCTTCTTAATCACCCTTGTCCTCTGTCCAGGAGTTGCAAGTAGTTTCTGGTGTTTGTAGTATGCTGGAGGCCGTGGACAGCGCTGACCGTAGGGGTGGGCTGTGATGCGGTAGGCACGTGGCACGGTGTACCGGGCGCCCGTTTGGTGTCTCGGGAACCCTGTTCACATTGTTTGGGGCTGTGAGCGAAACTCCGGCCGGATCTCCTCATGGATGGAACCCGAATAGGCGATAAACCTGGACTAGAGACTTGAGTGTTTAGGTAGGCCGTGGCCGACACCCACGTTGGGCTTCCGCTTGAAGGTTGCCGAGTACATGTCGTGTAAACGGCGGTAAGTGGTGAGAGCGTGTGTGAAGAAGTACACCCCTGCAGGGTTAACCTAATCTATTCAAATAGCCGTGTCCACGGAAAAGGACTTCTGGGTTGCTTATATCAGTTCATAGACAAGTGAAAGTGGATACTCTAAAATACGCAAGATAAGCGTGAGTGCTATGGATGGCGTTCTCGTAGGGAGACGGGAGCGGATCCATAGTGGTGTATTGATATGGTGAATATGTGGACTCGTGTGCGCCACCTCAAAAGAGTCGCTTGCAGTCGTAGTTTAGGATAGCCACCGAGTCAAAGCTGGCTTGCTGCAGTCAAACTCCACCATCCCCTTTGTTGATAATGATGCATGTGTAGACAGATCTGATGTAAGTCTTGCTGGGTACATTTGTACTCACGTTTGCCTATTTTATGTTTTGCAGAGAGACTTCAGTCTCACTAGTAGTTCCACGTGGACTTCGACATTTAGCTTGATACCTCAGCTACGATCTTGTGCCCTCGGCAGGATCTGATAGATAGTCAGGCTTCTCAGCCTTTTTCATTTATAGATGTCTGTACCCAGACATGATAGCTTCCGCTTGTGCTTGATTTGTATGCTCTGAATGTTGGGTCATGAGACCCATGTTTGTAATATCTCGCTCCTCGAAGCCTATTGAATAGATTACTTGAGTCATAGAGTCATGTTGTGATGCCATGTTGTATTTGCACATATCGAGCATATTGTGTGTATGTTATTGAAATGCTTGGTATGTGTGGGATCTGACCATCTAGTTGTTTATCTTTAGTAGCCTCTCTTACGGGGAAATGTCTCCTAGTGTTTCCACCGAGCCATGGTAGCTTGCTACTGCTCCGGAACACTTAGGCTGGCCGGCATGTGTCCTTCTTCGTTCCTGTGTCTGTCCCTTCGGGGAAATGTCACGCGGTGAATACCGGAGTCCTGTTAGCCCGCTACAGCCCGGTTCACCGGAGTCCTGCTAGCCCAGTGCTACAGCCTGGATTCACTCGCTGATGACCGACACGTTCGATGCTGGGTCATGGATGCCTGTCCCTGTAAGTCTGTGTCGCTTTGGGTTTACGACTAGCCATGTCAGCCCGGGCTCCTTATCATATGGATGCTAGCGACACTGTCATATACGTGTGCCAAAAGGCGCAAACGGTCCCGGGCAAAGGTAAGACGACACCCGTGGGAATACCGTGCGTGAGGCCGCAAAGTGATATGAGGTGTTACATGCTAGATCGATGTGGCATTGAGTCGGGGTCCTGACAGCGTTGGTATCAGAGCTTGACTGCCTGTAGGATTACCAAGCCAAACTGGTCGAAGTTGAGTCTAGAAATTCTTTAGTTATATAAGGGAATTGATTGTGGGATGGAACGTAAGGCTCTTTTTACTCCTTATACCTCATGCCCTTCTGATCTGAGTCATCTTATCTTTCCTGCGGGGATTAAGAGCTAGGCTATCTCTTCTTTCTATTAGGATCATGTGTTACTAATCAGTAGACTTATAAGATTGTTGGATTTAAGTCTCAGTTCAGTTCCTACTACTTCCGTATGTTAATTGTTGATCTCGGAACCTTGATATTGTGCTTCTGAGTGGTTATGCCACCATTTTTGTGATTGTCTCAAATCTTTTTGAGTAATTATAGCCGTTATGCTGTCCGAGTCATCCCAGGTTTCCAAATAGTCCGATGCATTTGCAAATGCCTTCCTTCTGTTTCCGATGTTCCCATGGGCCAGATTAACCACACTAATCGGTGTGTTGAGGTAATTATTGCCTCGACATATATGTTGGAATTATTAATATGACCCTAAGTGCTTAGGGGATCATCTAGTGGTCTAGCCATGATTTGTGTCCTAGTGTGAAGATTCTGGCCTTTATTCTCGGAAGCATCCCGTGATGCTACTTAGTAGTAGGTATTCTACTCCTGGGTTCTGAACCCGAGATTCACTCTACCTACTTCATCTTGATAGTAATTGCTAGTGCCTTTAGGATATTAGTAACCTTTGCGATAGTCCTTGAAGTCCGTGGTATCTTCTTCTTCCAAATACCATGAACTACTTATGGCAGATGTTTATTGGATCAAAAAAAAATCACAATTAGAGTACTCTTGAGGAGTTCTCCATTCATAAATCGTGACTCTGCCAGTTTTACCTTTCTGCATGGGTTATCCGGAAGAAATATGTTGAACTTGGTTCGACATACTAATCTATGCATCCACAACTCAGAAAGTTATATGTTCCTTTGAGTTGTTCTCTTTAGTTGCATTCTGACCCTCGTCTATCAATTGATAGTCAAGAGTATGCGTGCGTTCGTTCATCGATGCCTATGACTCTTGTGGTCTGTCAAGCCATTCTATTCCGGAATGACTAGGAGAAACAAACTCCAGTACCTCTTCCATATCTAGGATTGGGTCAAAGTAGTTGTATTCCGCAGATCAAATGCCAATCCAGCTTTTGGTTCTGCTCTACCTTGGAGTATTACATATTTTATATCGAGATTGTTATAGGAATTGCACACCATCCCATGAACTCTTGGTACAGTGACACTTCTTGCCATCACTGTTCATTCCTCGGCCCTCGTGTTGATGCAACCGGAATACCGACAAATGAATTGTGATGTGTGAAATCAATACTGCTAGCAACTCTGTTGCTTGGTAGTTAAAGGATAATAATTTCATTCTTAGTATGTTGGTTTTCGAATCATCCTTCTAAGACTGATCGTGCTACCTAGTCCTTATTTCGGCGCACCCTTCGATTGATGAGTTAGGATCTTGTCAAGTCCTCACTCATTTGATCATATCGTCTTGCCCTCAAAAGCAAGATTGATCTCGAGCTTAGTAACATACCGGTGGTTCGTGACTTTCCAAATATCTTCTTGGAGGTGTTACCGGGTTGTCACCTGACCGCTATGTTGAGTTCGTGATCAAGTTGGTTTCTTGTGAACCACCTTCTCTCCAAGAATCGGTGTTAGATATCCCTGAGCTAGTTGGTTAAGCTAAACGACAACTTGGAGGGTTGGAAGATAAAAGCTTGCCTGACTTAGTTCGTTCCAAAGGGATATTCTTGTGTGGTGTGTGTTGAAGAAAGGTGATATCTTCATCGATTGGTCCTTGTGATCAGTTGTTGGACCTATTGTCTTATTAATCCTTTGATTTGAGTGTGGGCTATCGTCAAATCAAATCAGTACCAACGATGCTCGTAATGTTGTCTTATTCGTGGTTGATCCCTCGAGCATACACCATTACATCTTTGGTCTGACCAATGCTATCACCGTGTTCACTTAACTATGGAATTCCTTTTAAAAGGAAACCTGGATGAATTGTTGTTGAGCCCATTGACAACATCCTTGTCTTCTCCATAATTTTGCTGAACATTAAGCTAGTGTTGGAAACTTTTGAAAGCATTTGTTCATGCTAGCTCATGAAGCATATGTTTGGATGAAGGTAGTGACTTCCCTTAATTCATGTGCATCTGATGCAAGTTGCCGCCGTGGATTCGAGAAAGTCAATGTTGCTTTCTTTGGAATCATTCCAAATCAGTCATGCACACGTGCGAAGAATGCTGTGGTTTGAAGACTTGCAACCTTCAATCTATATGTATCCCTAGCACACCAAGCCACTGATTGATTTGTTCAAGGAGAAGGAGTTCCTTCATAAGAGCTAATCCGGACTTATGAAAGAACTTCGATACCCTCGTTGATGGTTCCCCTCCTGAACTCGGTAGTGTTTTATTATAAGACTACCACGTGGTCATGCTTGTCTGGGACAACGCGTTCACATGTTTGTAGCAGAACCAGCTCATGTTTTGGAGCTTGCTATCGTAGTTCATCTCCCGAGAATCCCGCAACGTCATCTCGTCGATTTGTGTTGCAAACTTTCATTTTTCTTCCTAGACTCGATGGGTCTGGAATATTCTGACACCAACCAGATCTGAATCTCAGGCAGATATGATGGTTGGAACATTTCCCTAAGAACCATAATATTGGTCTCTCGATAACCGGTAAGGTGGATGTCGTGGCCAACACACCCATCCGGTAGACCTATTATTATAGTATCTTGTTTGAGGAAGTTGGCCACCCCCCCCCATAGGGATTTCGTAGGGTTTACCCCCTAGTTGCCCCTATGGATTTTTGTGTTCCCGAAGTCCGACCTTTACTTGATGTTCTAGATACCAAACCATTTCAATGAATGGGATACGCTAGCACATCAAGGAGAACATTAGAAGCGGAGTGCTAAATGTCTCTCGGTCGATCATCCAGATTTTATTTCCTTGGCCCCGTCAAGGGTGAAATCTGAGAAAGTGCTATCCTCCTTCGCATCTGCATCGTCCATCGCTATTTATCATGGTAGTATGTTGTGTTGTCAGCACCCTTGACGCGGTTGTTGATAAAACCTTGATGATTGTGGAAATGCTCAAGTTCTTGAGAGCACGCACAAGCGCTACGTCTTATCATCGGCACTAGCTGGGATTGCCCCAGATTTCCTCGGTTATGCTATAACCACTCCAATAGTGAATTCACTCTCTATTGTTGGGTTCTTCCCCAGTTACCAGAATCATTCCCAGCATTTGCATTTTGTTCCCAGCTTATACCACCAATGTGCCATTCTACCATGGGTCTCTTCCATTTCCGGTGGTAAGCAAATTCATCCATTACGTTGTCTTCAACAAGGTAATCCACATCATCCAAGTCCGAGTATGCCATTCTACCGACCCCCGCCAATCGATTGCTGTGATTTGCCTTAGGCTGATATAGAGAGTCTCAATGATCTCTGAATCAAAAGTAATTCTTTTTGCCACTTAAGGGGATATCTCTTCGAGTCACCTTCCCTAAGGTGTATCGTTATGGTATCATGGCAACTCAACTCCTCGCTACGTTGACAACCGTTCACCACCTTCTTAGGTGCGGAATCATTGTCTACCTAGTGAACCTTTGTCATCTGTTCCACTCCATTTCTCTAGAGGTGTGCTTCATCTCTCAGCTCGAGAGATGTTGCTATGTCTCATTCCGTGAGTTAATCCTGAGTTGTTCGATCTTCGAGAAGATCGACCCTTCTAGAGTCTCCTTCTTCCCTCCATGTCATGTTGGCAGGATTTCTCAGAACAAGACATCAAGACAATGATGGTGTTCAAATCAACGTTCATTTGAAGTGCACCCTGGATCGTGAAGATTATACTAGTTTGCGTTTCCCCTTCATCCTACCCTACGCTTGAATCTCGAGACGAGATTCTTGTTTAGTGGGGGTGAGTTGTCACATCCCTAGCTTCTGGCTTGCTCTAGGCTAGCTTCATGTGTGCATCATGTCTATATTTTTGAAACTTGAATTGAGGAATGTTGGAAGCCTCAAAACCCTAAATAAAAGAGGGGCAAAAACCCTGGAAATCTCATTCATTGCTCCAAAGTGCTCCTCTTAAATGTTTGATAATTTTTGGTAAGGGTTCTGGTCCCAACCAAAATATTGAACATTTTTAAGGATTTATTCTTGGGACTTTGAATTTAAATCTTTAGCTATTTGAATTTGAATTATATTCATATAATTAGAATATAATTTAAATACCCCTGAAATATTTTATAAGCTTTTGGAAAAGTCCATCTAGCATTATAAAATATTCAGAGGAGTTTTTGGCATTGTTTGAATTATTTTTTAAAATTCAAAACAGTGGCAAAATAATTTAAATAAAACAAAAACAGAATAAAAACGGAAATAAAAAGAGAGAGAGAGACTACCTGGGCCACTTACCTGCTTACCAGAGCCGGCCCAGCTCCCCCAGCCGGCCCAGCCCACCTCCTCCTCCTTTGTCCTCTTCCTCCTCTGCCAGGAGGACAAGCAGAGGCGAGGCGTGGCGCTCGCCGACGCTGCCCCAGCCACCTCCTGCTTCCCCCCCTAGCCACCTCCTGCTTCCTCCCTGGCCTCCCCAGCGACGCCCCGGACGACGCCACGCACCCCCTGCACCGCTCCCCTCTCCCCGTGCCCCTCTTCCCCCCCTGTTCGCCTCTCCCTCTCGCTCACCGAATGCGCCCGCCGCCACCGACGAGCACCACCGCACCACCGTCTCCTCCCTCGACCT
>NC_041390.1:618324622-618398826 GCF_002162155.2 Triticum dicoccoides | reverse complement strand
GCCGGTCCTCCCTCGACCTCCTCGCCGTGTCACGCGACCAGAAGAGCCCCGGAACGCCACCCCCGACGTTTTCCCCTCGCCGGCCGCCGAGGATCTTCTCCGTCGATTCGGCCACTCCGGCGCGCCCCCGAGCCGGCTAACCATCCCTACGGCACCGCTGTGAGCTCCTACGCCTCCCCTCCCTCTTTCCCCCTTCGATTGCGCCCTATAGCCGCCGCCCCACGAGCACCGAAGTCGCCGTCCGCCATGGCCGGTGAGCTCCGTGCTCCCGAGCTTCTCCGCCTGCGTTCGTTGCCTCCGGGTGTTCCTGGTGACCCCAGCATCCCGTAGAGCCCATCGGCCGCGCCCGCCGTGCCGTGTAACACCGAAACCGAGCACGCCCGAGCTCCGGCCACCGCTGCCGAGCTCGAGGCCATCGTCTCCGGCCGCCCTAGCTGCTGCTGCTTGCTGAAATGGGCGTGGGTGAGCTCCAGCTCCCCGTAGCCGCTCTCCTCCGTCCATTTGGACGCCGGAGGAGCGAGCCTGCGCCCTCCGCCGCGCCTGTTGCCACCGGCGACGAGCCGCCGGCGGGTTAGGCCCTGCTGACCAGAGGTTTGACCCCCCCTGGGTCGATGACAGGTGGGGCCAGCCCCCCTGTTAATTAGTTAGTTTATTTTAATTTAATTACCCCCCTGCTGACACTGACATGTGGGCCCTAGTGTGTTAATCCTTAATTAAACTAAAATAAACCCCCCACCTGACGCTGACCAGTGGGCCCGACCCCCCCAACCTTTTAATTAAACTAAATAAACCCCTGTTAACCCCCTGTCACTTACGTGTGGGTCCCACACGTCAGGTTTGACCCGGACCAGCCCGTTGACCTGCTGACGTCACTATGACGTCAGGCTGGCGCATTAATTCAATTACTGGATTTATTAATATTCAGGAAATTCCAGAAAATACCTAAAACTTCTAAAAATCATAGAAAATCAACCGCAACTCCAAATTAAATAAATTATATATGAAAAATTATCAGAAAAATTCAAGGAATCCATCTGTACCATTTTCATGCATGTTAGAACAACTTATAGCTGCTGTTTAGCACAAATCAATTACATGGCATTTGAATAATCACATATGGAGTTTGAATTTGAATCTTGGATTCAAACCAACTTCATTTAATCTGGTTTTAGTTGCATTAGCCCAAAACACATTCATTTTGCCATGTCATGATCATGCATCATATTGTGCATTGCATTGATTGTGTTCCCTTTCTGTGTTGCCGGTATTTGTTCCCTCTCGATAGACGTGATACCGATGATGTGATCGTTGACACTGATGAAGACTCAATGTTATCTTCAGAAGTGCCAGGCAAGCAAAACCCCCTTGTTCATTCCGATAAAATCCCACTCTCTCGCTCCTGCTCTCTTTTACTGCATTAGGACAACAACGACATATTTGTTACTTGCTGCGGTAGCTGAACCCCTTTATCCTTTGCATGACCTGTCATTCCACAGTAATTAGATGAAACCCACTAGCATGAGTAGGAGTTGTTTGAGCCCTGATGTGCCTACTCATTCATGTTTGTTTGTCATGCCTGCTACTGCTTAGAGTTGAGTCAGGACTGATTCATCGGGGATGAATCAGAGGCGTGTGAACATGTCCTACTATGTGTGAGCTAAGTGTGTGAACACGATTTGGTAAAGGTAGCGGTGAGAGGCCATGTAGGAGTACATGGTGGGTTGTCTCATTGCAGCCGTCCTCAGGAACTGAGTTCTGTGTTTGTGATCCATGATTCAGCTACTACCACGCATTGGGCCCGAAACCAATGGACCCTCTCGGCTTCTTAATCACCCTTGTCCTCTGTCCAGGAGTTGCAAGTAGTTTCTGGTGTTTGTAGTATGCTGGAGGCCGTGGACAACGCTGACCGTAGGGGTGGGCTGTGATGCGGTAGGCACGTGGCACGGTGTACCGGGCGCCCGTTTGGTGTCTCGGGAACCCTGTTCACATCGTTTGGGGCTGTGAGCGAAACTCCGGCCGGATCTCCTCATGGATGGAACCCGAATAGGCGATAAACCTGGACTAGAGACTTGAGTGTAGGTAGGCCGTGGCCGACACCCACGTTGGGCTTCCGCTTGAAGGTTGCCGAGTACATGTCGTGTAAACGGCGGTAAGTGGTGAGAGCGTGTGTGAAGAAGTACACCCCTGCAGGGTTAACCTAATCTATTCGAATAGCCGTGTCCACGGAAAAGGACTTCTGGGTTGCTTATATCAGTTCATAGACAAGTGAAAGTGGATACTCTAAAATACGCAAGATAAGCGTGAGTGCTATGGATGGCGTTCTCATAGGGAGACGGGAGCGGATCCATAGTGGTGTATTGATATGGTGAATATGTGGACTCGTGTGCGCCACCTCAAAAGAGTCGCTTGCAGTCGTAGTTTAGGATAGCCACCGAGTCAAAGCTGGCTTGCTGCAGTCAAACTCCACCATCCCCTTTGTTGATAATGATGCATGTGTAGACAGATCTGATGTAAGTCTTGCTGGGTACATTTGTACTCACGTTTGCCTATTTTATGTTTTGCAGAGAGACTTCACTCTCACTAGTAGTTCCACGTGGACTTCGACGTTTAGCTTGATACCTCAGCTACGATCTTGTGCCCTCGGCAGGATCTGATAGATAGTCAGGCTTCTCAGCCTTTTTCATTTATAGATGTCTGTACCCAGACATGATAGCTTCCGCTTGTGCTTGATTTGTATGCTCTGAATGTTGGGTCATGAGACCCATGTTTGTAATATCTCGCTCCTCGGAGCCTATTGAATAGATTACTTGAGTCATAGAGTCATGTTGTGATGCCATGTTGTATTTGCACATATCGAGCATATTGTGTGTATGTTATTGAAATGCTTGGTATGTGTGGGATCTGACCATCTAGTTGTTTATCTTTAGTAGCCTCTCTTACGGGGAAATGTCTCCTAGTGTTTCCACCGAGCCATGGTAGCTTGCTACTGCTCCGGAACACTTAGGCTGGCCGGCATGTGTCCTTCTTCGTTCCTGTGTCTGTCCCTTCGGGGAAATGTCACGCGGTGAATACCGGAGTCCTGTTAGCCCGCTACAGCCCGGTTCACCGGAGTCCTGCTAGCCCAGTGCTACAGCCTGGATTCACTCGCTGATGACCGACACGTTCGATGCTGGGTCATGGATGCCTGTCCCTGTAAGTCTGTGCCGCTTTGGGTTTACGACTAGCCATGTCAGCCCGGGCTCCTTATCATATGGATGCTAGCGACACTGTCATATACGTGTGCCAAAAGGCGCAAACGGTCCCGGGCAAAGGTAAGACGACACCCGTGGGAATACCGCGCGTGAGGCCGCAAAGTGATATGAGGTGTTACATGCTAGATCGATGTGGCATTGAGTCGGGGTCCTGACACAGTACTGGCCGGTCACGGCGCGGAAGGACTCGTCGCTGGCTTCAGGTAACTATGCATTTTCCCCCTCTCGTTCGCCCGTCCTGGCCTACGCAGGAACGGGCCTCCATCTCACGTTGTCTTCTTTGACGATGCAGGGCCGGAGCACTAGTCACCGGCGGGCATGGACGCGGCGGCACCGCCAAGGCCTACCTCAGTCTCAGGTGCTCTGTCCTTTCTTTCCTCCTCTTTTTTCTTGTGGGTTGCTGTGTTTACTCAAGGTCGGTTTTCAGTGCGCGCCCTAAGCTCCCTATTCCTTGCAGGCACCGCGCCTTCTGCGCCAAGGCATTCGACGGCGGCTCCGGTGTCACCCCGGCCGGCACAGGCACCGGCCTCGCCGCGCCTGGCTCTGGGCTCGGCGTGAAGGGCACCGGCACTGGGCTCGGCACGAAGGGCACCGGCACTGGGCTCGGCACGAAGGGCACCGGCACTGGCCCCGCCGCGCCTTGCGCTGGGCTCAGCGCAAAGGACACCGGCACACGGCGTCAAGGGGGTGGCAGGTCTCGTGAAGGAAATATGCCCTAGAGGCAATAATAAAGTTATTATTTATTTCCTTATAATCATGATAAATGTTTATTATTCATGCTAGAATTGTATTTTCCGGAAACATAATACATGTGTGAATACATAGACAAACAGAGTGTCACTAGTATGCCTCTACTTGACTAGCTCGTTAATCAAAGATGGTTATGCTTCCTAACCATGAACAATGAGTTGTTATTTGATTAACGAGGTCACATCATTAGTAGAATGATCTGATTGACATGACCCATTCCATTAGCTTAGCACCTGATCGTTTAGTATGTTGCTATTGCTTTCTTCATAACTTATACATGTTCCTACGACTATGAGATTATGCAACTCCCGTTTACCGGAGGAACACTTTGGGTACTACCAAACGTCACAACGTAAATGGGTGATTATAAAGGAGTACTACAGGTGTCTCCAATGGTCGATGTTGGGTTGGCGTATTTCGAGATTAGGATTTGTCACTTCGATTGTCGGAGAGGTATCTCTAGGCCCTCTCGGTAATACACATCACATAAGCCTTGCAAGCATTACAACTAATATGTTAGTTGTGAGATGATGTATTACGGAACGAGTAAAGAGACTTGCCGTTAACGAGATTGAACTAGGTATTGGATACCGACGATCGAATCTCGGGCAAGTAACATACCGATGACAAAGGGAACAACGTATGTTGTTATGCGGTCTGACCGATAAAGATCTTCGTAGAATATGTAGGAGCCAATATGGGCATCCAGGTCCCGCTATTGGTTATTGACCAGAGACATGTCTCGGTCATGTCTACATTGTTCTCGAACCCGTAGGGTCCGCACGCTTAAGGTTACGATGACAGTTATATTATGAGTTTATGCATTTTGATGTACCGAAGGTTGTTCGGAGTCCCGGATGTGATCACGGACATGACGAGGAGTCTCGAAATGGTCGAGACGTAAAGATTGATATATTGGAAGCCTATGTTTGGACATCGGAAGTGTTCCGGGTGAAATCGGGATTTTACCGGGTTACCGGGAGGTTACCGGAACCCCCCGGGAGCCATATGGGCCATCATGGGCCTTAGTGGAAAGGAGAAAGGGGCAGCCCAAGGTGACTGCGCCTCTTTCCCCTCCCCTAGTCCTATTAGGACTAGGAGAAGGTGGCCGGCCCCCCTCTCTCCCTTCCCCTCCGAGGAATCCTAGTTGGACTAGGATTTGGGGGAGGAATCCTACTCCCAGAGGGAGTAGGACTCTCCTGCGCCTCCCTCTTTGGCCGGCCAGCCTCCCCTCCTCTCCTCCTTTATATACGGAGGCAGGGGCACCTCTAAACACACAAGTTGACACAAGTTGATCCACGTGATCGATTCCTTAGCCGTGTGCGGTGCCCCCTGCCACCATATTCCTCGATAATACTGTAGCGGAGTTTAGGCGAAGCCCTGCTGCTGTAATTCATCAAGATCGTCACCACGCCGTCGTGCTGATGAAACTCTTCCCCGACACTTTGCTGGATCGGAGTCCGGGGATCGTCATCGAGCTGAACGTGTGCTCGAACTCGGAGGTGCCGTAGTTTCGGTGCTTGATCGGTTGGATCGTGAAGACGTACGACTACTTCCTCTACGTCGTGTCATTGCTTCCGCAGTCGGTCTGCGTTGGGTACGTAGACAACACTCTCCTCTCGTTGCTATGCATCACATGATCCTGTGTGCGCGTAGGAAATTTTTTGAAATTACTATGAAACCCAACAGTGGTATCAGAGCCTAGGTTAATGATGTTGATGTTATATGCACGAGTAGAACACAAGTGAGTTGTGGACGATACAAGTCATATTGCCTACCAGCATGTCATATTTTGGTTCAGCGGTATTGTTGGACGAGACGACCCGGACCAACCTTACGCGTACGCTTACGCGAGACCGGTTCCCTCGACGTGCTTTGCACAGAGATGGCTTGCGGGCGACTGCCTCTCCAACTTTAGTTGAACCAAGTATGGCTACGCCCGGTCCTTGCGAAGGTTAAAACGGAGTCTATTTGACAAACTATCGTTGTGGTTTTGATGCGTAGGTGAGATTGGTTCTTACTTAAGCCCGTAGCAGCCACGTAAAACATGCAACAACAAAGTAGAGGACGTCTAACTTGTTTTTGCAGGGCATGTTGTGATGTGATATGGTCAAGGCATGATGCTGAATTTTATTGTATGAGATGATCATGTTTTGTAATCGAGTTATCGGCAACTGGCAGGAGCCATATGGTTGTCGCTTTATTGTATGCAATGCAATCGCGATGTAATGCTTTACTTTATTACTAAACGGTAGTGATAGTCGTGGAAGCATAAGATTAGCGAAACGACAACGATACTACGATGGAGATCAAGGTGTCGCGCCGGTGACGATGGTGATCATGACGGTGCTTCGGAGATGGAGATCACAAGCACAAGATGATGATGGCCATATCATATCACTTATATTGATTGCATGTGATGTTTATCTTTTTATGCATCTTATCTTGCTTTGATTGACGGTAGCATTATAAGATGATCTCTCACTAAATTATCAAGAAGTGTTCTCCCTGAGTATGCACCGTTGCAAAATTTCTTCGTGCTGAGACACCACGTGATGATCGGGTGTGATAGGCTCTACGTTCAAATACAACGGGTGCAAAACAGTTGCGCACGCAGAATACTCAGGTTAAACTTGACGAGCCTAGCATATGCAGATATGGCCTCGGAACACGGAGACCGAAAGGTCGAGCGTGAATCATATAGTAGATATGATCAACATAATGATGTTCACCGATGAAACTACTCCATCTCACGTGATGATCGGTTATGGTTTAGTTGATTTGGATCACGTGATCACTTAGAGGATTAGAGGGATGTCTATCTAAGTGGGAGTTCTTAAGTAATATGATTAAATTGAACTTAAATTTATCATGAACTTAGTCCTGGTAGTATTTTGCAAATCATGTTGTAGATCAATAGCTCGCGTTGTTGCTTCCCTGTGTTTATTTTGATATGTTCCTAGAGAAAATTGTGTTGAAAAATGATAGTAGCAATGTTGCGGATTTGATCCGTGATCTGAGGTTAAATCCTCATTGCTGCACAGAAGAATTATGTCCTTAATGCACCGCTAGGTGACAGACCTATTGCAGGAGCAGATGCAGAAGTTATGAACGTCTGGATAGCTTAGTATGATGACTACTTGATAGTTTAGTGCACCATGCTTAAACGGCTTAGAATCGGGACTTCAAAGACGTTTTGAACGTCATGGACCATATGAGATGTTCCAGGAATTGAAGTTAATATTTCAAGCAAATACCCGAGTTGAGAGATATGAAGTCTCCAACAAGTTCTATAGCTAAAAGATGGAGGAGAATCGCTCAACTAGTGAGCATGTGCTCAGATTGTCTGGGTACTTCAATCGCTTGAATCAAGTGGGAGTTAATCTTCCAGATAAGATAGTGATTGACAGAATTCTCCAATCACTGCCACCAAGCTACAAGAGCTTCGTGATGAACTATAATATGCAAGGGATGAACAAGAGTATTCCCGAGCTCTTCGCAATGCTAAAAGCTGCGGAGGTAGAAATCAAGAAGGAGCATCAAGTGTTGATGGTTAACAAGACCACTAGTTTCAAGAAAAAGGGCAAAGGGAAGAAAAAGGGGAACTTCAAAAAGAACGGCAAGCAAGTTGCTGCTCAAGAGAAGAAACCCAAGTCTAGACCTAAGCCTGAAACTGAGTGCTTCTACTGCAAGCAGACTGGTCACTGGAAGCGGAACTGCCCCAAGTATTTGGCGGATAAGAAGGATGGCAAGGTGAACAAAGGTATATGTGATATACATGTTATTGATGTGTACCTTACCAATGCTCGCAGTAGCACCTGGGTATTTGATACTGGTTCTGTTGCTAATATTTGCAACTCGAAACAGGGACTACAGAATAAGCGGGCACTGGCAAAGGACGAGGTGACGATGCGCGTGGGAAACGGTTCCAAAGTCGATGTGATCGCGGTCGGCACGCTACCTCTACATCTACCTTCGGGATTAATATTAGACCTAAATAATTGTTATTTGGTGCCAGCGTTGAGCATGAACATTATATCTGGATCTTGTTTAATGCGAGACGGCTATTCATTTAAATCAGAGAATAATGGTTGTTCTATTTATATGAGTAATATCTTTTATGGTCATGCACCCTTGAAGAGTGGTCTATTCTTACTAAATCTCGATAGTAGTAATACACATATTCATAATGTTGAAACCAAAAGATACAGAGTTGATAATGAAAGTGCAACTTATTTGTGGCACTGTCGTTTAGGTCATATCGGTGTAAAACGCATGAAGAAACTCCATACTAATGGACTTTTGGAACCACTTGATTATGAATCACTTGGTACTTGCGAACCGTGCCTCATGGGCAAGATGACTAAAACACCGTTCTCCGGTACTATGGAGAGAGCAACAGATTTGTTGGAAATCATACATACCGATGTATGTGGTCCGATGAATATTGAGGCTCGTGGCGGATATCGTTATTTTCTCACCTTCACAGATGATTTGAGCAGATATGGATATATCTACTTAATGAAGCATAAGTCTGAAACATTTGAAAAGTTCAAAGAATTTTAGAGTGAAGTTGAAAATCATCGTAACAAGAAAATAAAGTTTCTACGATCTGATCGTGGAGGAGAATATTTGAGTTACGAGTTTGGTGTACATTTGAAAAACTGTGGAATAGTTTCGCAACTCACGCCCCCCAGAACACCACAGCGTAATGGTGTGTCCGAACGTCGTAATCGTACTTTACTAGATATGGTGCGATCTATGATGTCTCTTACAGATTTACCGCTATCATTTTGGGGATATGCTTTAGAGACGGCCGCATTCACGTTAAATAGGGCACCATCAAAATCCGTTGAGACGACGCCTTATGAACTATGGTTTGGCAAGAAACCAAAGTTGTCGTTTCTTAAAGTTTGGGGCTGCGATGCTTATGTGAAAAAACTTCAACCTGATAAGCTCGAACCCAAATCGGAGAAATGTGTATTCTTACCCAAAGGAAACTGTTGGGTACACCTTCTATCACAGATCCGAAGGCAAAACATTTGTTGCTAAGAATGGATCATTTCTAGAGAAGGAGTTTCTCTCGAAAGAAGTGAGTGGGAGGAAAGTAGAACTTGACGAGGTAACTGTACCTGCTCCCTTACTGGAAAGTAGTTCATCACAGAAAACTGTTTCAGTGACACCTACACCAGTTAGTGAGGAAGCCAATGATAATGATCATGAAACTTCAGATCAAGATACTACTGAACTTCGTAGATCAACCAGAGTAAGATCCGCACCAGAGTGGTACGGTAATCCTGTTCTGGAGGTCATGCTACTAGATCATGATGAACCTACGAACTATGAAGAAGCGATGGTGAGCCCAGATTCCGCAAAGTGGCTAGAAGCCATGAAATCTGAGATGGGATCCATGTATGAGAACAAAGTATGGACTTTGGTTGACTTGCCCGACGATCGGCAAGCGATTGAGAATAAATGGATCTTTAAGAAGAAGAATGACGCTGATGGTAATGTTACTGTCTACAAAGCTCGACTTGTCGCAAAAGGTTTTCGGCAAGTTCAAGGAATTGACTACGATGAGACCTTCTCACCCGTAGCGATGCTTAAGTCCGTCCGAATCATGTTAGCAATTGCCGCATTTTATGATTATGAAATTTGGCAAATGGATGTCAAAACTGCATTCCTGAATGGATTCCTGGAAGAAGAGTTGTATATGATGCAACCAGAAGGTTTTGTCGATCCAAAGGGAGCTAACAAAGTGTGCAAGCTCCAGCGATCCATTTATGGACTGGTGCAAGCCTCTCGGAGTTGGAATAAACGTTTTGATAGTGTGATCAAAGCATTTGGTTTTATACAGACTTTTGGAGAAGCCTGTATTTACAAGAAAGTGAGTGGGAGCTCTGTAGCATTTCTGATATTATATGTGGATGACATATTTCTGATTGGAAATGATATAGAATTTCTGGATAGCATAAAGGGATACTTGAATAAAAGTTTTTCAATGAAAGACCTCGGTGAAGCTGCTTACATATTAGGCATTAAGATCTATAGAGACAGATCAAGACGCTTAATTGGACTTTCACAAAGCACATACCTTGACAAAATTTTGAAGAAATTCAAAATGGATCAAGCAAAGAAAGGGTTCTTGCCTGTGTTACAAGGTGTGAAATTGAGTAAGACTCAATGCCCGACCACTGCAGAAGATAGAGAGAATATGAAAGATGTTCCCTATGCATCAGCCATAGGCTCTATCATGTATGCAATGCTGTGTACCAGACCTGATGTGTGCCTTGCTATAAGTTTAGCAGGGAGGTACCAAAGTAATCCAGGAATGGATCACTGGACAGCGGTCAAGAACATCCTGAAATACCTGAAAAGGACTAAGGATATGTTTCTCGTATATGGAAGTGACAAAGAGCTCATCGTAAAAGGTTACGTTGATGCAAGCTTTGACACTGATCCGGACGATTCAAAATCGCAAACCGGATACGTGTTTACATTGAACGGTGGAGCTGTCAGTTGGTGCAGTTCTAAACAAAGCGTCGTAGCGGGATCTACATGTGAAGCGGAATACATAGCTGCTTCGGAAGCAGCAAATGAAGGAGTCTGGATGAAGGAGTTCATATCCGATCTAGGTGTCATACCTAGTGCATCGGGTCCAATGAAAATCTTTTGTGACAATACTGGTGCAATTGCCTTGGCAAAGGAATCCAGATTTCACAAAAGGACCAAACACATCAAGAGACGCTTCAACTCCATCCGAGATCTAGTCCAGGTGGGAGACATAGAGATTTGCAAGATACATACGGATCTGAATATTGCAGACCCGTTGACTAAGCCTCTTCCACGAGCAAAACATGATCAGCACCAAAGCTCCATGGGTGTTAGATTCATTACAGTGTAATCTAGATTATTGACTCTAGTGCAAGTGGGAGACTGAAGGAAATATGCCCTAGAGGCAATAATAAAGTTATTATTTATTTCCTTATAATCATGATAAATGTTTATTATTCATGCTAGAATTGTATTTTCCGGAAACATAATACATGTGTGAATACATAGACAAACAGAGTGTCACTAGTATGCCTCTACTTGACTAGCTCGTTAATCAAAGATGGTTATGTTTCCTAACCATGAACAATGAGTTGTTATTTGATTAACGAGGTCACATCATTAGTAGAATGATCTGATTGACATGACCCATTCCATTAGCTTAGCACCTGATCGTTTAGTATGTTGCTATTGCTTTCTTCATGACTTATACATGTTCCTATGACTATGAGATTATGCAACTCCCGTTTACCGGAGGAACACTTTGGGTACTACCAAACGTCACAACGTAAATGGGTGATTATAAAGGAGTACTACAGGTGTCTCCAATGGTCGATGTTGGGTTGGCGTATTTCGAGATTAGGATTTGTCACTCCGATTGTCGGAGAGGTATCTCTAGGCCCTCTCGGTAATACACATCACATAAGCCTTGCAAGCATTACAACTAATATGTTAGTTGTGAGATGATGTATTACGGAACGAGTAAAGAGACTTGCCAGTAACGAGATTGAACTAGGTATTGGATACCGACGATCGAATCTCGGGCAAGTAACATACCGATGACAAAGGGAACAACGTATGTTGTTATGCGGTCTGACCGATAAAGATCTTCGTAGAATATGTAGGAGCCAATATGGGCATCCAGGTCCCGCTATTGGTTATTGACCAGAGACATGTCTCGGTCATGTCTACATTGTTCTCGAACCCGTAGGGTCCGCACGCTTAAGGTTACGATGACAGTTATATTATGAGTTTATGCATTTTGATGTACCGAAGGTTGTTCGGAGTCCCGGATGTGATCACGGACATGACGAGGAGTCTTGAAATGGTCGAGACGTAAAGATTGATATATTGGAAGCCTATGTTTGGACATCGGAAGTGTTCCGGGTGAAATCGGGATTTTACCGGGTTACCGGGAGGTTACCGGAACCCCCCGGGAGCCATATGGGCCATCATGGGCCTTAGTGGAAAGGAGAAAGGGGCAGCCCAAGGTGGCTGCGCCTCTTTCCCCTCCCCTAGTCCTATTAGGACTAGGAGAAGGTGGCCGGCCCCCCTCTCTCCCTTCCCCTCCGAGGAATCCTAGTTGGACTAGGATTGGGGGGAGGACTCCTACTCCCAGAGGGAGTAGGACTC
The DNA here is from genome assembly GCF_002162155.2 of Triticum dicoccoides. Classification (NCBI taxonomy): domain Eukaryota; kingdom Viridiplantae; phylum Streptophyta; class Magnoliopsida; order Poales; family Poaceae; genus Triticum; species Triticum dicoccoides. The sequence goes on along the minus strand of NC_041390.1, from coordinate 618,386,641 downwards.
TCCTGCGCCTCCCTCTTTGGCCGGCCAGCCTCCCCTCCTCTCCTCCTTTATATACGGAGGCAGGGGCACCTCTAAACACACAAGTTGACACAAGTTGATCCACGTGATCGATTCCTTAGCCGTGTGCGGTGCCCCCTGCCACCATATTCCTCGATAATACTGTAGCGGAGTTTAGGCGAAGCCCTGCTGCTGTAGTTCATCAAGATCGTCACCACGCCGTCGTGCTGACGAAACTCTTCCCCGACACTTTGCTGGATCGGAGTCCGGGGATCGTCATCGAGCTGAACGTGTGCTCGAACTCGGAGGTGCCGTAGTTTCGGTGCTTGATCGGTTGGATCGTGAAGACGTACGACTACTTCCTCTATGTCGTGTCATTGCTTCCGCAGTCGGTCTGCGTTGGGTACGTAGACAACACTCTCCTCTCGTTGCTATGCATCACATGATCCTGTGTGCGCGTAGGAAAATTTTTGAAATTACTACGAAACCCAACATCTCGGTCTCAGGTAAGCAGCCGCACCATACGCTTGGTCGATTTGTGCGCAGCCTGCGCGGGCGCCCCTATCCGTCCGCCCGTCTAACTTTCGGTTTGCTTTGACTGTACAGGTCCGAAGCGCCTTCCGCGGGTACGTCCGTTGGTGGGCAAGCTAGTGGGCGCGCCCCAACTGCCATGCTTGGCGTCAGGTGAGCTCTTGTACTCTTTCCTCTTGTGCGCTATGGCGCTTGTGCCGTAGTATTTTTCTTCCTTCATGTTTTATCTGTGCGCTCTCCTCATGGTTCGTTTTGCTCAGGGTTGCCTTCTCGGCGGATGGGCAGCACTGGCCCTCCTGCCGCGACTGTGAGTATCTCACCGTGCAGGTCATCAACAAGGAGGGGCTTATCTTGGAGGATGCGTGCTTCAATGCTCACTATGATTTGATTTATACCACTTCAATGCTCATAGTTGCACTGGTCTCGCCGCGGCCGGTCTCGACACAACTATTTTTATATTGAACTTTTATGCTTATTTTAAACAAAGTGTACCATACTACAATTTAAAGTAATATAGTTTTCTGTTGCTTATCCACATAATGATATTCCCAACTAATAACTATATTATTCGTTGTTATACAATTGTAATGTATATCATTGAATTTTTTTACTCTACAAAATTTAAATTGTATGATGTACAAACAATCTCTTATTAATATTGCACAAACTATATATCATGATAGATATTTCCAAATCATATATACACTAACAAATATTTAAATAGTGGTTTCTAGCGTATATTACGCAATCATATTCGTAAATACTTCTAGGGCATAACAAATGTGACTTGCAAGTTGGGTTCAGTAATAGAATCATTGAAGAACCTAAAATGTTGTTGATTTTACATCTGCATATAATTTGATTATCTGAAATGCTTCTCTAGACTGACTTGGTTTGATTTGGCCCCAATGAGATCTCCTACCCATTTCTATATCTATATCTATATCTATATCTATATCCATACCTCCATATCCATACCTACTAATAAAGTAAGGTGCGTTTCTTCAATTTTTTCATCCGTTCACCACCGTTTTTTTATTCTATCCAAGGTGCTACTAAATTTTTATGCATCCATCTGTTAGAAAAGAAAAATAGTTTTATCCCGAATTTGGTACGTGGGCCGCACACGCTGCGGCCCAGCAAAGCAAGCCCATTGGTTTTCTGCCAGTGCATCTAAGAAACATTATTTATCGCATGGGGCGGCAAATACTCAGAATTTCGCACATGGCGCCAAAGATTGGGCCGGCCCGTTTTCGGCTTTTTCTCTATTCTGTTTCTATTTTCCGTTTCTTTTTTTCTTTTATCCTTCTTCTTTTCCTTCCAAGTTTATATTTCTTCATTTTCGTAAATTCTATTATTCAATTTTCAGTATTACATTATTTATTTATATTTTCGTAAAATCAGGAGAATTTCAAAATTTTGTTCCATTTTGTAATATGCTTGAAACTTTAAATTTTTCTACTCGCTCCTATTTTTTTCAAAACTAAAAAATGTTCGCATTTTAAAAAAGATGTTCGCATTTTTTAGAAAAATGTATATGTTTTCCAAAATAGTTTGAGATTTTCAAAATAAATTGTATTTTAGAAAATGATATAAGTTCCAAAAATATTCGTGTTTGTTGAAATGTTCACAAATTTAAAGTATTTTTTTTGAAAAATAACACATTTTAAAAAATTGTTTTCAATGTTCAAAACATGTTTACATATTCACAAATTGTTCAGAAATTCAAAAAAAAAATCTTAAACAGAGGTTCGTGTTTTCAAAAAATGTTTTTGAATTTTTTTAAATCATTTCAAGTTGTGTTCGTATTTTTCCAAATTTAATGTAATTTTCATAAAAAAATGCTCACATTTTCTAGGAAAATAATTAGGATTTGAAAAATTGTTCACATTTTGAAGAATATTCAGAATTTCATAATTATTACTTTACTAATTGAAAAGCTAAAAACTCAGAAAAATGAAAAAATATTTTGAATGTTAGGCTACATTATGTTTGTAAACATTCGTGCCGGCCATTTTTTAGGTGGAGCTATTTTCTCAAATGGCTATCAGCAAGTGATCGAGATATTGAGGTTATGAGTGTAATGCTTCAACTCAGCGGTTGTTTTGGATTTTGATTCGTGTCTTACAAACACACGTCGTTTGGTAACTGCCAGTGGCCTAATCCAAACGCGAACTGTTGTGTACCCCACATGCCATTTAACGATAAAAGAGAATATGTTGGGTTGACTATAATTAATAGAAATTGTAGGCACATGTCAATAAAAGAGGATATGCTGGTTTGACTCTACAACAACAACAACAACAACAAAGCCTTTAGTCCCAAACAAGTTGGGGTAGGCTAGAGATGAAACCCATAAGATCTCGCAACCAACTCATGGCTCTGGACAAGGATAGCAAGCTTCCAGGCACCCCTGTCCATAGCTAGCTCTTTGGTGATACTCCAATCCTTCAGGTCTCTCTTAACGGACTCCTCCCATGTCAAATTCGGTCTACTCCACCCTCTCTTGACATTCTCCGCACGCTTTAGCCGTCCACTATGCACCGGAGCTTCTGGAGGCCTGCGCTGAATATGCCCAAACCATCTCAGACGATGTTGGACAAGCTTCTTTTCAATTGGTGCTACCCCAACTCCATCTCGTATATCATCATTCCGGACTCGATCCTTCCTTGTGTGGCCACACATCCATCTCAACATACGCATCTCCGCCACACCTAACTGTTGAACATGTCGCCTTTTAGTCGGCCAACACTCAGCGCCATACAACATTGCGGGTCGAACCGCCGTCCTGTAGAACTTGCCTTTTAGCTTTTGTGGCACTCTCTTGTCACAGAGAATGCCGGAAGCTTGGCGCCACTTCATCCATCCAGCTTTGATTCGATGGTTCACATCTTCATGAATACCCCCATCGTCCTGCAGCATTGACCCCAAATACCGAAAGGTGTCCTTCTGAGGTACCACCTGGCCATCAAGGCTAACCTCCTCCTCACACCTAGTAGTACTGAAACCGCACATCATGTACTCGGTTTTAGTTCTACTAAGCCTAAACCCTTTCGATTCCAAGGTTTGTCTCCATAACTCTAACTTCCTATTTACCCCCATCCGACTATCGTCAACTAGCACCACATCATCCGCAAAGAGCATACACCATGGGATATCTCCTTGTATATCCCTTGTGACCTCATCCATCACCAATGCAAAAAGATAAGGGCTCAAAACTGACCCCTGATGCAGTCCTATCTTAATCGGGAAGTCATCAGTGTCGACATCACTTGTTCGAACACTTGTCACAACATTATCGTACATGTCCTTGATGAGGGTAATGTACTTTGCTGGGACTTTGTGTTTCTCCAAGGCCCACCACATGACATTCCGCGGTATCTTATCATAGGCCTTCTCCAAGTCAATGAACACCTTATGCAAGTCCTTCTTTTGCTCCATATATCTCTCCATAAGTTGTCGTACCAAGAAAATGGCTTTCATGGTCGACCTCCCAGGCATGAAACCAAACTGATTTAAATAATATAGGCACGCAAGCGCTAATTTTTTTTAAGAGAATAAACTCTAATAAAGCAGGGATTACCTGGTTATGCGCTTATTATGGCAATGAAATGAGATTCATTGAATTAGTAATCCATCTGATTACGTCATTGTAGGAGAGAGTGGTCGAAGCAACTATGCCCCCAAAGTCACCGTGCAACCACAAAATGAGGAGGCATCCATAACCTAGACACGGAGGCGAAGCCGGAGGAAAAAAAGGACGAGTTGAGTAGGGGCCACCACATGGACCAACCCCACCACTATCAAGATCTCGCGGACCAAACATGACCCGTGAAAACACCGCAACTCTTCGCTCTGTCATCCCACCACTACAGAGACCGTTTTGATGGACACATCAATTACCTCTCTTGATGCTTCTCGCAAAAAAATAACTCCCGATTCAACGCATAGGCATACGTGCTAGTCTTAAATAAAAAATTATGTATTGATTTAAACATTGGAATCTAGTTATCATAAATTTTATTATGACACTAAGACATCTATCAAAAAGGAAGACTAGCATATTTACACTCAACTTCGCCAACAATATAACTGAGCCCAAAGCGATCCTCTCGGCGATTTGCATTTTTAGTCATTCGTTTTTACGATGTGAATATTTGTGGCTGGCCAATCTCCAGTAGCAGTAGCACACCATTCCATTGCTCAATGGGCTAGTTGTCCTAGAGGGGCGCTACTTCGATAGAAAAATCGGTGCATTCCTGTTGATTGGGGTTGGTCGGCAAGAAAGCCCCTCTCAGTTTCATGAATCCCTAAAAAAATCAGCACGACGTTTCTCCTCACCCATCCACGAGACCCCAAGCTGCAGGTGGACATGGGCTAACCGCGACGCCCACATCCAAGCCCACATAAATTGTGTTTATGGACACCCTGTTGGAGAACGTAGTAATTTCAAAAAAAATTCTACGCACACACAAGATCATGGTGATGCATATCAACGAGAGGGGAGAGTGTGTCCACGTACCCTCGTAGACCGAAAGCGGAAGCGTTTGCACAACGCGGTTGATGTAGTTGTATGTCTTCACGATCCGACCGATCCAAGTACTGAACGCACGGCACCTCCGAGTTCTGCACACGTTCAACTCGATGATGTCCCTCGAACTCTGATCCAGTCGAATGTTGAGGGAGAGTTTCGTCAGCACGACGGCGTGGTGACGATGATGATGTTCTACCGGCGCAGGGCTTCGCCAAAGCACCGCTACGATGTGATCGAGGTGGATTATGGTGGAGGGGGCACCGCACACGGCTAAGAGATCAATTGTTGTGTCTACGGGGTGCCCCTTGGCCACATATATAAAGGAGTGGAGGAGGGGAGGGGCTGACCCTCTCTATGGCGTGCCCTAGGGGAGTCCTACTCCCACCGGGAGTAAGATTCCCACTTTCCTAGTAGAACTAGGAGCCCTTCCAAGTAGTAGGAGTAGGAGAGAAGGATGGGGAAAAGAGAAGAGAAGGAAGGAGGGGGCGCAAGAATTCCCCCTAGTCCAATTCGGACTAGGCCTTGGGGGGCGCGCGGCCTGCCTCTCTCCCTCTTTTCCCTAAAGCCCAGTAAGGCCCATACACTCCCCGGCGAATTCCCGTAACTCCCCAGTACTCCAATAAATACCCGAATCACTTGGAACCTTTTCGATGTTTGAATATAGTCTTCCAATATATCGATCTTTATGTCTCAACCATTTCGAGACTCCTCGTCATGTCCCCGATCTCATCCGGGACTCCGAACTACCTTTGGTACATCAAAACACATAAACTCATAATATAACCGTCATCGAACTTTAAGCGTGCGGACCCTACGGGTACGAGAACTATGTAGACATGACCGAGACACGTCTCCGGTCAATAACCAATAGTGAAACCTGGATGCTCATATTGGCTCCTACATATTCTACGAAGATCTTTATCGGTCAAACCGCATAACAACATACGTTGTTCCCTTTGTCATCGGTATGTTACTTGCCCAAGATTCGATCGTCGGTATCTCAATACCTAGTTCAATCTCGTTACCGGCAAGTCTCTTTACTCGTTCCGTAATACATCATCCTGCAACTAACTCATTACTTGCAATGCTTGCAAGGCTTATAGTGATGTGCATTACCGAGTGGGCCCAGAGACACCTCTTCGACAATCGGAGTGACAAATCCTAATCTCGAAATACGCCAACCCAACAAGTACCTTCGGAGACACCTGTAGAGCATCTTTATAATCACCCAGTTACGTTGTGATGTTTGGTGTCACACAAAGTGTTCCTCCGGTAAACGGGAGTTGCATAATCTCATAGTCATAGGAACATGTATAAGTCATGAAGAAAGCAATAGCAACAAACTAAACAATCAAGTGCTAAGCTAACGGAATGGGTCAAGTCAATCACATCATTCTCCTAATGATGTGATCCCGTTAGTGAAATGACAACTCATGTCTATGGTTAGGAAACATAACCATCTTTGATCAACGAGCTAGTCAAGTAGAGGCATACTAGTGACACTCTGTTTGTCTATGTATTCACACATGTATTATGTTTCCGGTTAATACAATTCTAGCATGAATAAGAAACATTTATCATGATATAAGGAAATAAATAATAACTTTATTATTGCCTCTAGGTCATATTTCCTTCAGTCTCCCACTTGCACTAGAGTCAATAATCTAGTTCACATCGCCATGTGATTTAATACCAATAGTTCACATCACCATGTGATTAACACCCATAGTTCACATCGACTTGTGACCAACACCCAAAGGGTTTACTAGAGTCAATAATCTAGTTCACATCACTATGTGATTAACACCCAAAGAGTACTAAGGTGTGATCATGTTTTGCTTGTGAGAGAAGTTTAGTCAACGGGTCTGCCACATTCAGATCCGTAAGTATTTTACAAATTTCTATGTCAACAATGCTCTGCACGGAGCTACTCTAGCTAATTGCTCCCACTTTCGATATGTATCCAGATTGAGATTTAGAGTCATCTGGATCAGTGTCAAAATTTGCATCGACGTAACCCTTTACGACGAACCTTTTTTTCTCACCTCCATAATCGAGAAACATATCCTTATTCCACTAATGATAATTTTGACCGTTGTCCAGTGATCTACTCCTAGATCACTATTGTACTCCCTTGCCAAAATCAGTGTAGGGTATACAATAGATCTGGTACACAGCATGGCATATTTTATAGAACCTATGGCCAAGGCATAGGGAATGACTTACATTCTCTTTCTATCTTCTGCCGTGGTCGGGCTTTGAGTCTTACTCAGTTTCACACCTTGTAACACAGGCAAGAACTCTTTCTTTGACTGTTCCATTTTGAACTACTTCAAAATCTTGTCAAGGTATGTACTCATTGAAAAAACTTATCAAGTGTCTTGATCTATCTCTATAGATCTTGATGCTCAATATGTAAGCAGCTTCACTGAGGTCTTTCTTTGAAAAACTCCTTTCAAACACTCCTTTATGCTTTGCAGAATAATTCTACATTATCTCCGATCAACAATATGTCATTCACATATACTTATTAGAAATGTTGTAGTGCTCCCATTCACATATACTTTCACCGCAAGTCTGTATAAAACTATATGCTTTGATCAACTTATCAAAGCGTATATTCCAACTCCGAGATGCTTGCACCAATCCATAGATGGATCGCTGGAGCTTGCATATTTTGTTAGCACCTTTAGGATTGACAAAACTTTCTTGTTGCATCATATACAACTCTTCTTTAATAAATCCATTAAGGAATGTAGTTTTGTTTATCCATTTGCCAGATTTCATAAAATGTGGCGATTGCCAACATGATTCGGACAGACTTAAGCATAGATACGAGTGAGAAACTCTCATCGTAGTCAACACCTTGAACTTGTCGAAAACCTTTTGTGACAATTCTAGCTTTGTAGATAGTAACACTACTATCAGCGTCCGCCTTCCTCTTGAAGATCCATTTAATCTCAATGGCTCGCCGATCTTTGGGCAAGTCAATCAAAGTCCATACTTTGTTCTTATACATGGATCTCATCTCAGATTTCATGGCCTCAATACATTTCACGGAATCTGGGCTCATCATCGCTTCCTCATAGTTCGTAGGTTCGTCATGTTCAAGTAACATGACCTCCAGAATAGGATTACCGTACCACTCTGGTGCGGATCTCACTCTGGTTTACCTATGAGGTTCAGTAGTAACTTGATCTGAAGTTACATGATCATCATCATTAGCTTCCTCACTAATTGGTGTTGTAGTCACAGGAACAGATTTCTATGATGAACTACTTTCCAATAAGGGAGCAGGTACAGTTACCTCATCAAGTTCTACTTTCCTCCCACTCACTTCTTTCGAGAGAAACTCCTTCTCTAGAAAGGATCCATTCTCAACAATGAATATCTTGCCTTCGGATCTGTGATAGAAGGTGTACCCAACATTTTCTTTTGGGTATCCTATGAAGACGCACTTCTCCGATTTGGGTTTGAGCTTATCAGGTTGAAACTTTTTCACATAAGCATTGCAACCTCAAACTTTAAGAAACGACAGCTTAGGTTTCTTGCCAAACCATAGTTCATACAATGTCATCTCAACGGATTTAGATGGTGCCCTATTTAACGTGAATGTAGCTGTCTCTAATGCATAACCCCAAAACGATAGTGGTAAATTGGTAAGAGACATCATAGATCGCACCATATCTAATAAAGTATGGTTACAATGTTCAGACACACCATTACACTGTGGTGTTCCAGGTGGCGTGAGTAGTGAAACTATTTCACATTGTTTTAACTGAAGGCCAAACTCGTAACTCAAATATTTTACTTCTGTGATCATATCGTAGAAACTTTTATTTTTGTTACGATGATTCTTCACTTCACTCTAAAATTCTTTGAACTTTTCAAATGTTTCAGACTTGTGTTTCATCAAGTAGATATACTCATATCTGCTCAAATCATCTGTGAAGATCAGAAAATAATGATACCTGCCGCGAGCCTCAATATTCATCGGACCACATACAATAGTATGTATGATTTCCAACAAATCTGTTGCTCGCTCCATTGTTCCGGAGAACAGAGTCTTAGTCATCTTGCCCATGAGGCATGGTTCGCAAGCATCAACTGATTCATAATCAAGTGATTCCAAAAGCCCATCAGCATGGATTTTCTTCATGCGCTTTACACCAATATGACCTAAACGGCAGTGCCACAAATAAGTTGCACTATCATTATTAACTTTTCTTCTTTTGGCTTCAATATTATGAAAATGTGTATCACCACGATTGAGATCCAACAAACCATTTTCATTGGGTGTATGACCATAGAAGGTTTTATTCATGTAAATAGAACAACAATTATTCTCTAACTTACATGAATAACTGTATTGCAATAAACATGATCCAATTATATTTATGCTCAACGCAAACACTAAATAGCATTTATTTTAGGTTTAACACTAATCCCGAAAGTATAGGGAGTCTGCGATGATGATCATATCAATCTTGGAATCATTTCCAATACACATCGTCACTTCACCCTTAACTAGTCTCTGTTCATTCTGCAACTCCCGTTTTGAGTTACTATTCTTAGCAACTGAACTAGTATCAAATACTGAGGGGTTGCTATAAACACTAGTAAAGTACACATCAATAACATGTATATCAAATATACCTATGTTCACTTTGCCATCCTTCTTATCCGCCAATTACTTGGGGTAGTTCCTCTTCCAGTGACCAGTCCCTTTGAAGTAGAAGCACCCAGTTTTAGGCTTAGGTCCAGACTTGGGTTTTTTCACTTGAGAAGCAACTTGCTTGCCGTTCTTCTTGAAGTTCCCATTTGTTCCCTTTGTCCCGGACTTTACTTGAAACTAGTGGTTTTGTTTACCATCAACACTTGATGCTTTTCTTGATTTCTACCTTCGTCGATTTTAGCATCACGAAGAGCTTGGGAATCGTTTCCGTTATCCCTTGCATATTATAGTTCATCATGAAGTTCTACTAACTTGGTGATGGTGACTAGAGAATTCTGTCAATCACTATTTTATCTGGAAGATTAACTCCCACTTGATTCAAGCGATCGTAGTACCCAGACAATCTGAGCACATGCTCACTACTTGAGATATTCTCCTCCATCTTTTAGCTATAGAACTTGTTGGAGACTTCATATCTCTTAACTCGGGTATTTGCTTGAAATATTAACTTCAACTCCTGGAACATATCATATGGTCCATGACGTTCAAAACTTCTTTGAAGTTCCGATTCTAATACGTTTAAGCATGGTGCACTAAACTATCAAGTAGTCATCATATTGAGCTAGCCAAACGTTCATAACATCTGCATCTGCTCCTGTAATAGGTTTGTCACCTAGTGATGCATCAAGGACATAATTCTTCTGTGCAGCAATGAGGATAAACCTCAGATCACGGATCCAATCTGCATCATTGCTACTAACATCTTTCAACTTAGTTTTCTCTAGGAACATATCAAAAATAAAATAGGAGAGCTAAACGCGAGCTATTGATCTACAACATAGATATGCTAATACTACCAGGACCAAGTTCATGATAAATTTAAGTTCAATTAATCATATTACTTAAGAACTCCCACTTAGATATGCATCCCTCTAATCCTCTAAGTGATCACGTGATCCATATCAAATAAACCATGTCCGATCATCACGTGAGATGGAGTAGTTTCAATGGTGAACATCTCTATGTTGATCATATCTACTATATGATTCACGCTCGACCTTTCGGTCTCCGTGTTCCGAGGCCATATCTGTTATATGCTAGGCTCGTCAAGTTTAACCTGAGTATTCCGCATGTGCAACTGTTTTGCACCCGTTGTATTTGAACGTAGAGCCTATCACACCCGATCATCATGTGGTGTCTCAGCACGAAGAACTTTCGTAACGGTGCATACTCAGGGAGAACACTTATACTTTGATAATTTAGTGAGGGATCATCTTATAATTCTACCGTCAATCAAAGCAAGATAAGATGCATAAAAGATAAACATCACATGCAATCAATATAAGTGATATGATATGGCCATCATCATCTTGTGCTTTTGATCTCCATCTCCGAAGCACCGTCATGATCACCATCGTCACCGATGCGACACCTTGATCTCCGTCTTAGCATCATTGTCGTCTCGCCAAACTTATGCTTCTACGACTATTGCTACCACTTAGTGATAAAGTAAAGCATTACAGGGCGATTGCATTGCATACAATAAAGCGACAACCATATGGCTCCTGCCAGTTGCCGATAACTCAGTTGAAAAACATGATCATCTCATACAATAAAATTTAGCATCATGTCTTGACCATATCACATCACAACATGCCCTGCAAAAACAAGTTAGACGTCCTCTACTTTGTTGTTGCAAATTTTACGTGACTGCTACGGGCTAAGCAAGAACCGTTCTTACCTACGCATAAAAACCACAGCGATAGTTTGTCAAGTTGGTACTGTTTTAACCTTCGCAAGGACCGGGCGTAGCCACACTCGGTCCAACTAAAGTTGGAGAAACTGACACCCGCCAGCCACCTGTGTGCAAAGCACGTCGGTAGAACCAGTCTCGCGTAAGCGTACGCGTAATGTCGGTCCGGGCCGCTTCATCCAACAATACTGCCGAACTAAAGTATGACATGCTGGTAAGTAGTATGACTTATATCTCCCACAACTCACTTGTGTTCTACTCGTGCATATGACATGTACGCATAAAACCTGGCTCTGATGCCACTGTTGGGGAACATAGTAATTTCAAAAAAAAAAAATCCTACGCACACGCAAGATCATGGTGATGCATAGCAATGAGAGGGGAGAGTGTGTCCACGTACGGACGTACCCTCGTAGACCGAAAGCGGAAGCGTTAGCACAACATGGTTGATGTAGTCATACATCTTCACGATCCGACCGATCCAAGTACCGAACGCACGGCACCTCCGAGTTCTGCACACGTTCAACTTGATGATGTCCCTCGAACTCCGATCCAGCCGAGTGTTGAGGGAGAGTTTCGTCAGCACGACGGCGTGGTGATGATGATGATGTTCTACTGATGCAGGGCTTCGCCTAAGCACCGCTACGATATGATCGAGGTGGATTATGGTGGAGGGGGGCACCGCACACGGCTAAGAGATCAAGAGATCAATTGTTGTGTCTATGGGGTGCCCCTTGGTCATGTATATAAAGGAGTGAAGGAGGGGAGGGGTCGGCCCTATCTATGGCGCGCCCTAGGGGAGTCCTACTCCCACCGGGAGTAGGATTCCCCCTTTCCTAGTAGAACTAGGAGCCCTTCCAAGTAGTAGGAGTAGGAGAGAAGGAAAGGGAAAAGAGAAGAGAAGTAAGGAGGGGGCGGAGCCCTTCCCCCTATCCAATTCAGACTAGGCCTTGGGGGGCGCGCGACGTGCCTCTCTCTGTTTCCCCTAAAGCCCAATAAGGCCCATACACTCCCCGGCGAATTCCCGTAACTCTCCGGTACTCCGATAAATATCCGAATCACTCGGAACCTTTCTGATGTCCGAATATAGTCGTCCAATATATCGATCTTTATGTCTCGACCATTTCAAGACTCCTCGTCATGTCCCCGATCTCATCCGGGACTCTGAACTACCTTCGGTACATCAAAACACATAAACTCATAATATAACCATCATCGAACTTTAAGCGTGCGGACCCTACGGGTTCGAGAACTATGTAGACATAACCGAGACACGTCTCCGGTCAATAACCAATAGCCGAGCCTGGATGCTCATATTGGCTCCTACATATTCTACGAAGATCTTTATCGGTCAAACCGCATAACAACATACGTTGTTCCCTTTGTCATCGGTATGTTACTTGCCCAAGATTCGATCGTCGGTATCTCAATACCTAGTTCAATCTCGTTACCGGCAAGTCTCTTTACTCGTTCCGTAATACATCATCCCGCAACTAACTCATTACTTGCAATGCTTGCAAGGCTTATAGTGATGTGCATTACCGAGTGGGCCCAGAGACACCTCTCCGACAATCGGAGTGACAAATCCTAATCTCGAAATACGCCAACCCAACAAGTACCTTTGGAGACACCTTTAGAGCACCTTTATAATCACCCAGTTACGTTGTGACGTTCAGTGGCACACAAAGTGTTCCTCCAGTAAACGGGAGTTGCATAATCTCATAGTCATAGGAACATGTATAAGTCATGAAGAAAGCAATAGCAACAAACTAAATGATCAAGTGCTAAGCTAACGGAATGGGTCAAGTCAATCACATCATTCTCCTAATGATGTGATCCCATTAATCAAATGACAACTCATGTCTATGGTTAGGAAACATAACCATCTTTGATCAACGAGCTAGTCAAGTAGAGGCATACTAGTGACACTCTGTTTGTCTATGTATTCACACATGTATTATGTTTCCGGTTAATACAATTCTAGCATGAATAATAAACATTTATCATGAAATAAGGAAATAAATAATAACTTTATTATTGCCTCTAGGGCATATTTCCTTCACACCCACGGGTAAGCGTTAAAATCAAGTGAGACATGCGGGCGATCTCGCGTAATCGACTTAGGGCATGTACAATAATGACATATGGATAAAAATCCCCTATGAGAAAAAGTAGGTTGAGACATCTACACTGTTGTTTTCTCTCCAATGCAAACTACCACTACGGCCTTATCAAGAAAAAGATAATGGAGACTCCGATACACATGCATCTCTACTTTCCACCCCAACTTTACAGCTTTTGCATCGGGTCACACTTCTTCTTTCCAAGCATCTGCCCCATGTTGAGGATCCAACTACACCATCTGAACATACATCTGATCCTACATGGCATGCATAGCATCACCCTAAAGCTATGCATTGGCCATGCCCTTAGGCCAACACCATCGTACGACCCCAAACGGACGTCCGGTTTGGCCAGATTTTGTCCCTTTGGGACGGCAATGGGTTCGCCCATGTCCGCGTTTATCCGTTGGGTCATGGGTGCGCCTAACGCGCGGCCGCACCCCAAATCATGTTCGGGGTGGACGTGATTAAAAAACAAAAAAACTTAAATAAAATGCCTAAAAAGTAAATAAACGCAGTTAAAAAACTTAAAACATATTTAGGGGCCACAGCCACAAAACGGCCCAGTTACATAATTAACATAAAACAAAATAAAAAACGCCGCCCGCGTGCTCCTGTCGCGCCTTTTGATGCCGTGACCATCGCCGTCTTTAGTGGCCGCCGGTGTTGTCATCATCGCTGACAAGGTCGACATAGTCCGACGGCGTCCACAGGTGGGCCGGCGGTCCATGGTGCACGGGGGCGGCGGGCTGGAAGGTGGCAGGTGGCAGGTGAAGGAAATATGCCCTAGAGGCAATAATAAAGTTATTATTTATTTCCTTATTTCATGATAAATGTTTATTATTCATGCTAGAATTGTATTAACCGGAAACATAATACATGTGTGAATACATAGACAAATAAAATGTCACTAGTATGCCTCTACTTGACTAGCTCGTTGATCAAAGATGGTTATGTTTCCTAACCATAGACATGAGTTGTTATTTGATTAACGGGATCACATCATTAGGAGAATGATGTGATTGACTTGACCCATTCCGTTAGCTTAGCACTCGATCGTTTAGTATGTTGCTATTGCTTTCTTCATGACTTATACATGTTCCTATGACTATGAGATTATGCAACTCCCGTTTACCGGAGGAACACTTTGTGTGCTACCAAACGTCACAACGTAACTGGGTGATTATAAAGGAGCTCTACAGGTGTCTCCAAAGGTACATGTTGGGTTGGCGTATTTTGAGATTAGGATTTGTCACTCCGATTGTCGGAGAGGTATCTCTAGGCCCTCTCGGTAATACACATCACTTAAGCCTTGCAAGCGTTGCAACTAATGAGTTAGTTGCGAGATGAGGTATTACTGAACGAGTAAAGAGACTTGCCGGTAACGAGATTGAACTAGGTATTAAGATACCGACGATCGAATCTCGGGCAAGTAACATACCGATGACAAAGGGAACAACGTATGTTGTTATGCGGTCTGACCGATAAAGATCTTCATAGAATATGTGGGAGCCAATATGAGCATCCAGGTTCCGCTATTGGTTATTGACCGGAGACGTGTCTCGGTCATGTCTACATTGTTCTCGAACTCGTAGGGTCCGCACGCTTAAGGTTTCGATGACAGTTATATTATGAGTTTATGAGTTTTGATGTACCGAAGGAGTTTGGAGTCCCGGATAAGATCGGGGACATGACGAGGAGTCTCGAAATGGTCGAGACGTAAAGATCGATATATTGGACGACTATATTTGGACATCGGAAAGGTTCTGAGTGATTCGGGTATTTTTCGGAGTACCGGAGAGTTACGGGAATTCGCCGGGGAGTATATGGGCCTTATTGGGCTTTAGGGGAAAGAGAGAGGAGAGGTTGGGCGCCCCCCCAAGTCCTAGTCCGAATTGGACTAGGGGGAGGGGCTGCGCCCCCTCCTTCCTTCTCTTCTCCCTTCCCTTGCTTTATCTCCTACTCCTACTACTTGAAAGGACTCCTAGTTGGATTAGGAAAGGGGGAATCCTACTCCCGGTGGGAGTAGGACTCCCCTAGGGCGCGCCATAGAGAGGGCCGACCCTCCCCTCCTCCACTCCTTTATATACGGGGGCAGGGGGCACCCCATAGAGACACAAGTTGATCTTCGTTATAGTTCCTTAGCCATGTGCGGTGCCCCCCTCCACCATATTCCACCTCGGTCATATTGTAGCGGTGCTTAGGCGAAGCCCTGCGATGGTTGAACATCAAGATCGTCACCACGCCGTCGTGCTGACGGAACTCCTCCCCGAAGCTTTGCTGGATCGGAGCCCGGGGAGCGTCATCGAGCTGAACATGTGCCAAGAACTCGGAGGTGCCGGAGTAACGGTGCTTGGATCGGTTGGACCGGGAAGACATACGACTACTTCCTCTACGTTGCGTCAACGCTTCCGCTTCGGTCTACGAGGGTACGTAGACAACACTCTCCCCTCTCGTTGCAGTGCATCACCATGATTTGCGTGTGCGTAGGAAAATTTTGAAATTACTACGTTCCCCAACAGTAGGTGCCTGCACCACCTCCTCCCGTGGCGAGGCGTCCCGCTCCGGTGACCGCGGCGGCGTGGGGCACCAGTTCACGCCCCCACGGCGGCCGCCATCTGCTCCGCCGTGCACGGCCAGCGCCACCCCTGGCCCACCAGGTCCGGGTGGAACGCGGCCACCGACGGCTCCTCCACCACCTCCTCCTTCGGCACCATCTCCAGCTCGGGGATGGCGACATCGCCGGCCGCGGAGAGGGCCGTCATCTCCTCGAGGCCCTCCCATTGGCGCTCGTCGTGCGTGTGCATGGAGTCCTCCAGCACACGCGCCATGAGACGGGCCTCCTCCTCTGCTGTCATGCGAGGAGGTGGTGGTGGCGATGGAGATGGCAACGGCGACGACGTGGGCGTCAGGCCGCGCACCCGCATACGCCCGCGCGCCTAGGGAGCAGCCGCTCGGTGCTCACGTGGCCATCGAGCCCCGCTGACATGCCGGCGAAGAAGCACGCCCGCCGCATGTCGTGCTCATCGCGGAACCAAGTGTCCCACAATGGCGAGTCGGGGGCGTACCTCTGGTCGTAGTAGAGGTCGTCCAGGAGAAGGCGGCGGCGGCGCTCGATCTCCTAGAGGCGCGCACGGCCGCTCAGCGGGACCGGCGGGATCGGCACATGGTCGGTCGACAAGTGCCAGTTGTTGGGGAGGTGGACATCACTCTATGGTAGTGGTGTCCTTGTCTCAACGGTGGCATACGGCCACCTCGATGTAGTGCCGGTCGTGCTCGCCGGCGGCTGTGGGCGCGATGGAGAACGATGGCGGCGCGGGGGACCCGACGCGGTGGCGATGCGGGCTCCTCCTTCTTCACGGAGCCGCGGTGGCTTCCCGACGAGGAGCCAGCCTTGCGGTCATGCTTGCCTGTGCGGCCGTAGTTCCATAGCCCCATGGCTGCGGGCGGCCGGTCGGCGAGTTTGAGGCTAGGGTTTAGGGTCTGGGGTTGTCGAGTTTTGAGGAGGTCGCGGGGTGGAGTGGGGCAGTGTGGACGACAATCAGTCCACGGGTTCCCATTTAAGAAGAACCGCGACTGTTTGCCTAGGCGGATGATAGGCGGGGCCGCTCGCTCATGCGCATTTATGTGGGCGGGTGGGAGGTAGGTGGACACCTGCCACGCGGCCCCGACGCGGACGAGACGCGCATATGTTTGGTGTCCGCCGCGACCCAAACCCGGCGCAAGTTTGCGCTCGAAATGGGTCGGCCCGGACACAAAACAGACCAATGGGTCTGGTCCGTTGCGCACTGGGCCGCCTCGTTTGTCCCTTTTACCCCAAACGGATGGGGCCGAACAGAATGAGGTCGTGCGGTGGAGTTGGCCTTATGCCCACATACTTCCTTTACACATTACCACAGGATGAGCAGTTGTGGGGATTAGGGCGAGGCGGAGCCACCTAGGCGAGCAGCAATCGCAACATCCAGCGAGCGGAAATCTTCCATCATAGCAAGCGTGCTCGGCATCGACCTCCTCATGGCTCCATTCGGCGACGGGCGTTGCGTATGCCTCGGCAAGATCCTGGCCCTCGCCACGGCCCACCTCTAGCTTGCGCAGCTACTGTGCTGGTTTGAGTGGGCACTCATGGGGAGCGGCGACCTATCAGAGTGCCTCAACATGTTATTGAAGACAACCACGCCGCTGGTTTGCAAGGTCGTTGCTCGCTAGGGCCAGAGCTGCACCAGAGATCCGTGGCAAATGAAATGAAAGTGGACGAGCACCCAGTGGTCGAAGGAGGAGAGGGGGCTAGGCAGGCGGCCATGCGTCGTGATTATGGAGAGGATCTACTGCTGGTTGGGCAAAGCCCACCGCTGCGTCGGTCACGACGCGTGCACACCCGACTCTGTGAGGTCTTCAAGCACGCCCCCCGCCCCATGGTTACCTGTTGCGTAGACGCTATCGGCGCTCTGCAGCACCTGCGATGCCATGAGCGGTTAGCTGACGCTCTCCTGCTCGTCCCCTCCTCGGCCTCTGCCGTCGATGCCGACGTCACTGACGACGACCTTGTGGCCTCTTCTTGAGCCTGGCGATAGCCCCGAGGATAGCGCCGACTCGGACGCATACTTGTCCATGGACGGAATCAAGGCCATCGTGTGCTCGCCGCACCGAGCTCCACCCTGCCGGTGGCACTCTCTTCTACCCCACATGCTTTACCTCTAGGTGGGACAAAAGCACTATTTTGTTTGAATAAAACAATTCAACTGAGGCCAGTATTGACGCATGAGGTTACGAGGGATATCCACTAAACCCACCTATCCCATGAAAATTTACGTGGGCACATGCGGGAGTCCCATATAATTATGTGGCAGAAGGGGGGCGGGTGCGGGCCTCCCGCGTAACGTCCCACTTAGAGCATTGATACGTATCCAACGTATCTATAATTTTTGATTGTTCCATGCTATTATATTATCTGTTTTGGATGTTAATGGGCTTTATTTTACACTTTAAAAATATTTTTGGGACTAACCTATTAACCGGAGTCCCAGCCCAAATTGCTGTTTTTTTGCTTATTTCAGTGTTTCGCAACAAAGGAATATCAAACGAAGTCCAAACGGAATGAAACCTTTGGAAATGTGATTTTCTCAACAAACGTGATCCAGGAGACTTGGAGTGGGCATCAACAAACAATCGAGGAGGCCACGGGTCAGGTGGCGCGCCTACCCCCCTGGGCGCGCCCTCCACCCTCGTGGGCCCCTCGTTGCTCCACCGACCTACTTCTTCCTCCTATATATATCCACGTACCCCCCAAACATCCAGGAGCACCACGAAAACCTAATTCCACCGCCGCAACCTTCTGTACCCCAGAGATCCCATCTTGGGGCATTTTCCGGAGCTCCGCCGGAGGGGGCATTGATCATGGAGGGCCTCTACATCAACTCCATGGCCTCTCCGGTGATGTGTGAGTATTTTAGTTCAGACCTTCGGGTCCATAGTTATTAGCTAGATGGCTTCTTCTCTCTCTTTGGATCTCAATACAAAGTTCTCCTCGATCTTCTTGGAGATCTATTCGATGTAATCTTCTTTTGCGGTGTGTTTGTCGAGATCCGATGAATTCTGGGTTTATGATCAAGTTTATCTATGAACAATATTTGATTCTTCTCCGAATTCTTTTATGTATGATTGGTTTATTTTTGCAAGTCTCTTCGAATTATCAGTTTGGTTTGGCCTACTAGATTCATCTTTCTTGCAATGGGAGAAGTGCTTAGCTTTGGGTTCAATCTTGCGGTGTCCTTTCCCAGTGACAGTAGGGGCAGCAAGGCACGTATTGTATTGTTGCCATCGAGGATAAAAATATAGGGTTTATATCATATTGCATGAGTTTATCCCTCTACATCATGTCATCTCACTTAAAGCATTACTCTGTTCTTATGAACTTAATACTCTAGATGCATGCTGGATAGCGGTCGATGTGAGGAGTAATAGTAGTAGATGCAGAATTGTTTCGGTGCACTTGTCACAGACATGATGCCTATATACATGATCATACCTAGATATTCTCATAACTATGCTCAATTCTATCAATTGCTCGACAATAATTTGTTTACCCACCGTAATCCTTATGCTCTTAAGAGAAGCCACTAGTGAAATCTATGGCCCCCGGGCCTATCTTCCATCATATTAATCTTCCAACACTTAGCTATTTCTATTGCCATTTATTTTGCTTTGCATCTTTATTTCTCTTTATAATAAAAATACCAAAAATATTATCTTATCATATCTATCAGATCTCACTCTCGTAAGTGACCGTGAAGGGATTGAAACCCCTTTATCACATTGGTTGCGAGGTTCTTATTTGTTTGTGTAGGTGCGTGGGACTCGAGCGTGATCTCCTAATGGATTGATACCTTGGTTCTCAAAAACAGAGGAAAATACTTATGCTACTTTACTGCATCACCCTTTCCTCTTCAAGGGAAAACCAACGCATTGCTCATGAGGTAGCAAGAAGGACTTCTGGTGTCGTTGCCGGGGAGATTCGCGCCAAGTCAAGTCAAGATTTGACTCCCGACAATGAGCCATTTCTGGCACCGTTGCCGGGGAGTCTACGCACAAGTCAAGACATACCAAGTACCCATCACAAACTCTTATCCCTCGCATTACATTATTTGCCATTTGCCTCTCGTTTTCCTCTCCCCCACTTCACCCTTGCCGTTTTCTTCACCCTCTTTTTCAGTTCCCCTTCTCTTTTTCCGTTCGCCTCTTTTTCGCTTCCTTCTTGTTTGCTCGTGTGTTCGATTGCTTGCTTGTCATGATGGCTCAAGACAATACTAAATTGTGTGACTTTACCAATACCAACAACAATGATTTTCTAATCACTCTGATTGCTCCTCTTACCGATGTTGAATCCTGTGAAATTAATGCTGCTTTGTTGAATATTGTCATGAAAGATCAATTCGCCGGCCTTCCTAGTGAAGATGCCGCTACCGATCTAAACAACTTTGTTGATTTGTGTGATATGCAAAAGAAGAAATATGTGGATAAAGATATTGTTAAACTTAAGCTATTTCCATTTTCGCTTAGAGATCGTGCTAAAGCTTGGTTTTTGTCTTTTCCTAAAAATAGTATTGATTCATGGAATAAGTGCAAAGATGATTTTGTCTCTAAATATTTTCCTCCCACTAAGATCATCTCTCTTAGAAACGATATTATGAATTTTAAGCAACTTGATCATGAACATGTTGCACAAGCTTGGGAGAGGATGAAATTAATGATACGTAATTGCCCTACACATGGTTTGAATCTTTGGATGATTATACAAAAAATTTATGCCAGATTGAATTTTGCTTCTAGAAATATTTTAGATTCGGCAGCGGGAGGCACTTTTATGGAAATCACTTTAGGAGAAGCTACCAAACTCCTAGATAGTATTATGGTTAATTATTCTCAATGGCACACTGAAAGATCTACTAGTAAAAATGTGCATGCAATTGAAGAGATTAATGTTTTGAGTGGAAAGATGGATGAACTTATGAAATTGTTTTCTAATAAGAGTGCTCCTACTGATCCTAATGATATGCCTTTGTCTACTTTGATTGAGAATAATAATGAATCTATGGATGTGAATTTTGTTGGTAGGAACAATTTTGGTAACAACGTGTATAGAAGTAATTTTAATTCTAGGCCATTTCCTAGTAATTCCTCTAATAATTATGGTAATTCCTACAACAATTCTTATGGAAATTTTAATAATATGCCCTCTGAATTTGAGACTAGTGTCAAGGAGTTTATGAATTCACAAAAGAATTTCAATGCTTTCCTTGAAGAAAAATTGCTTAAAGTTGATGAATTGGCTAGGAACGTTGATAGAATTTCTCTTGATGTTGATACTTTGAAACTTAGATCGATCCCACCTAAGCATGATATCAATGAGTCTCTCAAAGCCATGAGAATTTCCATTGATGAGTGCAAAGAAAGAACCGCTAGGATGCGTGCTATGAAAGATTGCTTTGGGAAAGCGTGTTCTTCTAGTTTCTATGAAAATAAAGATGAAGATCTAAAAGTTATTGATGTGTCTCCTATTAAATCTTTGTTTTGCAATATGAATCTTGATAATGATGGGACTGAAGATGGGCCACCTTTGCCTAGAAGGCGTTCCAAAAATTCGGAGTTTTTAGATCTTGATGCAAAAATTGGTAAAAGTGGGATTGAAGAGGTCAAAACTTTAGATATCAATGAACCCACTATTTTGGATTTCAAGGAATTTAATTATGATAATTTCTCTTTGATAGATTGTATTTCCTTGTTGCAATCCGTGCTAAATTCTCCTGATGCTTATAGTCAAAATAAAGCTTTTACTAAACATATCGTTGATGCTTTGATGCAATCTTATGAAGAAAAACTTGAGTTGGAAGTTTCTATCCCTAGAAAACTTTATGATGAGTGGGAACCTACTACTAAAATTAAAATTAAATATCATGAATGCTATGCTTTGTGTGATTTGGGTGCTAGTGTCTCGACGATTCCGAAAACTTTATGTGATTTGCTAGGATTCCGTGGATTTGATGATTGTTCTTTAAACTTGCACCTTGCGGATTCCACTATTAAGAAACCTATGGGAAGAATTAATGATGTTCTTATTGTTGCAAATAGGAACTATGTGCCCGTAGATTTCATTGTTCTTGACATAGATTGCAATCCTTCGTGTCCTATTATTCTTGGTAGACCTTTCCTTAGAATGATTGGTGCAATTATTGATATGAAGGAAGGGAATATTAGATTCCAATTTCCATTAAGGAAAGGCATGGAACATTTCCCTAGAAAGAAAATTAAATTACCATATGAATCTATTATGAGAGCAACTTATGGATTGCCTACCAAAGATGGCAATACCTAGATCTATCCTTGCTTTTATGCCTAGCTAAGGGCGTTAAACGATAGCGCTTGTTGGGAGTCAACCCAATTTTATTTTTATTCCTTGCTTTTTGCTCCTGTTTAGTAATAAATAATTTATCTGTCCTCTGTTTTGGTTATGTTTTTTGTGTTTAATTAGTGTTTGTGCCAAGTAGAACCGTTGGGAAGACTTGGGGAAATTCTTTTTGATCTTGCTGTAAAAAATAGAAACTTTAGCGCTCACGAGAATTGATGTCATTTTTATTTGGAAAGTGCTATTTAGTTAATTCTTTTTGCAGATGATTAATAGATAATTAACTCACGTCCAGCAATTTATTTTAGAATTTTTGGGTTCCAGAAGTGGTCGAAACCTACAGATTACTACAGACTGTTCTGTTTTTGACAGATTCTGTTTTTCGTGTGTTGTTTGCTTATTTTGATGAATATATGGCTAGTAAAAGAGTTTATAAACCATAAAGAAGTTGGAATACAGTAGGTTTAACACCAATATAAATAAATAATGATTTCGTTACAGTACCTTGAAGTGGTGGTTTGTTTTCTTTCGCTAACGGAGCTCACGAAGATTTTCTTTTAAGTTTTGTGTTGTGAAGTTTTCAAGTTTTGGGTAAAGATTTGATGGACTATGGAACAAGGAGTGGCAAGAGCCTAAGCTTGGGGATGCCCATGTCACCCCAAGGTAAAATACAAGGAAACCAAAAAGCCTAAGCTTAGGGATGCCCCGGAAGGCATCCCCTCTTTCGTCTTCGTTCATCGGTAACTTTACTTGGAGCTATATTTTTATTCACCACATGATATGTGTTTTGCTTGGAGCGTGTTGTTTGATTTGAGTCTTTGCTTTTTAGTTTACCACAATCATCCTTAATGTACACACCTTTTGAGAGAGACACACATGAATTGGAATTTATTAGAATACTCTATGTGCTTCACTTATATCTTTTGAGCTATATAGTTTTTGCTCTAGTGCTTCACTTATATCTTTTAGAGCACGGTGGTGGTTTTTATTTTATAGAAATAATTGATCTATCATGCTTCACTTATATTATTTTGAGAGTTCTTTAGAACAACATGGCAATTTTCTTTTAGGCATAATAAAAACTTTCATATAAGTGCATTGAATAGTAAGAGAAGTTTGATACTTGATGATTGTTTTGAGATATGGAGATAGTGATATCAAAGTTTTGCTAGTTGAGTAGTTGTGAATTTGAGAAATACTTGTGTTCAAGTTTGCAAGTCCCGTAGCATGCACGTATGGTAAACGTTGTGTTCAATTTTGCAAGTCCCTACCAATCTATCACCCTAGGAGCATGCACATAGTGCCGAGGTTTTTGATGACTTGTAGATTTTTGCAATAAGTATGTGAGTTCTTTATGACTAATGTTGAGTCCATGGATTATACGCACTCTCACCCTTCCATCATTGCTAGCCTCTTCGGTACCGTGCATTCCCTTTTTCACCTTGAGAGTTGGTGCAAACTTCGCCGGTGCATCCAAATCCCGTGATACAATACGCTCTATCACACATAAACCTCCTTATATCTTCCTCAAAACAGCCACCATACCTACCTATTATGGCATTTTCATAGCCATTCCAAGATATATTGCCATGCAACTTTCCACCGTTCCGTTTATTATGACATGCATCATCATTGTCATATTGCCTTGCATGATCATGTAGTTGACATCGTATTTGTGGCAAAGCCACAGTTCACAATTTTTTCATGCATGTCACTCATGAGTCATTGCACATCCCGGTACACCGCCGGAGGCATTCATATAGAGTCATATCTTGTTCTAGTATCGAGTTGTCATCATTGAGTTGTAAATAAATAGAAGTGTGATGATCATCATTAATAGAGCATTGTCCCAAAAAAGAAAGAGAAAGGCCAAAAAAGAAAAAAAAGGCCCAAAAAAGAGAGAATAAAAAAGGGCAATGCTACTATCCTTTTCCACACTTGTGCTTCAAAGTAGCACCATGATCTTTATGATAGAGAGTCTCTTGTTTTGTCATTTTCATATACTAGTGGGAACTTTTCATTATAGAACTTGGCTTGTATATTCCAACAATGGGCCTCCTCAAGTGCCCTAGGTGTTCGTGAGCAAGCAAGTTGGATGCACACCCACTTAGTTTCTTTTGTTGAGATTTCATACATTTATAGCTCTAGTGCATCCGTTGCATGGCAATCCCTGCTCCTTACATTGACATCAATTGATGGGCATCTCCCTAGCCCATTGATTAGCCGCGTCGATGTGAGATTTTGTCCTTTTTTGTCTTCTCCACATAACCCCCTTCATTCTATTCTATTCCACCCATAGTGCTATATCCATGGCTCACGCTCATCTATTGCGTGAAAGTTGAAAAGAGTTTGAGATTACTAAAGTGTGAAACAATTGCTTGGCTTGTCATCGGGGTTGTGCATGATGAGAGCATTCTTGTGTGAAGAAAATGGAGCATGAACAAACTATATGATTTTGTAGGGATGAACTTTCTTTGGCCATGTTATTTTGAGAAGACATGATTGCTTAGTTAGTATGCTTGAAATATTATTATTTTTATGTCAATATTAAACTTTTATCTTGAATCTTTCGGATCTGAACATTCATGCCACAATAAAGAAAAATTACATTGAGAAATATGTTAGGAAGCATTCCATATCAAAAATTCTGTTTTTATCATTTACCTACTAGAGGACGAGCAGGAATTAAGCTTGGGGATGCTTGATACGTCTCTGATGTCTACTACACAACCTTCTTCTTGTAGACATTGTTGGGCCTCCAAGTGCAGAGGTTTGTAGGACAGTAGCAAATTGCCCTCAAGTGGATGACCTAAGGTTTATCAATCCGTGGGAGGCGTAGGATGAAGATGGTCTCTCTCAAGCAACCCTGCAACCAAATAACAAAGAGTCTCTTGTGTCTCCAACATACCCAATACAATGGTAAATTGTATAGGTGCACTAGTTCGGCGAAAAGATGGTGACACAAGTAGTATATGGATAGTAGATATAGGTTTTTGTAATCTGAAATTATAAAAACAGCAAGGTAACTAATGATAAAAGTGAGCTAAAACGGTATTGCAATGCTAGGAAACAAGGCCTAGGGTTCATACTTTCACTAGTGCAAGTCCTCTCAACAATAATAACATAATTGGATCACATAACTATCCCTCAACATGCAACAAAGAGTCACTCCAAAGTCACTAATAGCGGAGAACAAACGAAGAGATTATGGTAGGGTACGAAACCACCTCAAAGTTATTATTTCCAATCAATCCGTTGGGCTATTCCTATAAGTGTCACAAACAGCCCTAGAGTTCGTACTAGAATAACACCTTAAGACACAAATCAACCAAAACCCTAATGTCACCTAGATACTCCAATGTCACCTCAAGTATCCGTGGGTATGATTATACGATATGCATCACACAATCTCAGATTCATCTATTCAACCAACACATAGAACCTACAAGAGTGCCCCAAACTTTCTACCAGAGAATCACGACGAAAACATGTGCCAACCCCTATGCATAGGTTCATGGGTGGAACCCGCAAGTTGATCACCAAAACATACATCAAGTGAATGACGTGATATCCCATTGTCACCACAGATACGCATGGCAAGACATACATCAAGTGTTCTCAAATCTTTAAAGACTCAATCCGATAAGATAACTTCAAAGGGGAAACTCAATCCATTACAAGAGAGTAGAGGGGGATCATAAGATCCAACTATAATAGCAAAGCTCGCGATACATCAAGATCATACCACCTCAAGAACACGAGAGAGAGAGAGAGAGAGAGAGAGATCAAACACATAGCTACTAGTACATACCCTCAGCCCCGAGGGAGAACTACTCCCTCCTCGTCATGGAGAGCACCGGGATGATGAAGATGGCCACCGGTGAAGGGTTCCCCCTCCGGCAGGGTGCCAGAACGGGTCTAGATTGGTTTTTGGTGGCTACGGAGGCTTCTGGCAGCGGAACTCCCGATCTATTGTGCCCCTGGTTGTTTTTGGGTATATGGAGATATATAGGTGGAGGAAATACGTCAGGGGAGCCACAAGGGGCCCACGAGGGTGGAGGGCGCGCCCCCTACCTCGTGCCTCCCTCGTTTCTTTCTCGACATGCACTCCAAGTCTCCTGTATTGCTTTCCTTCCAAAAATAACTTTTTCGAAGGTTTCATTCCGTTTGGACTCTGTTTGATATTCCTTTTCCGCGAAACACTGAAACAAGGGAAAAACAGAAACTGGCACTTGGCTCTAGGTCAATAGGTTAGTCCCAAAAGTAATATAAAAGTGCATAGTAAAGCCCAATAAACATCCAAGATGGATAATATAATTGCATGAATACTTCATAAATTATAGATACATTGGAGATGTATCAGCATCCCCAAGCTTAATTCCTGCTCGTCCTCGAGTAGGTAAATGATAAAAGAAATCATTTATGAAGTGTGAATGCTAGCAGGTGCACAAGTTTGATCAATGATACACCTTTTCTAGCATCATTATATATCATAACAATAGCTCATCTCATAAAGCTTCTCATGATCAAGTAACAAACTATTCACATGTTAAAGTATAGATCATAAACTTTCTTGAAAACTAACAAACCGTGTTATCAGTCATCAAACAATTACAATTCATCTTATTTTTGGGAAGAGTCTATGTCAGAGCTTTGATTTAGCAAACCCCACATACTCAACTATCATGTAGTCTTTCACAATTGCTAACACTCACACGATATTTATGGGTTCAAAGTTTTAATCAGACATAGAGAAAGATAGGGGCTTATAAATTCACAGGGCTTATAAATTCACATCCCAACCTTTTACCTCAAGGGTAATGTCAACAATAATAGTTCATGATGCCTTACATCCAATTGGATATATATATATATATCAAAATCTTTCCAACACAATGTGCTTGCCAAAGGATAAAATGTGAAAAGGAAAGGTGAAGATCACCATGACTCTTGCATAAGGTTAGAAGATGAAAGTAAAGATAGGCCCTTCGTAGAGGGAAGCAGAGGTTGTCATGCGGTTTTAAAGTTGGATGCATAAAATCTTAATGCAAAAGAATGGTCACTTTATTGTCCCCTGTGATAGGGACCTTTATTATGCAGTCCGTCGCTTTTATTGCTTTCATATCACAAGATCGTATAAAGCTTATTTTCTCCACACTAAAAGATCATACATATTTAGAGAGCAATTTTTATTGCATGCACCGATGACAACTTACTTGAAGGATCTTACTCAATCCATAGGTAGGTATGGTGGATTCTCATGGCAATACTGGTTTAAGGGATGTTTGGAAGCACAAGTAGTATCTCTACTTGGTGTGAAGAATTTGGCTAGCATGAGGGGGAATTGCAAGCTCAACATGTTGGATGATCCATTACAATATACTTTATTTCAGATATAAGAAAACATAACCCATTACGTTGTCTGCCTTGTCCAACCTCAACCTTTTAGCATGTCATATTTTAATGAGTGCTCACAACAACAAAAGAGGTCCAAGATAGTATATTTATATGTGAAATCTCTCTTCCTTCAATATTCTTTCATGAATTGTTTAAGTGACCAATACAATGTTTGCTAACCTTCAATAAATTTACCACTTCTACTTCTTATATGTGAAGTCATCACTCCCCATATGATAAGCATATGAAACATATATAATTTCAGATTTATGATATTCGCTCACTCAACTATTCACTCATAGGATATAAGTGAAGCACACGAGTAAATGACAAACTACTCCAAAAAGATATGAGAGAAGATCAATGAGTAGTTTAAATAATTATGTGGCTATGTGAAGACTCTCTCTCATTTAATAATTTCAGATCATGATAATTTATTCATGCAGCAAGCAAAGAAAAATAAAATGACATTCTAAGAATGGCAAACATCATGTGAAGAAGCAAAAATTTAGGATAAACCGAAACTAACCGATAGTTGTTGAAGAAGAAAGGTGGGATGCCAACCGGGGCATCCCTAAGCTTAGAGACTTGAGACCTCTTGAAATATTATCTTGGGATGTCTTGGGCATCCCCAAGCTTGAGCTTTTGTGTCTCCTTAATTCCTCTCATATCACGGTCTCCCTAAATCTCAAAAGCTTCATCCACAAAAAACTCAACAAGGACTCGTGAGATAAGTTAGTATAAACCATTGCAAAAAGCTTATCATACTCTACTGTAGCAAATCACTAAAATTATTATTCAACATTGCATACTAAAGGCCTCTGTATATTTAATAGTCCTATCCTCAAATAGAAAAGAAGCAAACATATGCAAACAATGCAAACATAACAGCAATCTGCCTAAATAGGACAGTCTGTAAAGAGTGCAGCAAGATCCATACTTCCCTAGCTCCAAAAATTATGAAAGAAAGTTCACACTGTAATAATTTTATCAGAGCTTAGTATGCAAAATATTTCAACATTTTATCACATTCTGACTTTTCTAGGGAATTGTTGCAACAGCGGTAAACTTTCTGTTTTCAAACAGCAACATGATGACTTGTAAAATAGGCATAGTAAAGGCTATCAATGCCACCTTTATTGAAATAAAAGATGCAAAACATTGTTCTAAATGACAGCAAGCAAATCCTAACAAAATAAATTGACGCTCCAATCAAAACACATATCATGTGGTGAATAAAAATATAGCTCCAAGTAAAGTTACCGATGAACGAAGACGAAAGAGGGGATGCCTTCCGGGGCACCCCCAAGCTTAGGCTCTTGGTTGTCATTGAATATTACCTTGGGGTGCCTTGGGAATCCCCAAGCTTAGGCTCTTGCCACTCCTTATTCCATAGTCCATCGAATCTTTACCCAAAACTTGAAAACTTCACAACACAAAACTTAACAGAAAACTCGTAAGCTCCGTTAGTATAAGAAAATAAATCACCACTTAGGTACTGTTGTGAACTCATTCTAAATTCATATTGGTGTAATATATACTGTATTCCAACTTATCTATGGTTCATACCCTCCGATACTACTCATAGATTCATCAAAATAAGCAAACAACACATAGAAAACAAAATCTGTCAAAAACAGAACAGTCTGTAGTAATCTGGTTCAAACATATACTTCTGGAACTCATAAAATTATCAACTGAATTGGTGGACCTGAGTAATTTGTATATTAATCATCTGCAAAAAAGAATTAACTCCATAGCACTCTCCAATAAAAACTGGCAGCAATTCTCGTGAGCGCTAAAGTTTCTGTTTTTTACAACATGATCAACAAGACTTTCCCCAAGTCCTCCCAAAGGTTCTACTTGGCACAAACACTAATTAAAAGCATAAAACCACATCTAAACAGAGGCTAGATGAATTATTTATTACTAAACAGGAATAAAAATAAAGTTGGGTTGCCTCCCAACAAGCGCTATCGTTTAACGTCCCTAGCTAGGCATGATGATTTCAATGATGCTCACATAAAAGATAAGAATTGTAACATAAAGAGAGCATCATGAAGAATATGACTAGCACATTTAAGTCTAACCCACTTCCTATGCATAGGAATTTTGTGAGCAAACAACTTATGGGAACAATAATCAACTAGCATAGGAAGGCAGAACAAGCATAACTTTAAAACTTTAAGCACATAGAGAGGAAACTTGATATTATTGCAATTCCTACAAGCATATGTTCCTCCCTCATAATAATTTTCAGTAGCATCATGAATGAATTCAACAATATAACCAGCACCTAAAGCATTCTTTTCATGATCTACAAGCATATAAATTTTATTACTCTCCACATAAGCAAAATTCGTCTCATTCGGGATAGTGGGAGTATCATAAGAGACTTGAATACTATAAATCGTTTCCACATTAAAAGAGCAATGTTCAGAGAAAGGGTACTCATAATCATGACAAGTTTTATAAATATAATCATCACTTTTTATAGCATAAGTATCATCACAATAATCATCATAAGTAGGAGGCATGCTATCATCATTATAAATTTGCATATCAAAACTTGGGAGACTAAAAATATCATCTTCATTAAACGTAGCATCCCCAAGCTTGGGACAAAAATTAATTGCAGCAAGTATATTCTCAAAAACATCATCTTCATCAAACATAGCATCCCCAAGCTTGGGCCTTTTCATATCATAAGCATAATCACTTTCATCATTAATAGTATGGATAGCACCAATAGTATAGAAATTATCATATTCTTCCAAGCAAGTGCCAAAAAGATTTTCAAGATCATAAGAAGTATCATTATCTTCCACAATTCTATTTTCATGAGGCACAATAGTAATAGGAGCAGAATTATTTGGGGGAGATATCTTTTTACCTCTCTTCCTTTTTCTTTTCTTCTTCTTCACCACATCATGTGTAGGTTCAATCCTCTTTTTGGAGCTCCTTATTAATGAGATTGGTTGAATAGGAGGCTCCTCCTTGTTACCTGATTCATCATAAGAAATAATAGGAGGGTATTGGGAAGTCTCTTCCCTTTCATTAGTATTCTCTTCATCTTCTATTTGTTTTCTTTTCTTTATGAGTTGGCAATTTAAGGATTTTCAATACAATTCACCGCACAATACATATAAAATTCCTCTAGATCAAAATTAAGAACTCTATAAAGGGCAAATTCTGGAATAACCTTAGTTATACGTTTCATTTCTTCATAACCCAAGAGCAAACTAAGTTCATTATGATGTGCAAGAGAAATCAAGTCATCACAATTTTGGACACGATACGATCATGAAACAACTTGCATTGGGTACTGAAATGATCACGTTCATTGCAAAGTTCACAAGTACGGCTAAGAAAATTTAAATTTTCAGCACAAACATCTAGCCTTTCTTGCAACCATTTAGTTTCCAAGTACGTATGCCTCTTGCAATATCTATCTTCCTATTTGGTGTGTACTTGCAAACCCAATATACTCCACAAAAATCGACATGCTTATAAGAGATATTTTCATCATGACTAGTGCAATCATCATTAGTACCATGGATATTCAAGGAGTTCATACTAACAACATTGCAATCATGCTCATCATTCAAAGATTTAGTACCGAACATTTTAATGCATTCTTCTTCTAACACTTTGGCACAATTTTCCTTTCCATCATACTCACGAAAGATATTAAAAAGATGAAGCGTATGAGACAAACTCAATTCCATTTTTTTGTAGTTTTCTTTTATAGACTAAACTAGTGCTAAAACTAGAAACTAAAATATTCGATTGCAAGATCTAAAGATATACCTTCAAGCACTCACCTCCCCGGAAATGGCGCCAGAAAAGAGCTTGATGTCTACTACACAACCTTCTTCTTGTAGACGTTGTTGGGCCTCCAAGTGCAGAGGTTTGTAGGACAGTAGAAAATTTCCCTCAAGTGGATGACCTAAGGTTTATCAATCCGTGGGAGGCGTAGGATGAAGATGGTCTCTCTCAAGCAACCCTGCAACCAAATAACAAAGAGTCTCTTGTGTCCCCAACACACCCAATACAATGGTAAATTGTATAGGTGCACTAGTTCGGCGAAGAGATGGTGATACAAGTAGTATATGGATAGTAGATATAGGTTTTTGTAATCTGAAATTATAAAAACAGCAACGTAACTAATGATAAAAGTGAGCTAAAACGGTATTGCAATGCTAGGAAACAAGGCCTAGGGTTCATACTTTCACTAGTGCAAGTCCTCTCAACAATAATAACATAATTGGATCACATAACTATCCCTCAACATGCAACAAAGAGTCACTCCAAAGTCACTAATAGCGGAGAACAAACGAAGAGATTATGGTAGGGTACGAAACCACCTCAAAGTTATTCTTTCCAATCAATCTGTTGGGCTATTCCTATAAGTGTCACAAACAGCCCTAGAGTTCGTACTAGAACAACACCTTAAGACACAAATCAACCAAAACCCTAATGTCACCTTGATACTCCAATGTCACCCCAAGTATCCGTGGGTATGATTATACGATATGCATCACACAATCTCAGATTCATCTATTCAACCAAGACATAGAACCTCAAAGAGTGCCCCAAAGTTTCTACCGGAGAATCACGACGAAAACGTGTGCCAACCCCTATGCATTGGTTCATGCGCGGAACCCGCAAGTTGATCACCAAAACATACATCAAGTGAATGACGTGATATCCCATTGTCACCACAGACACGCACGGCAAGACATACATCAAGTGTTCTCAAATCTTTAAAGACTCAATCCGATAACTTCAAAGGGGAAACTCAATCCATTACAAGAGAGTAGAGGGGGAGAAACATCATAAGATCCAACTATAATAGAAAAGCTTGCGATACATCAAGATCGTACCACCTCAAGAACACGAGAGAGAGAGAAAGAGATCAAACACATAGCTACTGGTACATACCCTCAGCCCCGAGGGAGAACTACTCCCTCCTCGTCATGGAGACCACTGGGATGATGAAGATGGCCACCGGTGAAGGGTTCCCCCTCCGGCAGGGTGCCGGAATGGGTCTAGATTGGTTTTCGGTGGCTACGGAAGCTTCTGGCGGCGGAACTCCCGATCTATTGTGCCACCTGGTCGTTTTTGGGTATATGGAGATATATAGGTGGAAGAAATACGTCAGGGGAGCCACGAGGGGCCCATGAGGGTGGAGGGCGCGCCCAGGGGGGTGGGCGCGCCCTCCTACCTCGTGCCTCCCTCGTTTCTTTCCCGACGTGCACTCCAAGTCTCTTGTATTGATTTCCTTCCAAAAATAACTTTTCCAAAGGTTTCATTCCGTTTGGACTCCGTTTGATATTCCTTTTCCGTGAAACACTGAAACAAGGGAAAAACAGAAACTGGCACTCGGCTGTGGGTCAATAGGTTAGTCCCAAAAGTAATATAAAAGTGCATAGTAAAGCCCAATAAACATCCAAGATGGATAATATAATATCATGAATACTTCATAAATTATAGATACATTGGAGACTGGTTATACGTTGGAGACGTATCAGTCTCCAACGTATCTATAATTTTTGATTGTTCCATGCTATTATATTATCTGTTTTGGATGTTAATGGGCTTTATTTTACACTTTTATATTATTTTTGGGACTAACCTATTAACCGGAGACCCAGTCCAAATTGCTATTTTTTTTGCCTATTTCAGTGTTTCGCAGAAAAGGAATATCAAACGAAGTCCAAACGGAATGAAACCTTTGGGAACGTGATTTTCTCAACAAACGTGATCCAGGAGACTTGGAGTGGGCATCAAGAAACAATCGAGGAGGCCACGGGGAAGGGGGGCGCGCCTACACTAGTGCAGAACCGGGTAATAGCACAGGTTCATAAGGCCCTTTAGTGCCGGTTCCATAACCGGCACTAAAGTGTGGGCACTAAAGGCCCCCCCTTTAGTACCGGTTCAGCACGAACCGGTGCTAAAGGGAAACCATGTGGCACTAGCCAGCTCCGGGGGCCGGGAGCCCTTTAGTACCGGTTGGTAACACCAACCGGTACTAAATGTTTGTGGGTTTTTGTTTTATTTTGTATTTTTCAATTAAATTTGTGTTATCAATTTAATTTAGGATTGTTTTACGTTATAATGAGTTGTAGTCGTCATCATCATCATCATCATCATCATCATCGCATATTAATAAATAAATAAACTCTAGCTAGCTAAAAATCATCGTAATCGTCTAATTACCACTATTTAATCATCATAGTCATTACCGCTAGCTATCTAATCATCACCAACACTGGCTAGCTTAAAGAGGAAACATTCACTTTGTAATAGAAGCAAAGATATCATCGAGTTCAACATAATCATCACCAACATCGAAGTTCAGGACACGGACATGAGACACTAATTAAGAGCATGAACTAGTGCTGCTCCCTCTCTGGTAGAATAGCATAGAACATGTACAGCTCTCCTGATTCATCATACTAGAGCATGCAGATGAATCTGTCTCCTAATCTTGGGTTGCGCTTCTCCTTGCTGCCCCCTAGTACTTCTCTGCGATCGTTAACAATTTTGCTCCAATCTTTCACTATTAAGCATTCTTCGCTTTTAGAAATCCTGAATGCACTCATGTGCAATGTAGGATATCTTGGTTGTAAGCTAACCATTTACATGTC
This sequence comes from Triticum dicoccoides, assembly GCF_002162155.2. Lineage (NCBI taxonomy): Eukaryota > Viridiplantae > Streptophyta > Magnoliopsida > Poales > Poaceae > Triticum > Triticum dicoccoides. Next base: position 618,352,079 of record NC_041390.1, on the reverse strand, counting down.
ACCTTTAGTCTCGATCCACTGAGGCACAATTGTCATCGGAAGTCCCTGTTGAAGAACATCGTATAGTAATTAATATACTAAGCAATGGAAGTTTAGCTTCAAAAATAATGTATGCAAAAGATGCACTAATTAAGGACAAATACTTAAAATCTTACCATCTTTCGATTATAGATGTGACCGTAGTTCAATACGATCAGCATTGGTCGCACGTTTTGAGTACTAACATTTCTAAGTTCAGGAAAAAAATTTGTCTTGACAGTATTAAGATCCTCAAGCCATGAAACATAATGACTTATCTCCTCGCAGTTTAGTTGAGCCCCGGGGCAGTAGTAGGTCCTGTCTACCAAGCGCCGGACATGTTTGATTGAACCGAAATATGCTGACAATACAAATTAGTTGTCAACTATTTTTGAATAAACTGTATCAAAGACATAAACATATGCATGCATGGTTGAGAGAAAAACTCACATAATGGTAGAACTGGAGGCGTTTGCACATCGACCCAGATGTTTATATTACCTTCAATATCACCTTCCGGACGAATATCAAAGGTGACAACCATACCAGGCTCAAATGCATAAGCCTTGCATAGTGCTTGCCAAGTTTTGCATTCAAAATGGGTGTATGTGTCTCCATTATATAATTTGACGTTGAAAGTATACCCATGCTCCATCTTCAAGTAAACTCTCTTTACCTCCATATCATCTATAGCACTAAAACCTATCTTATTCAAGACAAAAATTCTTGCATGGCAGGGGATGCGCTAGTAGAATAGTGAAAATTTAAAATTATAAGTTGAAGCAAATGAAGCATAAGTTTTGCATTCAAATAATAATTGACAAAGTGACTTACTGTATCAACTTCGAATGTCTCATCCAGCTTGATGCTGAAGCGCCTATCATCAACAAGGAAATTTCTGTCGCATAGGCCGCGCTGGTCTTCACAGTGTTCGCACATAATGAAATCTTTTTTGTCGTCAGATGACATTTCCTATGTTCATATAGATGAAACATTAAACACCTATTACTATCTAACATTAATTAATATCTAGCCAAATATATATTCATCTAACATTTGACATTAATATATCTAACTATATTCATCTCTAACAATTGACATTACTATATATTTAACTTTTCTATCTAATTCATCTAACATTCGACATTAATCTAACATTTATATAAACTCAAAATATATAAAAAATTAAATAAACAGAAAAACTCATTAACAAATAATATTTTAATTAGATCATCAAATCTCAGATACCTAAATTTTCTTACTAAAAATAAACTAGTTATATTAATTATTGAACTAGTTCAAATCTCATATACCTAAATAAACTAGTTATATTAATTATTGAACTAGTTCAAATCTCATATACCTAAATAAACTAGTTCGACAATTTTCTTACTAAAAATAAACTAGTTATATTAATTATTGAACTAGTTCAAATCTCATATACCTAAATAAACTAGTTCGATAATTTTCTTACTAAAAATAAACTAGTTATATTAATTATTCAACTAGTTTAAATCTCTAGTTCGACAATTTTCTATCTAGCTAATTCATCTAACATTCGACATTAATCAAACATTCGATCATCTAACTAACTTTTCTAAAAAACAGAAAATAAGTAAAAAAATGTGTGGTGTGTGTATGTGTGTGTATGTGTGTGTGTAGTGTGTACGTATATATGCATGTGTGTGTATGTGTGTATGTGTGCGGCCCCGTACGCCGCCGCCCCGTACGTACGAGAGCGGGGGCGTCGGCGTACGGGGCGGGGGCGGCGGCGTACGTACGGGCGGGGGCGCAGCCATACAGGCCGGGTGCGACGACGACGGACGGCGGGCGGCGGGTATACGCGAGAGTGAGAGACGTACGGGACCGCGGCGGGACAACGACGGACGGCGGCGCACGGCGTTCGGGGCGGCGGCGGGGACAGCGACGACGACGACGGGCGACGGGCGACGGGCGGCGAGGACGGGTTCGAGCGGCACGCGAGAGGTTGGAGACGAAAGAAGTGGGAGATCTAACTGAATTTTCGTAAGTGTTGTATATATAGGAGAGGCCTTTAGTACCGGTTGGAGCCACCAACCGGTACTAAAGGCCAACTTTGGCCAGGCCAAGAGGCGGGAAGAGCAGGCCTTTAGTACCGGTTGGTGGTTCCAACCGGTACTAAAGGGTGGTCTTTAGTACCGGTTGGAGCCACCAACCGGTACTAAAGGCCTCGCGCTGCCACCCCAAAGTTTAGTCCCACCTCGCTGGGAGAAGGGCAGCCGCACTGGTTTATAAACCCAGCCGCAGCTACCTCTTCGAACTCCTCTATATAGCAGGCTTCTGGGCCTAATTAATTAGGGCGCGCTGCCCTGTGAGCCTGCTGGCCCTTCTGGGCCTGCATTTGCACACCCTAGGTCTGGCAGGCCCACTGGGCAGCGCGCCAACAATTTTTTATATAGTTTTTTCTTTTCTGCATTATTTATTTTCTTCTATTTATTTTTGAGTAGTTTTTTATATAGTTTTTTCTTTTCTGCATTATTTATTTTCTTCTGTTTATTTTTGAGTAATTTTTTGTATAGTTTTTCTATTTTCTGCATTATTTCTTTTCTTCTATTTATTTTCTTCTGGAAATTGAATGCTGCATACTGAACAATTAGGTAAATGACCGAAAAACAACAAATGATGTCAGAACATGTTGGAAATTGATGACGTCGCTTTGAATGCTGCATACTGAACACAAAAGAAGTCCGGAGTTCAAATAAGTTTAAAAAACATTGAAGTGGCCGTGTAACAGATGAGTTCTCGTCCGAAACCCTGATACTCCGAAAGAGTATGTCCAGTTTGTACACGAAGTGCGTCCAGTTTTTGCCGTGACCCTCTCTACTCTTTCGCGCATGCTATGCGGGTGATATGATGATACCATGCCAAGTTTCAACATTTTCAGGATTCATTTTGTAGTGATTTTCAATTTCACGGTCATTTAGCTCTCTAAACAATTAGGTAAATGACTGAAAAACAACAAATGATGTTAGAACATGTTGGAAATTGATGACGTCGCTTTGAATGCTGCATACTAAACACAAAAGAAGTCCAGAGTTCAAATAAGTTTAAAAAACATTGAAGTGGCCATGTAACAGATGAGTTCTCGTCCGAAACCCTGATACTCTGAAAGAGTTTGTCCAGTTTGTACACGAAGTGCGTCCAGTTTTTGCCGTGACCCTCTCTACTCTTTCGCGCATGCTATGCAGGTGATATGATGATACCATGCCAAGTTTCAACATTTTCAGGATTCATTTTGTAGTGATTTTCAATTTCACGGTCATTTAGCTCTCTAAATAATTAGGTAAATGACCGAAAAACAACAAATGATATCAGAACATGTTGGAAATTGATGACGTCGCTTTGAATGCTGCATACTAAACACAAAAGAAGTCCAGAGTTCAAATAAGTTTAAAAAACATTGAAGTGGCCATGTAACAGATGAGTTCTCGTCCGAAACCCTGATACTCTGAAAGAGTTTGTCCAGTTTGTACATGAAGTGCGTCCAGTTTTTGCCGTGACCCTCTCTACTCTTTTGCGCATGCTATGCGGGTGATATGATGATACCATGCCAAGTTTCAACATTTCCAGGATTCATTTTGTAGTGATTTTCAATTTCACAGTCATTTAGCTCTCTAAACAATTAGGTAAATGACCGAAAAACAACAAATGATGTCAGAACATGTTGGAAATTGATGACGTCGCTTTGAATGCTGCATACTGAACACAAAAGAAGTTCGGAGTTCAAATAAGTTATTAAAAATAAAAAAGAGGTGCAATGCTGGTTAATTTGCTTCAAGCCATTCGGAATAGTGTAGACTGCACTGCACATAGGTCAGTGCAATCTATGCTATTCCGCAAGGCTTGAAGCTAATCAACATGTAGATGAGCATTGCAACTCTTCGTCATTGTCTGTGCACTCACGGCTTATAAACCTCTCATACTGCCTCTCTCTTGGCGAGGTGGGACTATAAATCAGCTTACAAAGAAACTCTAGTACCGGTTCATGGCATGAACCGGTACTAAAGGTCTTCGTGGGGGCCCCAGACTGACCATAGCCTGACACAGCCTCATTAGTACCGGTTCGTGGCATGAACCGGTACTAAAGGCTACCCACGAACCGGTACTAATGATGCCCGCCCGCCTAGCCGTTGGAACCGGCACTAATGGTCACATTAGTGTCGGCTCAAATTCAAACCGGCACTAATGTGCTTCACATTTAACCCTTTTTCTACTAGTGAGCTATCCCCCTGGATGTGCCCTCCACCCTCGTGGGCCCCTCGTTGCTCCACCGACCCACTTCTTCCTCCTATATATATCCATGTACCCCCCCAAACATCCAGGAGCACCACGAAAACCTAATTCCATCGCCGCAACCTTCTGTACTCGAGAGATCCCATCTTGGGGCCTTTTCCGGAGCTCCGCCGCAGGGGACATTGATCACGGAGGGCCTCTACATCAACTCCATGGCCTCTCCGGTGACGTGTGAGTAGTTTAGTTCAGACCTTCGGGTCCATAGTTATTAGCTAGATGGCTTCTTCTCTCTCTTTGGATCTCAATACAAAGTTCTCCTCGATCTTCTTGGAGATCTATTCAATGTAATCTTCTTTTGCGGTGTGTTTGTCGAGATCCGATGAATTGTGGGTTTATGATCAAGTTTATCTATGATCAAGTTTATCTATGAACAATATTTGATTCTTCTCTGAATTATTTTATGTATGATTGGTTTATCTTTGCAAGTCTCTTCGAATTATCAGTTTGGTTTGGCCTACTAGATTCATCTTTCTTGCAATGGGAGAAGTGCTTAGCTTTGGGTTCAATCTTGCGGTGTCCTTTCCAAGTGACAGTAGAGGCAGCAAGGCACGTATTGTATTGTTGCCATCGAGGATAAAAAGATGGGGTTTATATCATATTGCATGAGTTTATCCCTCTACATCATGTCATCTCACTTAAAGCATTACTCTGTTCTTATGAACTTAATACTCTAGATGCATGCTGGATAGCGGTCGATGTGTGGAGTAATAGTAGTAGATGCAGAATCAGTTCGGTCTACTTGTCACGGACGTGATGCCTATATACATGATCATACCTAGATATTCTCATAACTATACTCAATTCTATCAATTGCTCGACAGTAATTCGTTTACCCACTGTAATACTCATGCTCTTAAGAGAAGCCACTAGTGAAACCTATGGCCCCCGGGTCTATCTTCCATCATATTAATCTTCCAACACTTAGCTATTTCTATTGCCATTTATTTTACTTTGCATCTTTATTTCTCTTTATCATAAAAATACCAAAAATATTATCTTATCATATCTATCAGATCTTACTCTTGTAAGTGACCGTGAAGGGATTGACAACCCCTTTATCGCGTTGGTCGCGAGGTTCTTATTTGTTTGTGTAGGTGCGTGGGACTCGAGCGTGATCTCCTACTGGATTGATACCTTGGTTCTCAAAAACTAAGGGAAATACTTACGCTACTTCACTGCATCACCCTTTCCTCTTCAAGGGAAAACCAACGCAGTGCTCAAGAGGTAGCAAGCATCTACAATCGGACCTCTCAAACCTGCCTCATACGCCCGGGCGGGCCGCCCAGTCACTGTCCAGTCGCGAAACTGCGACCCAGACCGGAGCCTCAAACGTCCGGGCTGACCGGCACCCCTCATATCTAGCCCAAATATGAGGTAGATATGGGGCGCCCAGGCACGCTTGTCACGTCGGACTGACGGCGCGGTCCCATGCGGAAAATCCCGGAAACCCGGCGGCCCGAAGCTCCTCTCCTCCGTCGGACCGATGTCGCTGCGTGGTGCCGCTCCGGCGGGCCTTGTAGTGCTTAGTCCGACTATATAAGTCGATCGGCAGCACTGAAACCCTATCATCCACAATTTGTTCCGCCTCTCCGCTGCCGCTGCCACTTTCCACTCCGCCATGGCACCATGCCGCCGGGTGAGGAGCCACCCATTTCTAACGCCGGAGCGGCAGCTCGAGCTCCTTGAGCAGATCCGGGCAGGGCACCAACCCCGGATCACCGTGGGGCTACCTTCGGATGCACTGGATCCGGACGAGGATTTTGAGGAGGAGGAGGTGGTGGAGGACGAGGAGGAGGGTGTGGGGGACGCCGGCGATGTGGATCTTGAGGCGAAGCAACATGCCAACGTCGATTCCCTCCACTCGGAGTCGGCTGCGAAGACTAAACGCCGTCTCCTGCAGGAGATGAAGGCCGCGGAGGAGGCAGAGATGCTCACCTACATGGATGAGGTCGAGCAGGAGGAGGATGACCCAAAGCCGTCCTACCCGCCCGTCCAACCGGCACCCGACACCGTCGTCGTGGCATCTCCAACGATTAAGATTTGCTAGGGTACTATGTAGTATATAGTACGTAAGTTTTCTTTTGCATGCTTTGTATGAACTAGCAAAAGTACCCGTTTGTTGCAACGGGAGCATAAATATTTGATAGCTGTCAATATGGATCGTGTAAAACATATACATTCCGGATCCTTATGCATGCCAAGTGATATTGTTCCTTTATTTTGCTATTGATCCCTAGTGAATTAATTGAGTGGAAAAATATACTTAATAGTGGAGTTACCGATCATCACTCATAGCTTGTTTCTCCTTCTATTTGATTATATTGAAATTTGCTCGTGTGTTGCAACGGAGTATTCTTCACTATAGAGCAAACACAATTCATGAATCAAGATCGTTTAATTAGCCAGATCATAATCTATCTGGCGAACATTCCACATGAAAAATTACAATGCACGACAATGATACACCCCATAGGATCTATGGACATCCAATTCACGTCCGTGGATGGCATGGACCGTGGTGCGTGCGGTCAACAACAACAACAACAACATGATGATGGACAATGTCTGGAGGTTGGTGGAATCTAGAAGTAGATGGATGAAAGTAATTGAATAATCTCTCACCGAGCATGATGTAGGCTTACGGCTGTTGGTGCATATTGAACGGTGAAATTCATTCTCTGACAGACTGTTTGAGCTCTTCTTGGTCCGAATGGATTTTTCCTCACTAATGCAATTTTGATGGAGCGAGGTTATGTTCGCCAGTGATGATATCCGTGGTGAGATCTCGTAATGGAATTTCCCTTGTCTATGTAGTCTTGATGGTGCGAGGTTATGTACATGTGAGCTTCGATGTGTTAGCGATGATATTGGTAGTGAGGTCCCGTAACCAATAATGTAAACAGAAAAGTGGATCACATAAGACGTCATCAGTTCTAGAATTAATTATGAATTATATTTTAATTGTCATGGCCAAAACATATCACACGTCTATTTCTTACATTGATGAAAAAGAAAGTAAAAAATGGCCTCACCAATTAGTACAACAGCCTAGGCGAATCACTGGTGCCGCCCATGGCGGCGATGGTGCCGGACCTGGCGCTGGGCTTGCCCCAGCGAGAGGATCGGTGGAAGGTGGGTGGCTACTCCGGCGAGGAGTGGAGCACCTTACGACGGCGGGGGATGGAAATCCTGCGACGTGCGCGAGATCCAAAGAGGTGCTTGAGACAGATGCGGGTCAAAGTAGATCAGTTCATCAATCCGGAGTTGGGCAAGGAAGATTTCAAGGGGGATTTGAAAGAGAATAAGGGAACAACGACGAGGCCAACGTTCCCGACCCCAAATTCCGCCAAAACAGTTACTGATTCGGTGAGTAAAGAAGATAATTTGGCAGTTTCGCATAAAATTGATTGTCTGGTGAATCCGTGTAGGGAGGAGTTGCAATTTCAGTTTGATTTGAGTTTTAACTCCGGTGATTCTGGGGAGAAATTTGGGGGAGGAGAGGATTATTTGAAGGGTGGGAATCAGCGGAGGCAATATCAATTTTCTGGGTTACTGCTAGTGTCTTCGGTGCCTCTTGTTTGCTCTGTTTCTCTGTGTCAAGGGACGATGGCGTCGAGCACTGAGATGGGCAGCGGTCAGGAGGGAGCGGTGGCTCCTTCCATGCCTGCTGCGAACGCTACTGCTCCCCTCTCGATCATTGGTTTTCTCTTCGGACAGTATCGAGGTCTGTGAGGCAAGGGGAGAGGAGCTGCCTTCTTCAGCAATCGTCGAGGCTGCCCCAAGAACCCCTATGATGGAGAAGGGGGAAGCTACGGTGGGCAGGCCGTCGGGCTTGGCTCTGACCGTCACGCCGAATGCCGCCTTTGGGTTCACTGCGGCGGCGGCGCCTCCCCCGCTCAGCAAGGCGGGCATGTTCTCAAGGATGGACGACAAGCCGGTCGTCATCGACATGGAAGCGGCGCTGCGTGCGGTGGCGGGCAAACTTGCGGTCGCCCGGGTTCTCTCGCCATACCCGGTCGACCCCAAGGCGGTCGTCAACGAGCTTCGGGGGCCATGGCGGTTCCGAGGAGAGGCCGTGGCACAACGCGTCACGAGCGACGACCGCCGCTTCGTCATCACCTTCGCGGAGGGTGGGGATCGACAACACGTTTTGCACGCTGGGCCATGGCATTTCAGAAATGATGCTATCATTCTAGCGGCTTTCGACGGAGACGGCAATCCGGCCGACGTGCGCCTCGGTTCCATCAAGCTATGGGCACAAATCTGGGGCCTTCCAGTACCGATCAAGACGGTGGAGATGGGCTACATCCTGGGCGGCAAGCTTGGAAAGGTCCTCGCGGTGGCACACCGAAACAAAAAGATCGTCGACAAGCATCTCCGAGTCCGGGTCGAGCATCTCGTCGAAGAGCCCCTGAGGAAGACAATGGACACGACCCGGTTGGCAGTAAAGTAGAGATCCTATATGATGTTAAGTATGAAAATTGCCAAAATTTTGCTTTTGTTGTGGCTTGTTGGGGCATACTACTGCCAGATTTTGTAACATCCCTAAGGAACTTCGGAAGCCTGAGTTCTCCAACGACATCAAGGCGCTAGCCTTCTGGAGCACCATGCAAGCTTCGGGAGGCCCTGGTCGGCGGCACCTTAGGTTGGGAGGTCGCTGGGACGACCGGGATCTTCAGGACAATGACAACTCGGAGCTGGTCAAGCTGCCGGAAAAGGAAGTCAGTGCCGTGGCTACGGCGGTACAGAAGCTGTCAGTGGCGGCCTCGCCCTTGCTGGCTCAGACGACGGGTGGTCAAGAAGGCAGTAGCATGGAAGACTCCCCTCAAGCTGGTCAAGAAGACGAGTGTGTACTGGGGTCAGGGGCCGTCCAAGTGGGGCGGCTCACGCTGACTGATCCCAGTACAGCAGCTGGCAAGTTCGCTTCTGCTGGGACGCAGCCGGAAGCGCGTCCGGGTGTGCTGCTGGGCGGAGGTGCTCTACCTCCGGTTGTGGAAAAGGTGTTGCCGGCTGGTGGTGGCTCTACAGGCGTCCCTGCTGGTTTGGCTGGGAGTGCTTCCCGGCTGGACGTTGATGAAAATGGAGCTGAATCAAAATGGGGCCGCTGGAAAAGATTGTACAGAGAGGAGCAAGTGGAGCGTGCTGCTGTTCATGGTGTGTGTGCCAAGCATGTCCAGTTTGGGGTTCCCACTCCCCCAAATAGTGGCAGCGAGTTATCTAGTCGAAAGGTTGCCTATGCTGCCATCCTAGAGAGTACTGCAGGAAGTAAGAGGCATCGTTCTGAAGACCAAGGCTTAGTTTTTACTATGAATAGCAATAGCTCTGAGAGTTTAGAGTATAAGAGTGAAAATGACATCTCTGTAATGTGTAAAAGAGTGTGTGGTGAGAGGGTTGAGGCTGTAGTAGGTGGATATGGGGCTATGGTTCATGTAACTAAAGAGATAGATGGGGGAGAGGAAGATCATTAGGAGAGGAGGAGAGAATCTATAGGAGAGGAAAAAGAGGAAGGTGGCACTCCTAAGGAAGCAACCGGCCCTGGAGCTGCCGGTCAACTGACGGGCGCGTTTGATGATGCCTGTCAGGAGCCATGAAAATGCTTAGTTGAAACTATCGAGGGCTGGGACAACCTCGTACGGTTCAGGAGCTTGTGTGCCTGACTAAGACGCACCATCCCAATGTTATCTTTCTTTCTGAAACTAGGAAAAATAAAGAGTATGTTGAGTTTTTGCGATACCGGTTGGGTATGACTAATGTGTTTACTATTTCTGGCCATGGTAAAGGTGGAGGTTTAGCCGTGTTTTGGGATGGAACATATTCTTGTGAACTGAACAAATATGGTGAACATTTTGTGGACATGTACGTCAACAAGGGTGATGGTACAAAGTGGAGGTGCACTTTTATTTATGGAGAGCCTAAGGCGAGCCAGAGGTATGTTATGTGGGATCTTTTGAGGCGGATTAAACCTCTTGGTGTTGGACCGTGGTTTATGGTGGGGGACTTTAACGAAGCTATGTGGCAAAATGAACATTTTCTCGACATAAGAGATCTCATAGACTCATGGCTGATTTTCATGAAGTCCTGTCGGAGTGCAATTTATTTGATTTGGGTTTTCAAGGTGCTCCATGGACATATAATAATATGCGGGAGGGCAACAAGAATGTTAAGGTACGTCTTGACCGTGCAGTGGCATGTCCTCTTTGGTCTTCTGTTTTCCCTCAATGTAAGGTCTCCCATATTATTAGCTCTAGATCTGATCATTGTCCCATTTTAATTGAGTTGATGGGTAATGCTCAGGAGGGGAGGTTTGCTAGAGAGTTGAAATATGAATCTTACTGGGAGAGGGAAGGTCGTGTTTTGGATGAACAAATTAAGGATTGTTGGAATAGAGGATCAAATATTAAGGATCTGAAAGATGTTGCAAATAATTTAGAAAAATTAATGAAATCTCTTCATGGTTGGAGTAGGGTGCATATTGGGTATCTACCTAAGAAACTTGAATGGGCTCGTAAGAGACTTGGCATTTTGTTAAAATTCTGCTGTGTTGGAAAGAAAAAATATTCTAGGGGAGATGGATGAACTTCTCATCAGGGAAGAAATATTGTGGAAGCAGAGATCTCGTCTGGACAAGATTAAAGGGGGAGATCGTAATACAAAATATTTTCAGCGAAAAGCTTCCTAGAGAGCAATTTTTTTTCTATTACAGCTCTGAGGAAGGATGATGGTTGTCTCACGGAAAATTTGGAGGAAATGAAAGGTATCACAAACTCATTTTTTAAACAACTTTATTCTTGTGATGCTTCGGTCGATCCATCCCACATTATTTCTTTAGTCAAGCCCCGTGTGACCGGTGAAATGAATTATGATTTATGCAAACCTTTTACTGAAAAAGAAATAAGTGGTGCCCTTTTTCAAATGGGACCGTTAAAAGCGCCAGGGCCAGATGGCTTTCCTGCAAGGTTTTTTCAGCGGAATTGGGGCCTAATCAAAGATGATATTGTCAAGGTTGTGCAACAATTTTTTAATTCTGGAATTATGCCTGATGGTATTAATAATACTACTATTGTTCTCATCCCAAAGATCAAGAACCTCAAACAATCAAAGATTTCAGGCTGATCAGTTTGTGCAATGTTATCTACAAGATTATCTCCAAGTGTCTTGTTAACATGTTGTGCCCGCTCCTCGATGGTATGATTTCCCCTACCCAAAGTGTGTTTATTCCGGGAAGGTTAATTTCTGATAATGCCCTTATAGCCTTTGAATGTATGCATTCGTTAAGTATGCTTAAGGATTTAAGAGGGGAATATTGTGCTTATAAGTTGGACCTAGCCAAAGCCTATGACCGTGTGGATTGGCAATTTTTGCAAAGTATGATGGGGGCGTTGGGTTTTGCACCGCAATGGATTAAATGGGTTATGACATGTGTTACTTCGGTGAAATTTGCGGTGCGCTTTAATGGTCAATTGTTGTAGTCATTCTCACCTTCTCAGGGGCTCAGGCAGGGAGATCCTTTATCTCCCTATTTGTTCTTATTTGTGGCAGATGCGCTTTCTTTGTTGCTCAATGACGCATGTGCCAAGGGAGTTCTCCAGGAATTCAAACTGACTAGATGAGCGCCTGGTATTTCTCACTTGCTATTTGCAGATGATAGTCTGCTATTTTTCAAGGCTTCTTTTGATCAAGCTTTAGCAATAAAAAATATTCTGATTGTGTATGAGAAGGGAACTGGACATATGTTAAGCCCTGATAAATGTTCCATAATGTTTGGGAAAAAATGTAGCTTGAAGAAACAAGTGACTATCATGGTTATCTTAAAAATTACTGTGGAGGGGTTCTAGGATAAATATCTTGGATTACCATTACCAGAGGGTAGAATGAAGGCCGGTATGTTTCAGTATACTAAAGATAAGTTTTTGAAAAGGCTTTCTGATTGGATTGAAAAATATGCGTCTTGTGGAGTCAAGGAAGATATAATCAAAACAGTAATTCAGGATCTTCCGGTGTACGCTATGGGGATATTCAAATTTCCAGTTTCCCTTTGTGAGGAGTTATCCCATATTATAAGGAACTTTTGGTGGGGAGACGAAGAAGAAAGAAGAAAAACTCATTGGTTGGCGTGGGACAAACTAACAAGACCTAAAGGTAAGGGTGGAATGGGGTTCCGTGATCTCAGGCTTTTTAATCAAGCTCTTCTGGCTAAACAGGCATGGCGGTTATTGGTTTACCCAGATTCGCTATGTGCGAAATTGATGAAGGCAAAGTATTATCCCCAGGGACATATTCTTGATATGGTGTTTCCGCATGCTAGTTCTGTGACTTGGCAGGGTATTTCACATGGTCTGGAACTTCTTAAGAAGGGGGTCATCTGGTGGGTATGTGATGGATCTAGTATTAATATATGGAGGGATAATTGGATACCTAGGAGGCATGGCCTAAAAATCTCAGCTAGAAGGCATAATACCAGGTTAAAATTGGTATCTGACTTATTTATGAGCAGGCGTAAGTGTTCGGATGAAAATTTGATCGAGTATCTATTCTATCCACATGATGCGGAGCAAATTCTAAAGATTCGTATTCAGGCCTCTAGGGATGGGGATTATGTTGCGTGGCACCATGAGAAGAATGGTATATTTTCTGTTAAAAGTGCGTACAATTTTGCGCTTAATTTGAAGGATAGTCAGGATCATGGTGGCCAATCTAGTGGCGAACCAGAGGGGGTAAGAGGGATTTGGGAGATAATATGGAAGGCTAATATACCTTAGAAAATCAAGATTTTTGCGTGGCGAGCTGCTACCAATAGCTTGGCAGTCCAAATGAATAGAGTTAAGCACCATCAGACTGATTCAGGGATGTGTTCTATTTGTGGGGTTGAAGATGAAGACATCTTTCATGCTCTGGTGAGTTGTTCTAAAGCCCGTGCTCTTCAAATGGCCATGAGAGAGCGGTGGAATATTCCGGATGAAGAGTTCTTCAAGTGCACAGGACCAGATTGGTTATTGACTTTGCTAGCGCAATTGGGTTTGCGGCAGAGGGAGCAAATCATGTTTCTTTTCTGGCGAGCATGGCATTTGAGAAACGATTTAATTTTTGGGAACAGGAAAGAATCCGTTAATGCCTCTGCACATTTTGTGGATAATTTTTGGACCACCTTCACGTCTAGTCATGACACCGCTAAATTGGACGCTAGCAACAAAGGCAAGGAGAAGGTGAGTGGAGTTGTAGAGGATTATGCACCATTAAAAGATCATGTGGTCTAGACTCCTCCCCCTAATGATCATATCAAGATCAATGTTGATGCCATTTTTGTGGAGAGTACTAATGCTGCCAGTGTGGGGGTCGTAGCTCGTAATTCTTTTGGAGATATTATTGTTTCTTCGTGGGACTTTATTGATCGGTGTTCCAGTGTGAATGAAGCTGAGCTCCGCGCCTGCCTCGCAGGACTTTATATAGGTATCACTCTTCCCCAATCTATTATTTTAGAGATTGATTGTGCTTTCGTACATTCGTTTCTTGCAAATGAGAAGATTGACAAGTCCCCCCTGGCTGATCTGATGGATGAGGCTCTGAGTATATCTAGGATGATCCAAAATTTTCGTATTGCAAAGATAAGTCGGACTGCCAATGGGGTGGTACATGAGATTGCAAAGTTTAGCTTTAGTTCTATGTCTGATGGGATTTTTTTTAATTCTGTTCCGCCCTACGTTGTGTATGATGTAACGAATGATTGTAAGAACCTTTTCATTGGCTTAATTAATATATGGGGTGTTTTTTCAAAAAAAAAGTTAGTACAACATGCAACTAAAGAAAAGACAGTAAACATGCATAGTACAATATATTGTTTTTCGAGGGGATGCATACGCTACAGCGGTACAAACAGTTTTTTTTTTGACACTCAGCGGTACAGACTACAGGTGCACTGGAGAAGATGTGCAGTAGAAAGAAGTTGGGCTATGTCCCATCTATCGCAAGGGAGTATACGGAGCAACTAGTTGATGAGCACTTCTTCGGAAGCCTCACAACGATCAGCGCCACTTGGTGAGCTCTCAGTCGCCCGCGCACGTGTCGTGCTCTGGGCGCTTTCTCCAGATTTTTTTCGCACGTGTTTTTGGCTTTTTAAACGGTTTTTAGGCTTTCTTCGACGTTTGGGTTTTCCACCGGTCTTCCTTAGCTTTTGGATCAAAAAAGATAAAAAACATGTTTTCTGTTTTTTCTCTTCCACGAGAGTCACGGTTTTGCTTGACGCCGAAATTTACGTTCAACCTCCAAACTTCACCCTCTCGACGGAGCTGCGTCACAAGTACAATGTACGCTTCATCCTGATCCGCAAGGACGACGAGGCACATGTCGTGTGCAACACCTAGTGCTCATTCCCACAACCCTCTCGTCAGAGCTGCGTCACAAATACAACATCTATTCCAAGTAAAGAATCAAGCTTTAATTGGAGTTAAGAGATTTGGTAACGGTGAAAGCAAAGCAACCATATTGAAAGAAAAACCAAGTTCGGATAAATGCAGCAAGGTCTAGAACCACGAAAGGAAGTACTCGGGCGTTGATGCGTCTCCATCGTATCTACTTTTTCAAACACTTTTGCCCTTGTTTTGGACTCTAACTTGTATGATTTGAATGGAACTAACCCGGACCGACGCTGTTTTCAGCAGAATTGCCATGATGTTGTTTTATGTGCAGAAAACAAAAGTTCTTGGAATGACCTGAAACTCCACGGAATGTCTTACAATAAATAATAAAAAATCCTCGCCAAAGATGAAGACCAGGGGGCCCACACCCTGTCCACGAGGGTGGGGGGACGCCCCCCCTAGGGCGCGCCCCCTACCTCGTGGGCCCCCTGGAGACCTTCCGACTCCAACTCCAACTCTATATATTTGCTTTCGGGGAGAAAAATAGAGGAGAAGAAATCATTGCATTTTACGATACAGAGCCGCCGCCAAGCCCTAAAACCTCTCGGGAGGGCTGATCTGGAGTCCGTTCGGGGCTCCGGAGAGGGGGATTCGTCGCCGTCACCATCATCAACCATCCTCCATCACCAATTTCATGATGCTCACCATCGTGCGTGAGTAATTCCATCGTAGGCTTGCTGGACGGTGATGGGTTGGATGAGATCTATCATGTAATCGAGTTAGTTTTGTTAGGGTTTGATCCCTAGTATCCACTATGTTCTGAGATTGATGTTGCTATGACTTTGCTATGCTTAATGCTTGTCACTAGGGCCCGAGTGCCATGATTTCAGATATGAACCTATTATGTTTTCATCAATATATGAGAGTTCTTGATCCTATCTTGCAAGTCTATAGTCACCTATTATGTGTTATGATCCGTTAACCCCGAAGTGACAATAATCGGGATACTTACCGGTGATGACCGTAGTTTGAGGAGTTCATGTATTCACTATGTGTTAATGCTTTGTTCCGGTATTCTATTAAAAGGATGCCTTAATATCCCTTAGTTTCTGTAAGGACCCCGCTGCCATGGGAGGGTAGGACAAAAGATGTCATGCTAGTTCTTTTCCATAAGCATGTATGACTATATTATGAATACATGCCTACATTACATTGATGAATTGGAGCTAGTTCTGTGTCACCCTATGTTATGACTATTACATGATGAACCGCATCCAGCATAATTATCCATCACTGATCCGATGCCTATGAGCTTTCCATATACTGGTTTACGCTTATTTACTTTCCCGTTGCTATTGTTACAATCACTATAAAATACCAAAAATATTACTTTGCTTTCATTACTCTTTTGTTACCGTTACCACCACTATCATATTACTTTGCTACTAAACACTTTGCTGCAGATACTAAGTTCCAGGTGTGGTTGAATTGACAACTCAGATGCTAATACTTGAGAATATTCTTTGGCTCCCCTTGTGTCGAATCAATAAATTTGGGTTGAATACTCTACCCTCAAAAGTTGTTGCGATCCCCTATACTTGTGGGTCATCAGGCGTCAGGACCGAAGGATTTTAACGGTTACCAAATCACTCGGCATTCCGAGGCAAATAAAAATGAGGCTTAAAGTTTGTTCACTCGGCAGGAGGAGGGCTAGCTGGCTCGACGAACTCGTCTAGGTCGATTCCAGCAACAATACGAGTGACAGCGTCGATGAAGGTCTCCATGAAGGACTGTAAGTTAAGTTTCTTGGTATTGGCAACCTTGAGGGCCATGAGCTTTTCTTCTTTGACTTCCTTGCAATGGACGCGGACCAGAGACAGAGCCACGTCAGCACCACACCGAGCAGATGATTTCTTCCATGCCTGCACTCGACCGGGGATCTCATTAAGTCGAGTCATGAGAGACTCCAGGTCATTCTAGAATGTCTCCCTCGACCAGAGCTCCGCGTCAATCGGTGACATCGCCACCTTCAGTCGAGCCAGATAATTGGTGACACTGGCGAGGCGAGATTCCTGTCGAAGCACGTTCATTGCAGCTTCCTCCTTGATGGGGGAGTTTATAGGGTCCAACTCGGTCTCAATCCGCCCGGTCTCTTTCTTAAAGTTTTGATAGAATTCTGCACACACAGAAAAATGATGAGTCAACAACTGTATGAAGAGTCGACATTGGAAAATCAGTAGGGCAAGAGAAAGTACCTTCAAGCATAAGGTATAGCTTCTTGGCGAGTCCTCCCAGATAAACCTCTAGCTCGTCCCACTTCCGAGTGAGATCTCCAACTTTGTCAGTCAGAGCCACCTTGTCCTTCTTCAGTTGCACGACTTCTTTGTTGGCTTCATTGATGGCATTCTTCAATTTGGCGTTTTCTTCTTCTAACTTGCCGACTGAAGCTAGCTTCTTGTCGGCAAGTTTAGCTCTCTCCCGCGCCATCTTCTGAGCTGTGGCAAGGTCAAGGTCCTTCTGCTCCAGTGTCTGCTTCATTTTCTCTGAAGAAATAACATTCTTCATACGAGCTTGGAGTTGTCTGTTTTTACTACGCACATCTGTTCGAGTAGAGTCACCCGGTTCAAAAGGTGAAAAGTAAAGCTGGCAAAGCAAACAGTCGACAAGCAGTTACTCCCCATAGCATCTGCTTCATCCTTGGCCTTCTGCAGATTTTGCTTAGCCAGTTTCAGATCAAGGTTGAGCTGAATTTGTTTCTGCTCCAGTTCAGCGAACTGAACCCCGAGTGCACAAGATTTCTGCAATCGACAAATAAGACACGTCAGTCGACACAAAGATCGACCGCTTTTGAGCGACAAGATACAAGTTCAGATCATTACGGCAAAAAGAGTTCTAAGACTACTGCCGAATCAAACATTCAACAGTAGTCTTGGGGACTACACCCAGTGGGTGCACTTAGCGTGCCCCCACTGGTTCGACTTTTCAATCGACATGGTCCGTCCAGTCGAGAAAAAAAGAAGGCAACACTTATTCTTAGACCACCGCCGACTGCCCGCAGTCGACCACGGTCTCGGGGACTACACCCAGTGGGTGCACTCAGTGTGCCCCCACTGGTCCAGATTCCACTCGACACAACCTGTCTAGACCGAATGGAAGAACTGTAAAGAGACATTTTGTTAAAGACCCCCGCCGAATCAAACATTCGCCGGCGGCCTCGGGGACTACACCCAGTGGGTGCACTCTGCGTGCCCCCACTAATTCAAAGATACACTCGACGCGACCTAGTCGACTCAAGTGGAAAAACTACTCAGTAAAAGTTGAAGCACCCAGTGGGTGTATCGATGCAAGATGCAGACTCACAATGAATACACATTAAATGTTTCAAAACGCCCATCCACGGACATCTTACGGCTAATAAAGCAGCAATTTTCGGGTATCATATCCTAACAGAACAAGCGCCAAGATAAAGATCAGTTGGAAGTCAACTAACCCGGACGTTGGTCTAGAGAGCTGAGCTGGCATCATAAGCAGCTTGGCTGGCCTCATGCACCACTTTCATCTGCTCCATCATAAGGCATGTCTGGCGTATAGCTTCTTTGGCAGCGCCCATCTGGACCTCTGGGACATGATGGACGACGAAGAGTGGAATTGGTGGAATGGTCGAGTTAGCCAGAGGATCTGAAGCATGGAGTCACACAGATGGGGCAGGGACTTGAGCGGTCGACGCCGAAGGACGATCAGTCGACACAGGGACAGCGAAAGAAACATAAGCCCGAATTGGATCACAGGTTCTGACGATACTGCGGACTGAGGTACCTTGCTGGCAGGCGCCCTCCTACCCGAAGTTCTTCCCTTTCTCCCATGGTCTTCTGAGGCACGTCTTCATCGTCATCTGGAAGTTCAATGACATTTTGTGGTGCTACAAAAGACTCGACCGTAAGAGTTCGGTCGATCGACAGTTCAAGTGACAAAATGAGAGGAAAGTTATAGAGCTGGACCTGATTTGGAAGTGGCTATGTCCTCAGTCTCCTCATCATCCTTATAAATGTCCATGGAGGTCACAAAAGTAGCAACACTGAAAATTTCAGAATTCACTCAGTCAAGCAGGCGAGTGGGTCGGCAACAAACATAGGAATTCCCAAACAACAGAAAAATAGGGAGAAGTTCTTACGTGGAGGCAACGGGAATGTCCATCTTGATCTTAGGCAAGGCCTTCCGAGATTTTGTAGGCACAGTCTTGGGTTGCTTCGGTGCCTTCTCTGCTGGTTCAGGAGTGGACGTCCGGGTGCGCTTTGGCGCCTGCGTACTCGACGCACCTGCTTTGCCATGTTCACCACCGGGTCGTGTGTCTGCTTGGAGTGTCTTTCAGAACGAGGCGGTGAGTTGACTTCCTCACCACCGCCCGAGTCATCACTTTCGTCTCATGGTCGTTGGGAGACTGCCAGTCACCGCTCTCATCAGTGCTCTCCGTCCCCTCCTGGACCTGCTCTCCGTTCAGCATCGAGTACGTCTCAGTATAAATCTGCAAGGCAAGAAGTCGATCAGGCGTCAACCAGATTCAAGGACAGTCGCAAATGAGAATAAAAATACACTCGGAAACAAAGGACGGACCTTGTCTGGCCCGTTTTTGGAGTCGTACGGAGCAACCCTCCTGGACCCCCTGGGGTTGTCCTTGTTTCCAGTGATACTCCGCAGCCACTGCTCCACAGTCTCCTTGGTGACTTCCTTTCGGTCGACCCGAGCAGTGTCGTTCGGGCCCGAGTACATCCACATCGGATGGTCGGGGGCTTGAAGAGGCTGGATGCGTCTGCTGAGAAACACTTTTAACAAATCCATGCCAGTCACGCCATCACGGACCAATTGGATGACTCGGACGACTAGCATGGACACTTCTACCTTCTCTTTTGGGGTTACGATCAGCGAGGAGGGTTAGCGGACCCGATCCATGGTGAAAGGAGGAAGACCGGTCGACTGACTAGGAGTCGGAACATCTTGGCAATAGAACCAGGTCGACTGCCACCCTCTAACAGAATCGGGAAGAGTCATAGGTGGAAAAGTACTCCTACCCCTCGTCTGAATTCCTAAACCACCGCAAATTTGGATCACGTGCATCTTTTCGTCATTCGGATTTGCCTTCTTCACAGACTGAGAGCGGCAAGTAAAGATGTTCTTGAACAAACCCCAATGCGGTCAACAGCCCAAGAAATTTTCACACAGAGAAATGTATGCAATGAGGTATGTGATTGTGTTGGGGGAGAAGTGATGAAGTTGAGCACCAAAGAAGTTCAAGAAACCCCGGAAGAAAGGATGTGGAGGCGGAGTGAAACCCCGGTCGACATGGGTGACGAGGAGAACGCACTCACCCTCCTGCGGTCGAGGCTCGGACTCGTTCCCCGATAGCCTCCAAGACTCGTGAGCCATCAAGCCTCCGCCGGCCAGATCTTCCTTCTGGATCGTCTAGTCCCCCTGGATCTAGCCGGGCGGTGATGGGGTCATGTACCTAGGGTAGGGTCATGGACCTGATCTAAGTACCTTACCCAAGGACACCCTTAGAAGAGGTCGCCTTCCAGTCAACCAACGAGGGACTCACTCGACTGCATTGAAGGACTCGACCACGAAGACTCACTCGACCACCAGGAGGTCAAGAGGCACTCTGCACTGCAACGGCCTGTAATTAAGTAGGCTTTATGATAGTAAAGACACTTTATGTGAGGCGTTTCCAGTAACGCCCCAGACTTAACTCACCTTAAACCCTCTCCTACGTGGGCTGGCTGGGGTCCTGGCGCACTCTATATAAGCCACCCCCCTCCACAGGTAGAAGGGTTCGGCACCTTGTAACTCATATACTCATAATCCACTCGACCGCCTCCGGGCTCCGAGACGTAGGGCCATTACTTCTTCCGAGAAGGGCCTGAACTCGTACATCCCTTGTGTTTACAACCTCTCCATAGCTAGGACCTTGCCTCTCCATACCTACCCCCACTCTACTGTCAGGTTTAGAACCACGACAGTTGGCGCCCACCGTGGGGCCGGTGTTTTAGCGATTTTGTGGAGAAGTTGCGATTCTTCCGAGTACTTCCATCATGGTGTCTGCTGGAGTTTTGGTCGAGGGTCGAGAGATCCGTCTCGGCACTCTCACCTTCATCGCCGACGACTCCGCGTGGCTCCAGGAGGCTCCACTCGACGTTGATGCGCTCCCCGTCCGCGGTGTGACGCATTTTCGCGCATGTGTCCGCAGCGTTCTGCGGCGGCAACCGTCGACCCCTCCATCGTCCACCCTCCCGGTCTCCCGCCAGCGCAAGCGCTCGGGCCGGTCGAGGCTTCAGCGATGGGTGAGGCACGCGGTGGCTCGCCAATCGGCCACCACCCAAGTTGCGGCAATCGAGCCCAACGAATCTCTCTACGGCTTGTTCGATCTGTCGACTGGCTCCGTAGAGACTGCATCCGAGTGCGGTAGCAGTGATCCAGCGGCGGAAATCTTGATGGTCGACGGGCCCCGCAGTCCCCCTGGCTTCGCCCGTGATGGTGGAGCAGGTGACGGAGGCGACCCCGCACGAGGCCACGAAGAGTACCAGCCCGAGCCACTCGACTCTCTGCAAAGAGAGGAACTTCGCTGCAGGAACGTGGATGCCCTGCGTACTCCCATCGCAGGAGAAACCCCCGAGGCTCGTGCCTTGGAGGAGGCACGTCTGGCCAATTTGGCCGAACGCACTCGACTGGAGAATCTTCAGCGAGCACTCGACGAGCGCGCGCGGCAACGAGTTCCCGACACCAGTCGACGTCAACTCTTCCCGCCGACTCAGGTATATCGAACCCCAATCCAGAATTTAGCAGCTGCGACCCGTATAGCAGAGTCCATCCAGCCTTCGCAGTCGGAAGCGGGCAGAGGTTTGCTGCAGATCAGGGATCTGCTCCGGGTAGCAGGAGATCAGAATTCAGCCGTGTCTCGGTCGCGCAATAGAATTCACAGTCGATCCGTCACTGCGAATACGGTTCAGTCGGCTCATAGCCCCAGATCGCCCTCGCGGCGTGAAGGGCGCGAGAATCGGCGAGATCAATATGGCGACCGACTCGACCGAGATGATAGGCGTCGAGTGCCCAATTCCCCTCCAAGGGGTGGGTCTTACGCTCCTCGGCAGCAAGATGACAGGCGTCAGTATAGTACAGGGCGAAGGGTTCCAGTCGACCCCAGAGAACCAGGCTTCGACGCGCGATCCATTATCGTGCAAGGTTTGGTCGACCGAAACAGAGCCCATCGAGGCGGACTCGACAGAGATGCACCCACAAGCAGTCGAGTGCATGTTTCTGGTCCTGAATGTTTCAGCAGAGCTATCAGAGCCGCAGTTATCCCTCCCAATTTCAGGTTGGCAACAGGAGTCAGCAAGTTCACTGGTGAGTCTAAGCCTGAAACTTGGCTTGAAGACTACCGAGTGGCAGTTCAGATTGGTGGTGGGAACGACGAGGTGGCCATGAAGCATTTGCCCCTCATGCTAGAAGGTTCTGCCAGGGCATGGTTGACTCAATTACCTCCTAGCAGCATTTACACTTGGGAAGATCTGTCCCGAGTGTTCATCAGAACGTTTGAAGGAACTTGCAAGCGACCAGCTGGATTGACAGAGTTGCAAGTCTGCGTGCAGAAGGCTAATGAGACTCTCAGAGAGTATATTCAGAGGTGGATCACTTTGCACCACACTGTGGAGAACGTGTCTGATCATCAGGCAGTCTGCGCCTTCAAAGATGGCGTCAAGAACAGAGAACTGAGTTTGAAGTTTGGTCGAACCGGTGACATGACTTTGAGTCAGATGATGGAGATTGCTACCAAGTACGCCAACGGCGAAGAAGAAGACCGACTCCGAAGCGGCAAGCACAAGCCGAGTCAGTCGGAAAAAGGAAACACCAGTCGGAAAAAGAAGCGGAAGGCTGAACCGGTAGCTCCTGGAGAGGCTCTGGCCGTGACTCAGGGAAAGTTTAAGGGGAAACCAAAAGGATCCTGGAACCCCAAGAAGGTAAAGGATAAAGAAGGGAACGACGTAATGGATATGCCATGTCACATCCACACGAAGAAAGACGAAGAGGGGAATATCATCTACCCGAAGCACACCACTCGCCAATGTCGACTCCTGATCCAGCAGTTTCAGGGAAAACAGTCTAAGGACAAGGAGAAGGAGTCGGACAAGGCTATAGACAAGGAGGACAGTGAGGAAGGATATCCGCATATCAACTCCACTCTGATGATCTTTGCAGATGTGGAAAGCAGGAGTCGACTGAAAGTCATTAACCGAGAGGTGAACATGGTTGCCCCAGCAAAAGCAAATTATCTGAAATGGTCTCAAATACCCATCACATTCGACCAATCTGATTACCCGACTCATATTGCCACCCCTGGGAGGCAAGCTTTGGTGGTCGATCCAATTGTCGAAGGCACTCGACTGACAAAGGTGCTGATGGATGGTGGAAGCGGGCTGAATTTGTTGTATGCAGACACACTGAAAGGAATGGGCATTCCGATGTCCCGACTGAGCACTAGTAACATGAGCTTTCATGGAGTTATACCAGGGAAGAAAGCCGAGTCACTCGGCCAAATAGCTTTGGACGTGGTTTTTGGTGATTCGAAACATTTTCGCAAAGAAAAGTTGACGTTTGAGGTCGTGGATTTTCAGAGTGCATATCATGCCATTTTGGGGAGACTAGCTTACGCACGGTTCATGGCTCGACCATGTTACGTGTACCTCAAATTGAAGATGCCCGGCCCCAAAGGAGTGATCACTGTCACCGGTGATAGGAAAAAGGCAGAAGAGTGCTTTCAGAAGGGCTCCAAGATTGCCGATTCCTAGGTGACAGCGGTCGAGTTCGAGGAATACAAGCAAAACGCAGATCCGAGTGACTTGCTGCGATCAAAGAAACCCGCCACAGAGTCTGCATTCCAGTCGTCCGGTGAGACGAAGCCTTCTCACATTCACCCGACCGACCCCGATGCAGCTCCGACCCGCATCTCCACAACACTCGGCCCAAAATAGGAAGAAGCGCTCATCCAGTTCCTCCGTGAGAACTGGGACATTTTTGCATGGAAGCCCGCTGACATGCCAGGTGTTCCCAGGGGACTGGCTGAGCATCGCCTAAGAGTCGACTCATCTGCAAAACCAGTCAAAGAGCATCTTCGGCGGTCCGCCGTCCAGAAGAGAAAAGCCATTGGTGAAGAAGTGGCTCGACTGTTGGCGGCAGGATTTATCCGAGAGATATACCACTCCGAGTGGCTCGCTAATGTCGTCATGGTTCCTAAGAAGGACAAGTCGCTCCGAATGTGCATTGATTTCAAGCACATCAACCGGGCCTGCCCGAAAGATCATTTTCCTCTCCCTCGCATAGATCAAATTGTTGACTCGACCGCGGGATGCGAGAGGTTATCTTTTTTAGATGCCTACTCCGGGTACCATCAGATCCGTCTGTACGGACCCGACGAGGTAAAAACAGCTTTCATCACTCCATTCGGGTGCTTCTGCTATATCACCATGCCATTCGGCCTCAAGAATGCCGGAGCCACATTTATGCGAATGATTCAGAAGTGTCTACTCACTCAAATCAGTCGGAATGTGGAAGCATATATGGATGATATTGTTGTCAAGTCACGAAAAGGTTCCGACCTGCTCGCTGATCTCGCCGAAACATTTGCCAATCTCAGAAGATATGATATCAAGCTCAATCCATCAAAGTGCACATTTGGAGTTCCTGGTGGCAAGTTACTCGGTTTTCTCGTTTCCGAACGGGGAATCGACGCTAACCCAGAGAAGATTGGCACTATTCTCCGAATGAAACGCCCTGTGCGAGTGCACGATGTCCAGAAGCTTACTGGATGCTTGGCCGCTTTAAGTCGATTCATCTCACGACTCGGTGAAAAGGCATTGCCTCTTTACCGACTGATGAAGAAGACAGACAAGTTCGAGTGGACTCCAGAAGCTGATGCAGCGTTTGCCGAGCTAAAAGCTCTGCTCTCCACCCAGCCGGTGCTTGCTGCTCCAATCAGCAAAGAGCCTCTGTTGCTCTATATCGCAGCCACAGGACAAGTCGTCAGTACTGTGCTTACGGTCGAGCGGGAAGAAGAAGGAAAAGCTCTCAAAGTTCAGCGCCCAGTGTATTATTTGTCTGAAGTCTTGACTCCATCCAAGCAGAGATATCCTCATTATCAGAAGCTTGTGTATGGAATATACATGACCATAAAGAAGGTTGCTCATTATTTTTCTGATCATTCCATCACAGTCGTCAGCGACGCTCCACTATCAGAGATTTTGCACAACAGAGATGCAACTGGTCGAGTGGCCAAATGGGCGATTGAACTTCTTCCCCTTGATATCAAGTTTGAGGCAAAGAAAGCCATTAAGTCCCAGGCAATAGCAGATTTCCTCGCCGAGTGGATTGAACAACAGCAGCCGACTGAAGTTCACTCGGAGCATTGGACCATGTTCTTTGATGGCTCTAAGATGTTGAATGGTTCCGGTGCTGGGGTTGTCCTGGTTTCCCCCAGAGGAGATAAGCTCAGATATGTGCTCCAGATTCACTTTGATTCCTCCAACAATGAGGCAGAATATGAGGCCCTCTTATATGGGTTGCGCATGGCCATTTCACTCGGCGTCCGTCGCCTGATGGTCTATGGCGACTCGGATTTAGTGGTCAACCAGGTGATGAAAGAGTGGGACGTGAGAAGCCCAGCCATGACTGGATACTGCAGTGCAGTGAGGAAGCTGGAAAAGAAGTTCGAGGGGTTGGAGCTCCATCATATACCCCGACTGAAAAATCAAGCAGCTGATGATCTAGCAAAGATAGGTTCCAAGAGAGAAGCCATTCCGGGTGGTGTGTTCTTGGAGCATATACACACTCCGTCAGTCAAAGAAGATCCTTTCACCGAAGAAACTCCACAGCCCAAGAGTGCCACAGATCCGACTGAAGTTGAAGTCCCAGCGGTGGTCGACTTGATCATGGAGGTCTTGGTGGTCATTCTCGACTGGACAGTTCCATATGTCGCGTATATCCTGAGAAAAGAGCTTCCGGAGGATGAGGAAGAGGCTCGACAGATCGTCCGACGATCTAAGGCCTTTACCGTAATCAAAGGACAATTATACAGAGAAAGCGCGACTGGAGTCGGTCAGAAGTGCATAACACCAGAAGAAGGTCGACTCATCCTCAATGATATCCACTCGGGAACCTGTGGTCATCATGCGTCCTCTCGGACCATCGTGGCCAAAGCATACCGAGCCGGATTTTACTGGCCAAAGGCGAATGAGATGGCAAAAGAGATAGTGGACAAGTGCGAGGGATGTCAGTTCTACTCGAATATGTCGCACAAGCCTGCGTCGGCTCTGAAGACCATCCCACTCGTCTGGCCTTTCGCAGTATGGGGACTGGACATGGTAGGTCCTTTAAGAACAGGACGAAGTGGCTTCACGCATGTACTGGTGGCAGTCGACAAGTTCACCAAGTGGATCGAGGCCAAACCAATCAAGAACCTTGACACCGGTACTGCTGTTAGCTTCATCAGGGAACTAATATTCAGATATGGAGTCCCGCACAGCATCATTACGGATAATGGATCGAACTTCGACTCGGAGGAATTCAGAGATTTCTGCAACTCCCAAGGCACACGGGTCGACTACGCTTCAGTCGCCCATCCGCAGTCGAATGGACAAGCAGAGCGAGCTAATGGACTGATTCTTAAGGGATTGAAGCCCCGACTGATGCATGATCTCAAACACGCGGCTGGAGCTTGGGTCGACGAACTTCCCTCAGTGCTTTGGGGGCTGCGGACCACACCTAATCGGTCGACCAGAAGAACTCCATTCTTCTTGGTCTACGGAGCTGAAGCAGTCTTGCCGAGTGATCTTCTCCACAATGCTCCTCGAGTTGAAATCTACAACGAAGCAGAGGCTGAACAAGCGCGGCAGGACGCAGTCGACCTTTTAGAGGAAGAAAGGGAGATGGCTTTGATCCGCTCGACCATCTACCAACAAGATTTGCGTCGTTTCCACGCCAGAAATGTGAGAGGTCGAGCCTTCCAGGAAGGAGATTTAGTTCTCCGAGTGGATCAGCACAAACCACACAAGCTTGCTCCTTCTTGGGAAGGTCCCTTCATCGTCACCAAGGTTCTCCACAACGGGGCGTACCGTCTTTACAACGTCGAGCATAATATCGACGAGCCCCGAGCTTGGAACGCGGAACTACTCCGCCCATTTTATACTTAAGTTTTAACACTCGGATGAGTTGCAATAAAGTACTTCTGTAGTTCATGGACCTCAAAATAATAGTGTCATAGTTCCTCCATAATTTCTGTCACTTTTTATTTTTGTCCAATAAAATTCCCCCTCAGTGGGTGACTTAGCTGCGAATCCGTTTCGCCTAAGTTTGTAAAAATCCTACCGAGTGGTGAGCCAGACTCCCACTCGGAGGCTTAGCTGCGAATCCGTTTCACCTAAGTTATCAAAATCCTACCGAGTGGTAAGCCAGACTTCCACTCGGAGGCTTAGCTGCAGCCCTGTGCTCGCCTAAGTTATAAAAATCCTACCGAGTGAAGAGCAACCCTCTCACTCGGGGGCTTAGCTGGAGTCCAAGCACTCGCCTAAGTTATCAAAATCCTACCGAGTGGTAAGCCAGACTTTCACTCGGAGGCTTAGCTGCAGCCCTGTGCTCGCCTAAGTTATCAAAATCACTACCGAGTGGTAAGCCAGACTTTCACTCGGAGGCTTAGCTGCAGTCCACGCACTCGCCTA
>NC_041390.1:618304883-618324338 GCF_002162155.2 Triticum dicoccoides | reverse complement strand
CCTCTCACTCGGGGGCTTAGCTGCAGTCCAAGCACTCGCCTAAGTTATCAAAATCCTACCGAGTGGTAAGCCAGACTTTCACTCGGAGGCTTAGCTGCAGCCCTGTGCTCGCCTAAGTTATAAAAATCCTACCGAGTGAAGAGCAACCCTCTCACTCGGGGGCTTAGCTGCAGTCCAAGCACTCGCCTAAGTTATCAAAATCCTACCGAGTGGTAAGCCAGACTTTCACTCGGAGGCTTAGCTGCAGCCTTGTGCTCGCCTAAGTTACAAAAATCCTACCGAGTGAAGAGTAAACCTCTCACTTGGGGGCTTAGCTGCAGCCCAGTGCTTGCCTAAGTTATAGAAATCCTACCGAGTGGTAAGCCGGGCTTCCACTCGGAGGCTTAGCCACAGCCCAGTGCTCGCCTAAGTGGACTAAAGAATAAGTCGATTGCAGTAAAGGCGCCTTGCTTTGAACCTGCAAAAGACATTTTGAGCCAAAGGTAATCGTATTCAAGCACCAAATTCAAGTTTGAATCGATATCTAAAGGAACCGAGAGTGCTCAGGCGTTAAGCCTGTTAAGGTTTATCGGTTACAATTCCACTCGGCATACCGAGGCAAATTTAAAGCGTTGAGCCAGAAGAAGTTTTTTACCCCTCCTGTGGAGGGCTGGAAGGTGCAACGAATTCATCAAGGTCAATTCCGTCGGCGATCCGAGTGGCAGCTGCAAGGAAAGTTTCCATAAAGGACCTGAAGTCGTGTTTCTTGGTGTTGGCCACCCGAAGGGCCGCCAGCTTCTCTTCTCGCGCATCTTTACAGTGGACTCGGGCCAGACACAGAGCAACATCTGCACCACACCGAGCCGAGGACTTCTTCCATTCCTGCACTCGACCAGGGATCGAGTTCAAGCGGGCCATCAGCGACTCAAGGTCATTCTGAAGTGTCTCCTCAGGCCAGAGCGTCGAGTCGATGCGAGATGTGGCGGCCTTCAGCCTTGCGAGATAGTCCACGACAGCTGCAACACGAGACTCCAGTCGGAAAACATCCATGGCAACTTCGTCGTTCACCGGAGAATTGACGGGGTCGAGGTTTGGCTCCAGCCGGCTAGTTTCTTCTTCAAAGTTTTGACAAAATTCTGCAAGGATGATCACTAAGTCAAGGGGATGGTTGAATGGAAAAACCACAATTGGAAATGTTTGCCGAGCATAGAGGTTTACCTTCAAGCATAAGTAACAGCTTCTTGGCAAGACCACTCAGGAAGGCCTCCAAATCATTTTTCTTCCCAGTCAACTTACTGACTTGGTCGGTCAGGGCAGCTTTATCAGTTTTCAGTCGACTGACCTCCTTGTTGGCGATCCCAAGAGCAGCTTTCAGATTGGTATTGTCTTGTTCAAGCTTGGTGACTGAAGCTAACTTCTCGTCGGCAAGCTTGATCTTCTCAGCTAGTTCAAGGTCTTTCTTCTGTTGGGCCTCCCTTACCTTACCTGCAAGTTACAGCAAGATCAGATTTTGAAACAAACAAAGGGAAAAGCAGTCGTCAAGGTCTCACCAAACATACCTTCGGTCTACTCCTTTGCCTTCGTCAGCTTCTCCTGAACCAGCTTCAAGCTCAGCTCGAGTTGAGTGTGCTTGTTTTCCAGCTCAGAGTAGCGAGCCACAAGATCACAAGAGTTCTGCGAAGAACCAATCGACTAAATGTCAAATATAATTCACTTCCGAGTGAAAAAGGAAAAAACACACGTTTCTAAGACTACAGCCGAATACAAGCATTCGACCGTAGTCTCGGGGACTACACCCAGTGGGTGCACTCAGCGTGCCCCCACTAATTCTGTTGAAGACAAAGTCGACCAGTCGACCTCAAAAAAAAAAGAGAGATGTATTCTTTAAGACTGTAATCAACTGCAAGCAGTCGACCACAGTCTCGGGGACTACACCCAGTGGGTGCACTCAGCGTGCCCCCACCGGTTTGTGAAATCCAGTCGACATAGTCGACTGACAGAAAGACTGACATCATAAAGCCTAAGGCCGACTGCCAGCAGTCGACCTTAGCCTTGGGGACTACACCCAGCGGGTGCACTCAGCGTGGCCCCGCTAACACGGAGTTTAATCGACACACCCAGTGGGTGACTACTATAAATTCCGGAAAGGAAAAGTTTTTGGTAGCATATCCAACCGAACAAACAGTGGTCGACTGACCTGAACATTGCTTTGAAGGGCAGAACTGGCGTCATAAGCTGCCTGGCTCGCATCCCGGATGGTCTTTAACTGCTCCATCATGATTCCTGCCTGGCGTATCGCTTCCTTCGCCGCGCCAGCTTGGTCCTCTGGGACGTGGTGCGTCGTGAAGAGGGAGGGCTGCTGAGCACTCGTCAATGGATCTGCGAAGGACACCGTGTGTCGAGTGGTGTTCTCTTCCTCCGCAATCAGAATCTCAGGCGCCGTCACATCCTGGGGCACCTTACTGGCGGACGCTTTCCTACTCCTCCTGCGCTTCAATGGTTCTTCATCCTCATCATCATCAGGGAGATTGATAACAGTATTGGGTGGAGCTACGGAGAAGAATCGGGATCAGAGATCGCGAGTCAGTCGACTAAGAACGGCGTTAAGAATACAGTACCTGGTTTCGAAGTTGTTGCGTCCTCCATCTCGTGGTCATCAGCCCGGGCTGAGGTTTCAGAAGTAGCAGCACTGCAACTCCAAAGGATCAGTCGACTAACTTCAGCGTCGACCAGAGACAAAGTTCACACAAAATAAGAAGACTTAAGCAGCATGATTACCCTGATATGGTGGGGATGGACACCTTCATCTTCGGCAGGAGCTTGATCGGCTTCGACGAGGCCGCCCTGGGCTGCTTCGGCGCCTTTTCAGTCGGCACCGGAGAGGTGGTCCGAGGGCGCTTGGTCGACTGAACAACAGTCGCAACCCCCTTGCCACGTTCAGTCGAAGGGTCGTGGACAAGCTTCGACCGCCTTTCTG
Source organism: Triticum dicoccoides (assembly GCF_002162155.2). Taxonomy (NCBI): domain Eukaryota; kingdom Viridiplantae; phylum Streptophyta; class Magnoliopsida; order Poales; family Poaceae; genus Triticum; species Triticum dicoccoides. The sequence continues at coordinate 618,321,382 of NC_041390.1, read as the reverse complement.
AGCGCGGTGGTACGACCTCCTCCTCCTCTTCTTCCTCGTCCTCAACGTCATCTTCATCACCGTCATCATCATCATCGTCGTCATCATCCTCTGCAACGTCCGAGTCCCATTCCTCCTCTTCCTGGCTCTCGCCCCCACTCGCCTCACCCTCCTCAGTCGGAGCTTGTGCCCCATTGGGCATCGAGTACAGCTCGGTGAGAGCCTAGCAGATATCAAGACAAGGATCAGTCGACCAGTCGGCAGGATAAACGGAAATGAATGCGACAAGAACATAGTGGAGAGCAGAGCAAACGTACCTTGTTTGGATCGCTGTTGTGGTCGAGTGGAGGAATCCTTCTGGCTCCGCGTGGGTTATCCTTGTTTCCGGTAACGGCTACCATCCATCTTTCCAGAGTGACATCGTCGACTGCTTCTGGATGGACTCGAGTCTCGTCTTCAGTCCCACAGTACAACCACATGCAGTGGCTCCGGAACTGAAGGGGCTGGATGCGACGCCTAAGGAAGACCTCCAGAAGGTCCATGCCCGTCACTCCCTCCCGAACCAACTGCACCACGCGCTCCATCAACATCTTCACGTCAGCTTTCTCCTCCGGAATCAACTTCAGAGAGGAGGGCTTGTTCACTCGGTCCATGGTAAACTGAGGGAGTCCACTCGACTGCCCCGGCGTCGACTGGTCCTGGCAGTAGAACCAGGTCGACTGCCAGCCTCTGACTGACTCGGGAAAGGTCATGGGCGGGAAGGTGCTCTTATTCCTCACCTGGATCCCCAGACCCCCACACATTTGGACGACTCGGGTTCTTTCATCGCCTGGGCTCGCCTTCTTCACGGTCTGAGAGCGACACGTGAATATATGCTTGAACAAACCCCAGTGCGGTCGACAGCCCAAGAAACCCTCACACATGGACACAAATGCGGCAAGATAGGCGATAGAATTTGGGGTAAAGTGGTGGAGCTGCGCTCCAAAGAAGTTCAAGAAGCCACGGAAGAAAATACTCGGCGGCAAAGAAAATCCACGATCAACATGGGTGGCCAAGAGCACACACTCACCCTCTTCTGGCTGGGGCTGCCACTCCTTCCCCGGAAGCCTCGCAGCTCCATGAGGGATCAAGCCCTCATTGGCCATGTCGAGGAGGTCTTTTTCTATGATGGTCGACTGGATCCAGTCTCCTTGGACCCAGCCCTTCGGCAGGCGGGATCTGGACGAAGACCCGCCGCGGCTGGTAGATCTCCCCTTCGCCTTCTCCGACGCCGACGCCTTCTTCGCACGTTCCAGCGCCGCCGTCTTCTCCTTGGCCATGGTTGCCGGCGAGATGCGCGTGGGGAAGTTGTGCGGGGGCGAGAGCGAGCGCGCTGGACGGGGATGAAGGGAGCAGAGAGAGAGAGAATGCTGAGGCATAGTACAGAAATCTTCACCGGGCGCATTTATAAGGTCCCTTCCGAGTGGATGACAGGTGGGCCCGGTCGATCTAATCATATCCAGGAACAGTTATGCAGACGGGATACGTGGCGAAGAAAGCGGCGCGGAGATCGAGGCGTCTATGTCCCGTCCCATCCGAACGCCGCGGTCCGCTCCACTTCGCGCGCGTCCCCAAATTTCGCATCCCGCGGAATCCGCGAACAGCAGATCAGTCTGTCAGACACGGGGTTTCCCGCGATCCGTCGCTCAGAGATCGTCGAAGCCCGAAAGATCACTCAACGCAAGAAGAGAATGGATCGAGTCGACTGAAGACAAGTTGCTCACTGTCGACGAAGAGATTCTTTGGTCCAGAACAGCGCACGACCAGAGTGCAAAGGTTAATCGGAAATGACATCAACTCCTTCCTCACTCGAAGCCTCAATCCATTCGGGGGCTAATGATGGGGTCATGTACCTAGGGTAGGGTCATGGACCTGATCTAAGTACCTTACCCAAGGACACCCTTAGAAGAGGTCGCCTTCCAGTCGACCAACGAAGGACTCACTCGACTGCATTGAAGGACTCGACCACGAAGACTCACTCGACCAGCAGGAGGTCAAGAGGCACTCTGCACTGCAACGGCCTGTAATTAAGTAGGCTTTATGATAGTAAAGACACTTTATGTGAGGCGTTTCCAGTAACGCCCCAGACTTAACTCACCTTAAACCCTCTCCTACGTGGGCTGGCTGGGGTCCTGGCGCACTCTATATAAGCCACCCCCCTCCACAGGTAGAAGGGTTCGGCACCTTGTAACTCATATACTCATAATCCACTCGACCGCCTCCGGGCTCCGAGACGTAGGGCTATTACTTCTTCCGAGAAGGGCCTGAACTCGTACATCCCTTGTGTTTACAACCTCTCCATAGCTAGGACCTTGCCTCTCCATACCTACCCCCCACTCTACTGTCAGGTTTAGAACCATGACAGGCGGTAGACCGGACCTCCACGATGACCCCCCGACTCGTCTTCTTGCCCTTTGCCGTTGTCGTCACCTTCTTCGCGCGCTCCAGGGCCGCCTTCTTGTCCTTTCCCATCGCAGCAGACTGTGCACGGGCGGGGCGGTGACGTCGAGAGTGGAGGCGAGCGCGGTGGAGAAGAGAGGAGGAAGAAGGGGAATAAGGCACACTATGCAAACGCATCGGCTTCGACGCCTTTCATGGGTCTGCTTTCGAGTGGCTGACTTGTGGGCTCAAATGATCCTGTCAAATCCCGCAACAGTCACGCGCCGGATACGTGACCAAAAAGGTGGCGCGAGGATTGAGGCGCCTCTGTCTATCCACTCTGTTTACCGCGGCACCTTCGTCCTGCTCGCTTCCCTAAAATTTCGAATCCCGTGAGATCCGGGAACCGTAGAGTAACTAATCGCGCCGAAGATTTCGTACCATACCAACACTCGAAGATTATCAATTGAGTTCACTCGACGACCTCCGAATCAATCGAGGTGACTAAAACAAGATCGAAGCTTCAACATGACTCGCAAACCCAGATGAAATGCCTCCGAAGTATAGAATCGAGTCGGAGTCAGCTTCAGCTCTTTCTCCATCCGGACCTTAATCCATTCAGGGGCTAATGAGAATGACATGTACCTAGGGTACGTTCATAGGCCTGACCTAGACACGTTACCCAAGGACACTGCCTTAGACTCAAAGACATTCAAAGCACAAGAAGAGAAACTGACTGTAAGGACATATTTATCCCTAAGTGTTTTGGTGATTGATGACAACGCATTTGCGGACTAATCGTGTGCCATGAGTATTCCAGACACTTCTTTGCTAGGCACAAGACGATTGGGCGCCCCTCGAAGACTGACAAAGATGGCGTCTTTTCTACGTTTCTTTTTGGTGGATTTGAGTTGTAGGAAAGCCGTACTATTAAGAGGGGGTCCGCGTTGGAAAGGTTTGGGTGGAATCATCATGTACACGTCTCCTTCTTATCCCCTCCTTCTTCCTTGGAGCTTCCTCCTTTTTCTTGCCTCCCTTGTCTGGCTGCCGTTGTTGGTTGCGGTAGTACTGCTCCTGGATCAAAGGTAGTACCGTAGGCATCCGCGGTAGTACCGTGCGGTGGCGCGGTAGTACCGCAGGTGCCCACGGTAGTACCGCTCCCCTGGAGCCGCACTACCGCTGCCCACCAGGCTAGTGCCGCCCCTTTGCGGTAGTAGGAGCGGATGTAATTTTTTACATCCGCACCTACCGTGGTAGTACCGCTTTCGCCGTGCGGTAGTACCGCGCTATGCGGTCAGGCAGTAGTACCGCCCCTCGGCAGTACTACTGTGTTGGGTTTTAGCTACTTCCGTTTCTTTGTGGAAGTAGGCACGGAAGTTTCCCTTCTCCCCTGGCTGGGACTTTTGCCTCGCGGTAGTACCGCATGGGGGCGCGGTAGTACCGTGCGTGCGGAAGTTCTGCCCCCAGCTTCTGTGCGTCTGTTTATCGGTTCTGTGCTGGGGTTGCGGCAGTACCGTGGGTCGGTACGATAGTACCGCACAGCCGTACGGTAGTACCGCTTGGTTGCAAGCAGTAGTACCACGCGGCCTAGCGGTAGTACCGCTGGCCTGGCGCGGTAGTACCGCTGGCCGCGGGCTGGTTGGTGGGTAACGGTTGGATCTTTTCCACACACTATATAAGGGGTCCCCTTCTTCCCCGTTGACTCACCTCTTCCACCACTAAGCTCCATTATTGCTCCAAGCTCCATTTTCGCCCGATCTCACTCCCTAGCCAACCAAACTTGTTGATTTGCTCGGGAGTGGTTGAGAAGGCCCCGATCTACACTTCCACCAAGAGATATTTGATTCCCCCCCACTAATCCCTTGCGGATCTTGTTACTCTTGGGTGTTTGAGCATCCTAGATGGTTGAGGTCACCGCGAAGCCATAGTCCATTGTGGTGAAGCTTCGTGGTGTCGTTGGGAGCCTTCAATTGAGTTGTGGAGATTGCCCCAACCTCGTTTGTAAAGGTTCGGTCGCCGCCTCCAAGGGCACCAATAGTGGAATCACGGCATCTCGCATTGTGTGAGGGCGTGAGGAGATTATGGTGGCACTAGTGGCTTCTTGGGGAGCATTGTGCCTCCACACCGCTCCAATGGAGACGTACTTCCTCTCAAAGGGAAGGAACTTCGGCAACACATCCTCGTCTCCACCGTCACCACTCTTGGTTATCTCGTGCCTTTACTTGTGGAAGCTTATTTGTTTCATATATCTTGCTTGCCTGTGTTCCTATCCGTATTGCATCATATAGGTTGCTCACCTAGTTGCATATCTAGACAACCTACTTTGATGCAAAATTTAAATTGCTAAAGAAAAGCTAAAAATTGTTAGTTGCCTATTCACCCCCCACCCCTTAGTCAACCATATCGATCCTTTCAATTGGTACCAGAGCCTCGTCTCTTTATTAAGGACTTCACCGTCCAAAGAGTATGGTTGATACTGTAGACGGTGTGGAGGAACACTCCGGTGTGAATCCTATCTCGTCTACGGGCGATGGGGGAACCTCGGTCTCTCGTGAGGAGTTCAATGTGGCCTTGGAGACATTGAAAACCTCCATGACGACCGAAGTTGAGAGCATGTTTACTAAATTTCTTGAGGGGCTTAAACTATCCACCGAACCGTTGAAAGTGGGTGATCCCGCCAACAAGGTGACGGATGCTATCCCCGACAAGGGTGAAGCTAGTAGTGAAAAGGCTCCTTCTTTTAGTGGTAAGAATGGCACCGACATCTTTGCCCATGTGGAACCACCACTTGTTTATGGTGGACCGATTCCTTCCACTCATTTGAATTATGTCGGTCCTCCTCCTAAGATTGTGAAAAATGAGGACTTTGATTCTTGGGTTTACCACTTTAAACGTCATTTAAATCATGTGAACACTAACCTTTGGAGAATCATTGAAGAAGGTTTTTATCCGCATGATCCAAGCAACTTCACTCCTCGAGAAGCCGCGGGTAATCAATTCAATGAGAATGCTCTCTTCATCATTCAAGATGCAATTCCACCCGAAGACCTACCTCATCTTCGTCCCTTTGCCTTGGCCAAAGATGCATGGCATTGTGTTGTCTCTCTCTACCGGGGAAGCGCAAGCATTCAACGCTCCAATTATGAAGTGGTACAAGATGAGGCCGATGAGTTTGCAATGAAAGAAGATGAAGAACCTCGTGAGCTTTATCGGAGAGTAACCAAACTCGCGGTCTCACTACGAGATCACGGGAGCAAGGACACGGATGACAATTGGATCAAGCGCAAATTCCTCAAGGCAATGATACCCTATCACAAGGCCATGTCCTCCGTCATTCGTCAAAGACTGGACTTCCACACTTTGACCTCAAGCGAAGTGTTGGATGAGTTTGTGGCCATGAACATTTTGGACAAGACCGTCGACAATGCGGTGCTCCGTTCTCAATGGGCAAAGAAGCCTAACCTTTGCATTGAAGGCCAAGCTCACCGTGGAAGAAGAAAAAGAGGAAGAAGAGGAGAGCAACCCCGAAGATACGAAGTATGCATATCATGAACACATGGCACTTGCTTCAAGGCAATTTTGGAGCAAGAAAAACTCGAGGCCAAACTTTAGCAAAAGCAACTCGAGTGGCACAAGGGGCAAGCAACGTGTAAGGACTTGCTACAATAGCGGCAAGGTGAGTCATTTTGTTGCGGAATGCCCGTATGAGAAGAGGGAAGACAATGGTGGCAAGCTCATCCGAAAGGACAAGGCCAAGTCGTTCCCCAACAAGAACAACTTCACCAAGAAGACTCCTCCCAAGGCTTTGGTTGTGCAAGAAGAGTACAATGAGGATGATGACGATGATGAAGATGGCGAGTCGGTTGCCATGGCCTCCGTTGCCATTGCAACAACGTCACGGGTGTCTCTCTTCGACTCACCCAATGAGAGCATCACTGCCAAGTGCCTCATGGCTAAAGCCACCAACAAGGTAACCTCCAACATCAAAACTACCATCATTAATCATCCTTCCCCGACCGATAGCATTAATGAACTTGAGGGAGCTAATGTGGAGGCTAACGAGTTTGAGGCCTTTATGGGCAAACTCAAGGGAAAATCCAAGAAGCACTTTGTTGCTCTCTTGGAACAACTTGGTGAAGCCAATGCCATGATTGAGGCTCACGAAGACACCATCTCTAAGATGGAAGGGCATAGTCGTGACTATGCCGATGAGATTTCGGATCTTTCCAATGCTCTTGAGGAAGAGCGTGGTCTTCGTTTGGCTCTTGAGGAGTCACACAATGTTGATCATGCTAAGTTAAAGAAAGATTACGATCATGTCCTCATTGTTTCTCGTGTGCTAAATTCCGAGAAGGCCAAAGTTGGGGTTGATCTTGCTAGACTCAAAGAGGAGTTTGATATACTTGACAAGGCCCACAAGGCCTTGAAGGGTATTCACGCTAGTCTCAAGGAGTCTCATGATCAACTCCAAGTGAAGCTAACTAAGGAGAAAGCAACTTTTCCTCATATGGTTTTAATTGATAATGAAAATGCTACTAACCCATGTTGTGAGCATATACATCTTGTTGAGGAAAATGCGAAGTTGAAGGAGCAACTTGAGAGAGGTCTTGCGACTTGCATACAAGGCAAGAAGAACCTCAATGATCTCTTGATCAACCAAAAGGAAGGTGTGGCCAAGGAAGGGGTTGGGTACGTGCCCGACTCCAAGAACAAGAAGAAGAATGACAAGACCAAACGACCTCCTCCCCTCATGCAAACCTTTGTGAGGGAGGGAGAGAGTGCCCCCGAGGAGAAGAAGAAGAACAATGTCAAGAAGGGCAATGTCACCCCTCTCAACAAAGCTGGCGATTTTAACCCTTCTTATGTGTTATGTCGTGCTAGTGATGGGCATGTTTATGCCAAATTTGTTGGTTCTCTTCATGAGTACATTGAATGGTCTATTTGGGTTCCTAAGACCCTTGTTACTAACATCAAAGGACCCATTACAAAATGGGTACCTAAAACCAAGCATTGATCTCTTGTAGGTGTTTGCTTCCGGTGGTGGATCATGGTTGCTCGATAGCGGAGCTACAAATCATATGACCGGAAGCAAGGACTTGGTGGTGGACGTGCACAAAGTTCCATCTATGCCCACCAATGTCGAGTGGGGTGACGCCTCATCTTCTAAGGTATTGGGACTTGGCAAGGTGGTCATCTCTCATGATCTTACGATCGAGAAGGTCATGCTTGTTGAGTCCCTTGCATACAATTTACTTTCCGTTCGTCAACTTGCTATCATGGGCTTTGCCACTTTCTTTGATATCGATACCGTGGCCCTCTTGTGGAGCAAGACTCTTAAAGTAGCTTTTGTTGGGCATGTCGAGAACGGTTTCTATGTGATCAACTTTTTGGAGCGACCCACTAAGACCGCGACATGCCTAATGGCTAAAGTTGATGTGGGATGGCTTTGGCATCGCCGTTTAGCCCATGTCAATATGAGATCTTTGCAAAGTCTCCTCAAGGGGGACCATGTCCGTGGACTAATGAATGTTAGTTTTGCTAAAGATCGTGCTTGCAGTGCCTGTATCGAAGGAAAGCTACATGAGAAGGCTCACCCTCCCACGACTATCATTTATTCAAAGAGGCCTTTGGAGCTCCTTCACATGGATCTCTTTGGGCCTCCATCCTTCGATAGTCTTGGAGGTAGGAAGTATTGCTTGGTGATTGTGGATGACTACTCAAGGTACACGTGGGTGTATTTCTTCAAGAGGAAGAGCGAGACCAAACAAACCGTCATTGACTTTGCAAATGAAGCACAACGTCAACACAATGCAAAGATCTTGACAATAAGAAGTGACAACGACACCGAGTTCAAGAACTACACCTTGGATGAGTTTCTTAGTGACGAGGGAATCAAGCATCAATATTCCGCACCCTACACCCCTCAACAAAACGGTGTTGCAGAGAGGAAGAACCAGACGTTGATGGATGCGGCAAGGACCATGATGGCGGAGTTCAAGTCTCCGTACAACTTTTGGGCCGAAGCCATCAACACCGTGTGTCATGCATCAAATCGGCTCTACCTCCGCAAGGGCTTGAACAAGACTCCATATGAGATACTCACCGGTAACAAGCCCAACCTCAAGTACTTCCGGGTATTCGGGTGTAAGTGTTTTATTCTCAAGAAAGGTGTTCGGTTGTCTAAATTTGAGGCTAGAGCTTATGAGGGCATATTTGTTGGTTATGCTACAAACTCTCATGCTTATCGTGTCCTCAATAAATCCATGGGACTTATTGAGGAGACGTGTAACGTGGAGTTTGATGAGAATAACGGCTCCCAAGTGGAGCAAAGTGGCACTTGTGATGTAGGTGATGAAATTCCTCCTCAAGCCATAAGAAGAATGGGTGTTGGTTTTATCCTACCCATTGAGGAACCCCTTGTGGCCGAAGGAGAAGGACAATGCTCCACTCAAGTGGAGCCATCACCAACCCAAGGCCCACACGCTTCCGAAGAACAAACTGAAGGCCCTCAACCTCATGAACAAGACCAAGGGCAAGATCATACTCAAGACGGTGTGGACACACCAAGTGATGCCCAAGGTCAAGTTCTCTCCCCCGAGCAAGTTCAAGATCAAGAACAAGTTCATGACGGCGCTCAAGATGATCAAGTAACCGCTCCTCAACTCACCACCGAGGAGGAATTAGAGCATCGTGCCGCCAAGGTTGCTTCCAAGCTCTCCACCAAGGATCATCTCATGACGAATGTGCTTGGAAGCTTAAGAAAGGGGGTAAGCACTCGTAGACAATTAGCAAATTATTGTGAGCATCACGCGTTTGTCTCGTGTGTGGAACCCCACAAGGTCTATGAAGCGCTAGAAGATCCGGACTGGCTCAATGCCATGCATGAAGAACTCAACAACTTCGAGCGCAACAAAGTGTGGAGATTGGTGCCAAGACCGACCGGGAATCACAATGTCATAGGAACCAAATGGATATTTAAGAACAACCAAGATGCCCATGGGATCATCATTCGCAACAAGGCTCGTTTGGTAGCACAAGGCTACTCCCAAGTCGAGGGTATCGACTACGGTGAAACCTTTGCTCTCGTTGCTCGTCTTGAATCCATTCGCATGTTGATTGCATATGCTTCTCATCATAACTTTAAGTTACAACAAATGGATGTGAAGAGTGCTTTTCTTAATGGTCCCATTAATGAATTGGTTTAAGTCAAGCAACCCCCCGGGTTCGAGGATCCCTACTTTCCCGATCATGTGTATCAACTCGATAAGGCACTCTATGGCCTTAAACAAGCCCCACGTGCGTGGTATGACCACCTTACCGAGTTGTTACAAGACCGTGGTTTTGAAGTTGGGCTAATCGACCCCACTCTTTTTACTAAGAAGGTCAAAGGGGAGTTGTTTGTGTGCCAATTATATGTTGATGATATTATCTTTGGTTCTCCTAACAAAGCTTTCAATGAGGAATTTGCCGCTCTCATGACCTCAAAGTTCGAGATGTCCTCCATGGGAGAGTTGAAGTTCTTTCTAGGGTTCGAAGTGAAGCAAAGAAGAGAAGGAACCTTCATCAATCAATCCAAATACACTCAAGACATGCTCAAGAGATTCAAGCTAAGTGACGTCAAGCCGGCTTCCACTCCTATGCCCACCAAGTGCCAACTTGACTTAGATCCCAATGGTAAAGTGGTGGATCAAAAGGTATATCGTTCCATGATTGGATCCTTGCTTTACCTTTGTGCATCTAGACCGGACATCATGTTGAGTGTGGGAATTTGTGCACGGTTTCAAGCCGCACCTAAGGAAAGTCACTATGTGGCGGTCAAACTAATCTTTCGATATTTGGCTCATACCCCAAACTTTGGCTTATGGTACCCAAGAGGATCAAACTTCAAGCTTGTAGGGTACTCGGATTCCGATTGGGCGGGAGACAAAGTGGATAGGAAGTCCACTTCCGGAGGGTGCCAATTCCTTGGTTGCTCTTTGGTAAGTTGGTCTTCCAAAAAGCAAAGTTGTCTGTCTCTCTCGTCCACTGAGGTGGAGTATGTTGCCGCCGGTAGTTGTTGTGCTCAACTCCTATGGATGAGGCAAACTTTAAAGGATTACGGTGTCACTTGTGACAAAGTGCCTCTTTGGTGTGACAATGAAAGTGCCATCAAGATCTCTCTCAACCCGGTGCAACACTTCAAGACGAAGCATATTGAGATCCGGTATCACTTCATCCGGGATCATATTAGGAGAGGAGAGATCAAGCTCAACTACGTCAACACTCATGATAACCTTGCAGATATCTTCACGAAGCCCTTGGATGAAGCAAGATTTCGCGAGTTAAGGCATGAGCTAAATATCATCGATTCGAGCAATGTTGCTTGAACCCTTGCACACCCCACCATACTCAACGTGTTGTCCTATTTAGATGTAGGCATGGACATAGGGGGAGTGATGTTCTCTCAATGAACTCTCCCTCCCCCATTATGCATAAATCGATCAAGTCTTTCACATTAGCCATGTTTGATGGTACTTGTGCTTCAAAGACGAGTTTTGGTCATGGACCCAAGGATAATTCTTTGCGGTGCCATACCAATTGACTCAAACATAGGTGGCTACGGCCACCGCCCTCTATTTTGGAGAGGTGGTGTCTCGTGGTTGGTTCGTTTGTCGTGTGCCTTTCTGGTTTTGTGTGTTGGGTGGTCTTGTGGTGTCGTGTTGGCTCGGAGTGTGTTGTGCAAAGATCCGGTTTTTCGTGTGCTCGAAACATGCATCTTCTTGAGCCCACGGTACTACCACGTCTGGGCGCGGTACTACCGCTTTGGGAGGCACGGTACTACCGCTCTGGTGTGGTACTTCGGAAGTACCGTGCCGGGCGGTACTACCGTGTTTGGGCACGGTACTACCGCACCGTCGAGGGCGCGTGGGGGTTATGACTCTGGTAGGGGAGTTCCAACTCCCCATACCCATTCTTTTGTCTCTCTCTCCACGTCTCTCTCTCTCTCAAGAACGGCACCGGAGGCCCTTGCCGGATCTCCGTCTCCGGCCACTCTCCTCGGATTCCGACCGGTGGGATCGTTCCCCACCACTTCCTCTTGCCATGGACCAAAGTTTTCCCCCAAATTCCTCTTTTTCTTGGCTGTTCTCTTCCTTCTAGGTTTTTGGGGAGAAACTTGTCGTTCTTGAGATTTTAGGCCAAATCTGTGCAAGAGTAGGATGTAGGAGAGTCGTGATGCATAGGAAACATACTTGATATGTTGTCTTGTGGTAGCTTTGTCCAACCGTAGTACCGCCGTGGTTTCGCGGGCTTTTTCAGATTTGAACTTTTTCAGATCTGATGCGGTGCGGTACTACCGTGCCTAATGTGCGGTATTACCGCTCTTACGGTACTACCGCCCGTCAGGTGCGGTACTACCGTACTGAGTGGTATACTGAGTGGTACTACCGCTCTGCAGTCGCGGTACTACCGCGCCAGCCGCGGCGCTAAGGTCGTACTACCGCTCCTACATCCGGTACTACCGTGATCTCGCACGGTACTACCGCGTCTAAGAGCCGTACTACTATCTTAGCTCCGCAGCACTTGGCAGTACTACCGTAGGGATCAAATCTCTCTCTAGGCATTTATCATGTGTGCTTTCTGCTTGTTTCACTTGCGTTGTTGTGATCTTTGCATTAATCTCTCTTGGCTGTTGTGGGTATTTTTGCGTTCTGTGTCTCAGGTGGTGGCTCTCGCCGTTCCAATCCCAGTCGTGACACTAGCTCCAAGCGTCTGCGCAACCCCCAAGATGAAGCCCCAGAGGGCTCCAATGCCCCCAAGCGCAATGTCAAGACCACTGCCAGCAAGCAAAAGGAACCTGCTAAGGGCATGGACGAGATTTCAACCACTGAGTATGTCGAGCGCCGGAAGATCAATCCCTATGTGAATCCTCGGGATATCCTCAAAGGCACCGAGTTGTTCTGGACCAAGCAACAGGCTCTCATCTATCTGGATGTGATCAAGAACAAGCAGAATACCTTCGTGGATGTCAAGTGGATAGACATGCATCACCTGCGGAAGGACAAGTTTCGTGACTATTTTGGAGAGGCTCTGGACTTGGTGGAGCAGTTTGCTATTGAGCTGGTGATCTCTTTTCACCTTGACTATGACCCTGAGCTCATCTGTCAGTTCTTTGCCTCAGTGTACTTTCATCCCGGGGAGGAGCGGAGGATGACCTGGATGACCAATGGCCGTCAGCTGTCTGCTACATGGAAAGAGTTCATGGATCTGCTGCACATTCCTGATGACGGGCTTCACACCCCCGTTGGCGTTCGCCCCCATGCCAACTCTGAGTCTGCCAATAAGAACCTGCTTCAGCCCTTCCTTGTTGAGAAGGTACTCCCCAATGGCAAGTCATCTTGGGTGTTAAATTCCTTTTTGGATATCATGCATCGCATCTTCCGCAACACTCTGTTCCCACGCATTGGCGACAAGGACAAGGTACATGCATATCTAGTGGACATGTTGCTCTTGTGTGCAGAGGCACGTTCTTCTCAGACTCAGCCACTTGATGTCTCACACATCATGTGGTGTGAGCTTCGGTTTGCGGTGTTCACTCGCAAGGTACCTATCTATGGACCGTACCTGTTTCTGCTGCTCTCCACCACTTGGGAGAAGATGTACCCAGGTGATGAGTTCCTTGCTCCAGACTGGATACGCCATGAGTCCATCAGCCTCCGCGTCAAGCCCAACTGGGCCAACACCACTACCCGTGCTGAGGCTTCTTCTGCTAGGAGGGCTGCTGGTGAGGGGGAGGCTGCTGCTGCTGAGAATGTTGCTGTGGACCGTGCTGCTAGGTCCACCACTTCTTCCTCTGAGCCGTCATGGGCCAAGAGCTAAAGGACAAGATGAAGACTCTCTTCTGCATGCAGGCGAAGGGACAGTACATGGCTCACGTGGCTGACAAGGAGAGTCGTCACCGTGACAAGAAGTTTATGAGGCTCTTTGGAGAGGATGTGTCTGGCGGGTCTGAGGACATCATCACACCTGAGGCTGTCTGGATGTCAAAGCAGGGATACAAGTGGACCAGTTTAGAGGATGACCTCGAGGAGACTATCCCCGCCGCTGGGTCTGACGAGGAGCACGAGAGCAGTCGGACGACTTCTCTGCCTGAGCCACCCCGTGTGTGTAGGTGTCCTCTCTGCCTTTTTGGCGTCTCGATGCCAAAGGGGGAGAGAGTGTAGGGATTTGCGTTGTGTCGTGCTTGGTGTGTTTGTCTGCTTTGTCGTTTGGACCTCGTTTGCCTCGTTTGCTTTTGTTTGGTTTGTGCCTTCGAGACCTATCCTACATATGGTGTAAGACATATGCACTATATCTATCTTAGTTAACTTATGTTTGTACTATCTTGTCTAGTGATAGATATGCCTTGTCTCTATAATATAGGGGGAGCTTTGTTCCTAGTATTCGTGTGCCATGCAGTGGCACACATCTAGGGGGAGCCCATCTATATTATAGAGAGGAGGGGTTTGCATTTACTTAATAATAATTTCTTTGTGCAAATCCCGTTTTGTCATCAATCCACCAAAAAGGGGGGGATTGTAAGGACATATTTATCCCTAAGTGTTTTGGTGATTGATGAAAACGCATTTGCGGACTAATCGTGTGCCATGAGTATTCCAGACACTTCTTTGCTAGGCACAAGACGATTGGGTGCCCCTCGAAGACTGACGAAGACGGCGTCTTTTCTACGTTTCTTTTTGGTGGATTTGAGTCGTAGGAAAGCCGTACTATTAAGAGGGGGTCCGCGTTGAAAAGGTTTGGGTGGAATCATCACGTACACGTCTCCTTCTTATCCCCTCCTTCTTCCTTGGAGCTTCCTCCTTTTTCTTGCCTCCCTTGTCTGGCTGCCGTTGTTGGTTGCGGTAGTACTGCTCCTGGGTCAACGGTAGTACTGTAGGCATCCGCGGTAGTACCGCGCGGTGGCCCGGTAGTACCGCAGGTGCCCACGGTAGTACCGCTCCCCTGGAGCCGCACTACTGCTGCCCACCAGGCTAGTGCCGCCCCTTTGCGGTAGTAGGAGCGGATGTAATTTTTTACATCCGCACCTACCGCGGTAGTACCGCTTTCGCCGTGCGGTAGTACCGCGCTATGCGGTCAGGCAGTAGTACCGCTCCTCGGCCGTACTACTGTGTCGGGTTTTTGCTACTTCCGTTTCTTTGCGGAAGTAGGCACGGAAGTTTCCCTTCTCCCCTGGCTGGGACTTTTGCCTCGCGGTAGTACCGCATGGGGGGCACGATAGTACCGCGCGTGCAGAAGTTCCGTCCCCAGCTTCTGTGCGTCTATTTATCGGTTCTGTGCTGGGGTTGCGGCAGTACCGTGGGTCGGTACGGTAGTACCGCACAGCCGTACGGTAGTACCGCTTGGTTGCAAGCAGTAGTACCGCGCGGCCTTGCGGTAGTACCGCTGGCCTGGCGCGGTAGTACCGTTGGCCGCGGGCTGGTTGGTGGGTAACGGTCGGATCTTTTACGCACACTATATAAGGGGTCCCCTTCTTCCCCGTTGACTCACCTCTTCCACCACTAAGCTCCATTATTGCTCCAAGCTCCATTTTCACCCGATCTCACTCCCTAGCCAACCAAATTCGTTGATTTTCTCGGGAGTGGTTGAGAAGGCCCCGATCTACACTTCTACCAAGAGATATTTGATTCCCCCCCACTAATCCCTTGCGAATCTTGTTACTCTTGGGTGTTTGAGCATCCTAGACGGTTGAGGTCACCGCGAAGCCATAGTCCATTATGGTGAAGCTTCATGGTATCGTTGGGAGCCTCCAATTGAGTTGTGGAGATTGCCCCAACCTCGTTTGTAAAGGTTCGGTCGCCGCCTCCAAGGGCACCAATAGTGGAATCACGGCATCTCGCATTGTGTGAGGGCGTGAGGAGATTACGGTGGCCCTAGTGGCTTCTTGGGGAGCATTGTGCCTCCACACCGCTCCAACGGAGACGTACTTCCTCTCAAAGGGAAGGAACTTCGGCAACACATCCTCGTCTCCACCGTCACCACTCTTGGTTATCTCGTGCCTTTACTTGTGGAAGCTTATTTGTTTCATATATCTTGCTTGCTTGTGTTCCTATTCATATTGCATCATATAGGTTGCTCACCTAGTTGCATATCTAGACAACCTACTTTGATGCAAAGTTTAAATTGCTAAAGAAAAGCTAAAAATTGTTAGTTGCCTATTCACCCCCCCCCCCCTTTAGTCAACCATATCGATCCTTTCACCGACTGAGTTCATTGAGGAGTACAATTCAGTCGACCTTCAACCTCATTCGGATACCCTAATTCCATTCGACCAAGATACCTTCACTCGACGATACAAGAAACCACTCGGAGTGTAGAAGACCTAACGTCACTTAGGATGGCAACAGTCGGTCATTCACTCTGTAACCTTAGAGATCATTTATATATCTTTATTATTGGCGTTACCAGTAACGCCCTGCCTTAATGTACATTGAACCCTTTGTAACGTGGGCTGGCTGGGTCCTGGCGCACTCTATATAAGCCACTCCCCTCCACTGGCACAAGGGTTCGCACTCCCTGTAACTCACACATAATCCAGTCGACTAAGCCTCCGGGCACCGAGACGTAGGGTTGTTACTTCCTCCGAGAAGGGCATGAACTCGTAAATCTTGCGTGCACAATCTTGTCGTAGTTAGGATTTTGCCTCCTCCTACGTACCCCTATTCTACTGTCAGACTTACTCCCACGACAGACGTACGTGCAGAAACTCTGCTGTTTTTAACGTACACGTGAGCGTTGGGTGAGTACTAAAAGACAGGGTCATTTTTGTAAAACTAAATCATTTTCCTGTCACTTAAATGATGTATTGCAGGTTGATTATCAGTAAACTCAGGGGGGTTCTGTAAAAGTAGATGACGGACCACCAGAAGCAGCATCTGCTTTAGTATTCGGGGTAGATTTAGGAGAGACTCAGATGCAGAGTGTCTAATTTGAGGCATCACCTCCGGTCGCGTTCGCGGGTTTTTGAGGGACCGGATTTGCAAAGTCTGGCTGTAGATGTTCTTACAAACTTAATTAAAGTTCGTTAAATTTGATTTTTCAAAAAATCTATCCGTGTTACATTGTGG
>NC_041390.1:618285631-618304637 GCF_002162155.2 Triticum dicoccoides | reverse complement strand
CAGCTAGAGCACATACTGGCCGGAACAGCAATCGCAGTCGCAGGCGCAGCGGTGTCTCCACTCCACTTCTTGCCTGCAATTCTGCATTGCCCCGGCCGGCCGGTTTGACTGACGGAGCAGTTTAACACTAGTATGTGGCCGGCCGGTCTCATATGCGCCAAACTAGATACAGCCAGCCAGCCTGTGTGTGAGATGAGAGCGAGAGACGGCGTACCACAACGCATGCATCGGCCACCAAATCCATCGAGACATCGACCGGCCTGGGTTCACAACTGTGAGAGACTGTTGGTTGATCTGGTGTGTATTCGTCCGTACCGTCCCAAGCGCGGAAGTGAAACAAACCAACAGACAACGTGGTATCCCAGCCCATCAGGATTCAAGTCTTGATGCTCGTATTTATTCCTGGATTATTTCAGGATTTCCAGTGATGCGTATTTAGTGGAAGGAGACGTTCCCGTCGATGAGATGGCTACGGTAACTTCGTAAATTTTAAGATGATATGCCGGCTCAGTCTTTCGGAGGTGCTTATAGAGATAGAATGTGCGTGTGTGCATTCATAAGGATATATGTATGCGCGTGTATATAAGCACTTGCGCCTGTACTCTGTTAAAAAAACAGACAACGTGTGACCAGGGTTTGCGTGCCGCGGACAGGATGGGGCACTTGGCAAGGGCCACACGGACAGTGCATCTGCGCGCGGCCCGTCGTCACTCGTCAGTCGAGCTCGGTTCATAGGGAGGCACCACAGCCATGCATACATGGATGGATCAACGCATGCAAAAAGATATCACACGATACCAACCATCAGACATGATACCATGGTGGCCGATCTCACATGCGTGATGCACGCACCGCACCGTCGCCAAGCGCCCAAAGAAAAGAGATTTTAAAGCATCTACAGCCGGGCGCTTTAAAGCCGTCTCATATGTTCGGACGAGCCGCTCGGTCACTGTTCGGTCATAAAATTTTAATCAGACAAACGCCTTAAACCATTCGGGCTAGCCGGCACCCCATATCCAGCCTAAATATGGGACGAATAGTGGGCGCTCGGACATGCCCACTACGTCGGACCCGACCGCCCGACCTCATCGTAAATTGCATCAAATTCACCAAACCCTTCCTCGTCCTCCCGCCGCCCTCCAACCTTTCCCGCACACGAGCCCTCGTCGTCCGCCACCCTTGCACCCTTCCCCCCAATCCTCTCCACCGGTCCCGATCCCTGCCGTAGATGTCGTCCAGCCCGACCTCAACCGCCGCAACGGAGACACAGTCCGCCTCATCCATCGTCGTCCCTTCCTCGGCTCTGTCTTGCTAGGTGGAGAATGTCGCTCGGAAGATACGGCGGCGCCGGCAGCGAGAGAGGGAGACGGCGGCGGTAGAGTCGCAGGAAGGTTCAGACATGGTCGAGGAGATGTCTCCCCCGCCGCGCCCGACACCCCGTACCCCTTCCATCCGAGCGCCCAATCGGAGGAGATGGCAGAGCAGCAGGCCATCCTAGAGTCCATCCAGGACGAGGCCTCTGTGGAGGCCAACCAGACATTCCTCTGGCAGGAGCAGGCGGCGTCTAACGCGCTCTATGCCAAACTGGATGCGGAGATAGAGGAGGAGGAGGAGGAGGTCGTAGCGGAGCTGTAGCTACCGCCCATGCTGTTGGAGCCGGGCACTGATATCGTCTACATCTCTGACGAGGAATAGCTAGGTAATGAATGTAGTACGTAGGTTTATCTCTTTTGCGTGTCTTTGTATGGATTTAAGAATCGAGTATGAGATGTCCGGATGTAAATCGTGAAATTTGAGGCGTGTCAGATCACTGCCAGTGGACGCGCCTGGGCACGTTCTAAACGTTTGAGGGTCATATTTGAAATATCCGGTTTGTAGATGGTCTTACGGCCACCATATCCATCAAGACATACGTGCATTAGTTAATGCCGCCGTTTGCTCTTGGGATCATTACGAGCGTTGCATATTTAAAATACACTAGACAATCTTAATAAAAACTAATGCATAATTGGATGTGGAAAAACTAAAACTACTGCAAAAAAAATTTTAAGATTGCTCAATGTTTATATTTTAAAAACAATAAACTATACAAGGCATGTGATAAAATGTTGTATAAAAAGAGATATATGTTGGATTGAAGTCAACGGGTGCCTACAAAAAGATATGTAACATGACCTATGTATATTTGCTCTAAGATGTCGCGTCTACACCCACACAAAAATTAGAGAAACAAATGATCATACATGATTTGTTGGGTTGGCATGATTGCATTTGCATGGTTAGATTAGTGCACAAATTATAACTTATGACTACATGCATGGCTTGATGATGTGGCATAGTTGCATGAAATGAAAAATAGGTAGTGAGTTGTAACTATTTCAGAATAGAGGATTAGTAGGATGTGGGGTCAGTATCCTCTCGTCCTCAATCATCTTCGTTCAGAAATGAAAAAGGGAAATCAAAAAAGATGAGTGGGCACTGGAGCAATCACTTTTGGGGTTGGTTCATGTGTGCCGGTCTTGGTCTTGCCCCAAGCGGTCCATGTAAACCTGGGAATAGTTTGGATTCAAACTATAATTTCAGCTTGGTTTCCTATAATGCTGTCATTGGATTGGACAAAATAGACTAAGACACTACGTTGACTCAGTTGGGTATGGGCTATATTTTTTTTGGATGGGATTGGTTTGGTCTGGACAAAGACCGATTGGTTCCAAACAGT
Source organism: Triticum dicoccoides (assembly GCF_002162155.2). Classification (NCBI taxonomy): domain Eukaryota; kingdom Viridiplantae; phylum Streptophyta; class Magnoliopsida; order Poales; family Poaceae; genus Triticum; species Triticum dicoccoides. The sequence goes on along the minus strand of NC_041390.1, from coordinate 618,301,918 downwards.
TTCAACTCATAGTCTAAACCAAATCTCACGCTCTCTCCCTCTCTCCCTCTCTCTGCAGGTGAGAGATGTCACCACTGAACCAAGATGCAACAGCCCGTGACCAAGTCGCGCACATATGCATCGGTGTTACATAGCGGTGCACCCAAGGCTAGCCGGCGTATCCGGCCGCTACTTTGCTGACTGCAACAAAGTGCATCAACAGCGTGGCTGTTCAGTTATGGAAACGAGTATGAAAGCATCAACAACTATCCACGTGCGCATGTGCAATCCATAGTTCCAAATTTTGGACACAAACCGATTCTAGGAAATGGGCTGGATTGGTTGGTTTGTAAACACGAGTAGTTCAGTTTGGTTTGGATTATAGCACTTATAGTTTAGACTGATTTGGTTTGATTGATAGACCTGTACATGTATGGACCGGTCTGGGTTTGGTTTGGATTACAAAATATTCCTATGTTTAGGTACATGGTCTCTCATGAAAGGCGTCAAAACCCACCCACACACCTGCCTCGTCGCTCAGCCTCTGCCGCGCTGCACTGCGACGGTCACACGCAAAACACAACACGCGACAGTAGAGGAGGGGTTGGGAACATGCCAACATGGGCCCCTTGCCTGACGATGGACACGACCACCACCATAGATGGCTCACATTTTCCTTTTCATGCCTCCCTGCACTGCAACACTTTAGCTAGATTTCAGTCAGCTGAATTTAGGTCTAGTGGTCAGTCGATTTTGTGGTCTTTGAATTGTGCTTTAAGATTTGTGTAGTTTTTTTTTCTTTTTTTCTGTCATGTTTTGCTGGTGTAATGGGTTGTTTGGATTCGACTGACCCGTATTTTGGGTCAGTCGATTTCCTTCTTGGGCTGGATTTTGGTGTGTGCATGTTTTTTATTCATGTGTTTCTTTTGTTTTCTGCACGTGTATGCTTTTTTTCAGTTCAGTTTTTTTACGTGTGTTTTCAGAATTTGAGCGTGTGTAAATGTATACATGCAAGTAATACATGTCCAAATTACATTAGATATGAAAACTTCACACTTATATATTTATTCTACATATGATAAAAAGTTAATTTTTTGTGCTAATTGTGTGGATTTTTTTCATTTTCTTATTCTTTAAGGGTGATACAAATGCTAATTGTTTCGTGCTATTTTTTCTTAATTAAATACCTTTTTCTATTATTATGTGTATGTATGCGTGAAAGTACTATACAATATGTGTGTAAATTATACTAGCCTACTAAAGTTGTATTATTATATGTGTATTCACTGCATATTATAGAAAGTGAAATTTCACTGAAATTGTGAGCAAGTTTTTTTAAAAAATTCTTCTTCCTAAGAGTAATACAAATATCACTAATTTGTTCTCTCCTAGAAAACTTTATTTGTTTTATTATGTTTAGTTTTTAATTCATTTCCCGTTTTTAAGGATGATACCAATGCCACTAATTTGTTCCTTGTTTAAAAACTTTGTTTTTATGTAAACTTCACTATTATAAGTTTATTCTTACATAACTAAAAAAGTGCAATCTATGTGCAAATTTTATCATTATTATTTTTTACTTTCTTTCTTCTTAAAGGGTGCTACCAATGCCATTATACTTGATTTCTTCTTTGAGAAAAATATTTTTATTTTTGTGTTTGTAAGTAAGTATACATGCAAGTATGATACACCATGTGTGTAAATTATAGTAGAGAGCAAAAATTGCACTGTATATGCTTATTTTTTGCATATTACCTAAGTGCAATTTCAGGGCATACTTGTGTGCATGTTATCTTTTATTTTTTCTTTCTTCTTAAAGGGTTTCATTTTCCCCTAGAAAACTTATTATTTAGATTTTGATTTTAATTTTACATTTTATTTCTTCTTAAAGGGTTTCATTATTACATTGAAAACTTCTTTTTTTTAGTTTTTGTATATTTTTTCTTAAAGGGTTTCATTATTTCATAGGAAAATTTATTATTTTGTTTTTGTTTAGTTTTTTTATTTTCTTTCTTCTTAAAGGGTTTCATTCTTCCCTAGAAAACTTCATTATTTTGTTTTTGTTTATATTTTTTATTTTCTGTCTTCTTAAAGGGTTTCAATCTTCCCTAGAAAATTTCATTATTTTATTTTTATTTTTATTTTCTTTCTTCTTAAAGATTTTTATTCGTTCCTAGAAAATTCATTATTTTGTTTTCAATTTAATTTTAATTTTATTTCATCTTCTTTCTCGATAATACTGATTCCCTAGAAAAACCCTTCTGCCCTTCTTACCGCCTCCATCCGTCTGAGACCTACATGCTTTCCGTGCGATTACAGTTAATAATAATAATAATATTTTCGCTAATAAAAATATTTTCTTCTCTAAGACAGACGGCTGGCTGCCTTTACATAAACATGGAAACGAGACCACAAGTCCACAACTAAATTGTATAAGAGCATCTAAAGTCGGGCGCCCCAAAACCTCCTCATATGTCCGGATAGCATGTCCGGTCACTGGCCGGTCACAAAAATCTAACCCAGGCGAGCGCCTCAAAACGGGTCTGAAACACCCGGGCTGACCGGCACACCTCATATCCAGCTCAAATATGGAGCGGATGTGGAGGCGCCCGGGCGAGTCCACCATGTAGGACCCGACGCATGCTGGCCCACCCGACCCCACATATATTCGTTCCCATCCGCTCGCCGGACCAAACCCTAGCCATTTCACTTCCCTCCCCTCCACTCCCCTCCGTCACCCGATCTCACCTCTGACGGTCTACGGCCTTCTCTGGCATGGCAGGCAGCAGATCTGACTCCTACCAGTCCGGATCCATCGACTGGGGTGTCATCTCGTGCGGGTTGGAGGAGGCAATGACGGTCCGCATTGCACCCCGCCGCTCCTAGGAGGACATCGCCCGACCAACGGACGGATATGTTCGCCGACTCCATAGTGTCGGCTCAACAGGCGCTCAGGTTCTCTGGGGCTGGATCATCGCAGTCCCGGCAGCCGGAAGATCTCTCATTCCCCATCACCGGTTGGGCAGACTATGAGTCCCATCGGGAACGGGCTGCCCGTCGTGGGAAGGAGAAGACAAGCGCTGCCGAGGTCCGTATCGCGACGGATATGGCGGCGGCTGATGCAGGGGCGCGGGTGGCCGCAAAGGAGGAAGCCATCTGCGCCCGCATTGTGAATAAATGGCAGCGGAAGAACACACGCGCCCTCGCCTGAGAGCAAAATCGAGCGGTCCATGCCATGGTCGGACTGCCACCGAAGGAGGAGAAGAACAACAACGAGGACAGCTTCGACGACAAGCAAATCTGGCTCAATCCCTACCGCGTCTTCGACCGGTACTTCCGCGAGAAGGACGGCATGAGCGCCGGGAAGGGCAAGGGCAGTCGTGGATGATCTCCATCATAGCCAAATATGCCAAATGTTGGTAGTCCCATGACATGTTTAGTTAATAATGATGGAGTAGCCAAACAATATGTGTGCATCCACGTAGTTGCATGAGTTTGTATGGATTTGAGATATGATAATTGAGATGTTCGGATGTGAATTACATTATTTGAGAGGTGCCGGTTAGTGCCTGCGGACGGCGCTTGAGGGTGTTTAAGGGGCCGAATTTTCCCATCGCACATGTAAATGATCTAATCAAGCTAGTGATATGATACCCTTGGATTGCGGTCACGGTGGGTGAGGGAGTCCTGGATTAGGGGGTCTCCGGACAGCCGGACTATATTGTTTGCCCGGACTGTTAGACTATGAAGATACAAGATTGAAGACTTTGTCTCGTGTCCGGATGGGACTCTACTTGGCGTGGAAGGCGAGCTAGGCAATACGGATATGCATATCTCCTCCTTTGTAACCGACCTTGTGTAACCCTAGCCCTCTCCGGTGTCTATATAAATCGGAGGGTTTTAGTCCGTAGGACAATAGACAATCATACCATAGGCTAGCTTCTAGGGTTTAGCCTCTCTGATCTCGTGGTAGATCTACTCTTGTACTACCCATATCATCAATATTAATCAAGCAGGACGTAGGGTTTTACCTCCATCAAGAGGGCCCGAACCTGAGTAAAACTTCGTGTCCCCTGCCTCCTGTTACCATCCGCCTAGACGCACGGTTCGGGACCCCCTACCCGAGATCCGCCGGTTTTGACACCGACATTGGTGCTTTCATTGAGAGTTCCTCTGTGTCGTCGCCGTTAGGCTTGATGGCCCCTTCTATCATCGATAGCGATGCATTTCAGGGTGAGACTTAACTCCCCGGACAGATTTTTGTATTCGGTGGCTTCGCACTGCGGGCCAATTCGATTGGCCATCTGGAGCAGATTGAAAGCTACGTCCCTGGCCATCAGGTCAGGTTCGGAAGCTTAAACTACACGGCCGATATCCGCGGAGACTTGATCTTCGACGGATTCGAGTCTCTGCCTTGTGCGTCACGCGATCACGATGAGTACGATTTGGCTCTACCATCAGACAGTGTTCAGGAGATCGCACCGGTAGCCGCTCCGACCCTTAACTCGGAGCCAGTTGCGCCTTTCATGGACAGGTGGATGGACCCCGCCACGGAGGCCTTACCCTCAGCGACGATCGAGCCGAACATCGACCTTACCCTGCACGAGAGCCATGTTGCTAAACTGTCGGATTCTTCTCCGGCCATGGACTCCGAACCGCCTGCGCCCGTTCCTAGCAAATCCGATTGGGCACCGATCATGGAGTTTACCTCCGCGGATATTTTTCAGCATTCGCCCCTTGGCGACATACTGAACTCATTAAGGTCTCTCTCCTTGTCAGGAGAATCCTGGCCGAACTATGTCCAACAGGATTGGGATGCGGATAATCCACCGCCCACCCACCACCCACTTAGTTGCCACTGTCGATGACCTAACCGACATGCTCGACTTTGACTCCGAAGACATCGACGGTATGGACGACGATGCAGGAGACGAACAGGAACCACTACCCACAGGGCACTGGACGCCCACTTCATCACATGACGTATACATGGTGGACACACCAAAAGAAAATGATGACAAGGAACAGAAGGACACAACGAAGGGTTGTCCCCTCGAGAAGCAGTCAAAGCGGCGGCGTAAGCGCCGCTCCAAATCCCGCTTCGGCAGAAACAATGATCATACAGACCCAGCGTTAGAGCAGGGTAAACCATCACCGGACCACGGAAACACGAAGAATCAAACCGAACAACCCGATTCTGTCAAAGATAATAGTCCGGACGACATCACACCGGACAGACACCCGGAGCAACAGAATGCCCGTCAAAGGCTCGTTGCCACCGCGAGGAGTCTAAAAAAGCAGAAGCAAAGGCTCAAGGCCACGCAAGACACACTTAAAATCAAATGGAGTAAAGTACTCAACACAGCAGCGAAGTACAGCGGTAATTGCCCCACCAAGAGCTGCACGAGGCGGAAGTTGCTACCTGAATTCGATGAGGAGGCCTTAGACCCCCCACAACCAAAAATTAAAACGGCCACCTGGCCGGACAGACGACTTCACGGCCAACATAGAGCGGCAAACAACGCCGCACATAAGCCAATACGCGATCCACGCGAGGGCTCACATCAAAAGGACGGCGCAACCAGATCCATCTATGGACCACGCAAGCGCGCTCCAGCATACAACGCAACACAACAAACATCCGAACAACGCGGTACACCCAGATACAGGGGTGCCGCACACCCCCTATGTTTCACCGATGAGGTGCTGGACCATGAATTTCCAGAGGGATTCAAACCCGTAAATATAGAGGCATACGACGGAACAACAGACCCTGGGGTCTGGATTGAGGATTATATCCTCCATATCCATATAGCTCAAGGAGATGATCCCCACGCCATCAAGTACTTACCCCTCAAGCTCAAAGGGCCAGCTCGGCACTGGCTTAAAAGCCTCCCAAAAAACTCCATTGGAAGCTGGGAAGAGCTCGAAGACGCTTTTCGGGCAAATTTTTAAGGGACTTATGTCCGACCTCCGGATGCGGACGATTTGAGACATATAACTCAAGAGCCCGGGGAGTCAGCCCGAAAGCTTTGGAATAGGTTTCTTACTAAAAAGAACCAAATAGTCGACTGTCCGGACGCCGAAGCCTTGGCATCTTTTAAGCATAGCGTCCGCGACGAATGGCTTGCCAGCGGCCAAGAAAAGCCGAGAACAATGGCAGCATTAACAAGCCTCATGACCTGCTTTTGCGTGGGTGAGAACAGTTGGCTAGCCAGATGCAGCACCAGCGACCCAAGTACATCTGAAGTTAGAGATGAAAACGGGAAATCACGACGCAGCAAAAATAATAAGCGCCGGAATAAAGAAGACAGCCCGAAGAGCACCGCGGTAAAGGGCGGATTCAGAAGCTCTCGGCCAGGTCCGCAAAAGCTGCCCTCTAAAGGCACCAAAGACGAACTGTCCAGCTTAAATAAAATACTGGACCAAATATGTCAGATCCATAGCACCCCTGGTAAACCCGCTAATCACACCCACAGAGAATGTTGGGTTTTCAAGCAGTCCTGCAAGCTCAACGCCGTACACAAGGGGCAGGATACACCAAGCGAAGACGAGGATGAGCCTCTCAAGCAAGACACTGGTGACCAAAAGAAATTTCCACCAGAAGTCAAAACAGTAAACGTGTTACACGTGATCAAGGGGAGAAACAAAGCGGCACTCCCAGAGAAATATGCCCAAGGGCCTATCACCGCAGAGTCCTGCCACTGGTCGTCTCAACCGATCACCTTTGACCATCAGGATTACTCAGCAAGTATCCGGCGTGCAGGACGGGATGCCTTGGTATTAGACCCAATAATTGACGGATACCACTTCACACGAGTCCTGATGGACGGTGGCAGCAGTCTAAACCTGATATATCAGGACACAATCCGCAAAATAAGGATAGACCCAACGAAAATTTGCCTCAGCAATACTACCGTTAAAGGAGTAACGCCAGGCCCAGGGGCTCATTGCATGGGCTCCCTGCTACTAGAAGTTATATTCGGCTTCCCCGATAACTTCCGTAGCAAAAATTTAACCTTCCACATTGTTCCGTTCCAAAGTGGCTATCAAGCACTACTTGGACGCGAAGCTTTCGCTCGCTTTAATGCAATACCGCATTACGCTTCCCTCATGCTTAAGGTGCCCGGTCCACGTGGCATCATTACAGTAAATGAAAATATTGAGCGATCCCTGCGCACCGAGGAGGGTGCAGCTGCCTCGGCAGCCGCACACTAAAACGGCCTCACCAACTAAAGTATTCGATAGGTCGTCAAGACCACAGACACGGTTAGACGAGTCCGGCACAACTATATGTAATTCGTACAGGATTGATGGCCACACCCCTATCACAAATACTAGGGGCTCAACGGGCGCAGACAAGTGGCAATTTTTACTCATCTTGAAATTTACATGGTTTCTTTAAAACCTACCTTTTTGCACGACAACTTTTCACCTAAGTTCCTCTCTTTTACAAATGACCACCGTGCTACACCCGTCCAGGATACGGCACAACAGAGACACATGCGCAGACGTGCAGCAGGGACCCGTCCCAAGGATTCTTTTTAGATTAAGACCTTGCGTCAACCTTTTTACTGTCTCTTGTTGATACACATCCCTCGTATTCTCAGTATAATTGAGAAGGATGTTGGCGTCTTGGCATGTGGCCACGTCAGAATAAATGCACGTACCTGGACACCAGGGGCTTCTTACAAAGGGCACGGTTTATTCCCGGTTTATACCATAAAGACCGAATACCTTAGGGAGTGTTCGGCGTCGTGAGTTTGGCCTTATATGCATCAGCTCCGAATCATGTCTTTGGTCAAATGTTGGGTTTGCCCGGCTCCTATGTTTTGGTACCTTACGTTCCGCTCTATCGGCTAAGGTAGCACTAGGAGAACTACTGAGATTGTGCCCCGGCTCATCCGAACGAGCGCCTCAGTAGAGAAAGCCGAAAACTGACTGTCATGATATAGCGTGAGACTGGTCAACCACTCGATGACCCATCGGAATGTTAGAATTCCTCCGCCTTAACGAAGGGCCGTTTCCCGGCCAGGTATGTACACACCCCGAATTCGGGAGAGTGCGGAGCCACCAGGGACTATATAGTAGCCCCACCGTCAAACTCCTATGGCTAAGTCAAAGTGTTAAAGCATTATAGTCCGGTTGCCTCGTTCGCTGCGCTATCACCTCCTTAATAGGGCCAAGACGTAGGGTTAAGTGTGACCACGCGTCTTCTATGAACACCTCTGCATTATATGTGTGGGGGCTGAAGCCGACGACTGCAATCTTTCAGGTTATACACATGTATACATAAACGGCCGCACATGAGGCATCATATTACTTTCAGGAAAAAGTATAAACACAGCCCTAATATATTTCATAAAAATATTGTGTTTACAATGGGAATACATGTCACTCAAACATAATATTCTTCGAGCACTGGGCCTCTATCAAACGAGCACCCTCAAGAACCTCGTCGAAATAGTGCTCGGCATCCACTCGGCCTATGGCCGAACCCTGCGCCGCAACAGTGGTAGCATCCATCTCCACCCAGTATGCTTTAACACGGGCAAGGGCCATCCGCGAGCCTTCTATGCACGCCGACCTCTTCATCACATTGATGTGCGGCACCGCACCAAGGAATTGCTGCACTAAGCTGAAATAGCTGTTCGGCTTCGACTTCTCCGGCCATAGCTGATCCACGACAGACTTCATGGCGAGTCCGGACAAACTATTGAGTTCGGCCCATTCGGCTAGCTGATCAGTCAATGGAAGCGGACGCTCTGGAACGTTAAATTGCGACCAGAACAGCTTGTCCACTTCATGATCTGTTTGATCTCGGAAGTATTTGGCCGCACCGACAGCGCTCGCCGCCAAGTCCATATATGTGTCTGCCGAACTCCACAGCCGATCCAGAGGGGCATACCGTGGATCTCCGAACTTCCTCCGTAGCATGAAGGGCTTCCTAGCCGCAATATCCCTGGCTTCATGCAGCTCCTCCTTCTTTGCTCTCATAGCAGAGCGGGTGTCTTTGGTCGTCATCATGGCCTTTTCAAGGTCCGTCGCCTTCACTCGGTTTTCTTCTTCAAGGAACTGACAATGGTCGGCAGTGTCTTTTAACTTTACAGCCATCTTGGCCATTTTCTCTTTGCTCTCGCAATGCGCGGCCTTCTCGGCCCTCAACTCTTCGGCCACCTTCAAAGCAGCCGCATTACTCCTCCTTGCTTGTTCTTTGCCTCGGGCAAGTTCCGCCCAAAGGGTCTCCACGGTGGCAGCTCCATCTATAGTCACAACATATTAAAGATACTGACATCATGCTGCTCTTACTATGTGACATTCACCAAAAAGCATTACTTACCATGTGCCTCGTCAAGCCACTTGTTAACAAGCTCGATGTCGGCATCTGCCGCATCCAGTTGCCGCTTTAGTTCGGCAAACTCATTAGTTCGGCTAGCCACCGGAGTTTCCACCACCTGCACATAAAGGCGGTTTGGTTACTACCTGGGACTACGATCCTCTGTTCGTCGCCATTCTCGATGATAACCAGAGTCTCAGGGGCTACTATATACACAGGGCACACCTAAAAATGTGCGGTACTATCAAAAAGTATCACGTGCCTCAAAGCCTGTCAGTAGACTCATAAAGGCTTCATGCAATCCGCTTTCGGCGGACGAAATTCTTTCCATCACTGTACTCATTAACGTATGGTGTTCTTCCGAGATGGCCGCTCGCTCCAATAGCTCCCTCAGTACGTCCGACCGCATACCAGACGGTGCTAGACTCTTTTGTTTGCTCTCTTCAAGAGCCGGACGCTGAGGACTTCGGGTGACTAAAGGATTATCTTCTGGCCTCACCGGATCCGGAGAGGCCCTCAGTGACGACACTTCAAGGTCGCCCGCTTCTTGAGCAGGGAGTCCGGGGGAGGCGTTTCGCTCTCCATCATCTCCGGAAGAAGATCCTCCGAAGACGAGCTCTGCTGAGAAGGGCTAAGATCCGAACTGCAAGATAAATGCTTCGGTAATTTTCCTCAGAGGCAAAGTAGTATCCTCACTATTAAAGCACTTTTTGATTACTTACGGCTCGTTAGAAGGCAGATCCCCGCGCGGACTTTGTGCGGCAAGAGCACCCTCCAAGGCAGGACCCTCTGGTGGAGACTTCTTTTCCCGTTTGGAAACCTTGGTTTCCGGATCTTCAGGGGTAGTCCTCTTCCTTCCCCGGGGTGAGAGAATGCGAGATTCCTCCCCTTGGTTATCCTCCCTCACGGAGGCGCCCATTCCCTCGGTCGGAATGGGTAGCGGTGGAGGCCCGCTTTCTCCTCCTTTATTCCCCCCTTTATCTTCCTGTGAGGGCTCCGGGAAAGGTGCTAGCTCGAGCATCTTTTCCAGTACCGTATTCTCCAAGCCTTCCGGAAGGGGGGCCGAACACCGGATCATCTTCGCCTTTGTTATCCAGTCCTGGTCAAAGAACGATTTCTCAGAATAACGTCATGATAAATGAAAGATGGGGTGTTCGGCTAGAGGATAGCTTACTTGGTCGGCGGTGCGGTTGCTGCTCAGGCCTACGTCCTTGGTAGTATTTGGACACTCTATCTGGGGTCCGAAGAATGATCTATACATCTCCTCGTGCGTCAGACCGAGGAAATTCTGAATATCGCGCGGTCCTTCTGGGTTGAACTCCCACATGCGAAGGGGCCGGTGTTTGCATGGCTGGATTCGTCGAACCAGCATGACTAGCATCATCATAATCAAACTAAAATCTCCTTCGAAGAGATCTTGAATGCGGCTCTGCGGTACATGCACGTCCTTGGCTGGACCCCAGCTCAGCCCTCTGCTGATCCATGACATCAGTTGTGGTGGAGGGCCTGAGCGGAAAGCATGGGCAGCCGCCCACTTGGCACTTTTGGGAGCTGTGATGTAAAACCACTCCCGTTGCCATAATTCGGACACCTCTGGAATAGAACCCTTTGGCCATGGAGCTCCAGCGATCTTCCTTATTAATTGATACGTCTCCAATGTATCTATAATTTTTGATTGCTCCATGCTATATTATCTATTGTTTTGGACTATATTGGGCTTTATTTTCCACTTTTATACTATTTTTGGGACTAACCTATTAACCGGAGGCCCAGCCCAGAATTGTTGTTTTTTTCCTATTTAGTATTTCGGAGAAACAGAATATCAAACGGAATAAAACCTTCGGGAACGTGATTTTCTCACCGAACGTGATCCAGGAGACTTGGACCCTACTCCAAGGAGTCAAAGAGGCGGTCACGAGGGTGGGGGCGCGCCCCCTGCCTCATGGGCCCCTCGGTGCTCCACCGACGTACTCCTTCCTCCTATATATACCTACGTATCCCCAAACGATCAGAAGAGGAGCCAAAAACCTAATTCCACCGCCGCAACTTTCTGTATCCACGAGATCCCATCTTGGGGCCTGTTCCGGAGCTCCGCCGGAGAGGGCCGTCATCACGGAGGGCTTCTACATCATCATAGCCTCTCCGATGAAGTGTGAGTAGTTTATCTCAGACCTTCGGGTCCATAGTTAGTAGCTAGATGGATTCTTCTCTCTTTTTGGATCTCAATACAAAGTTCTCCCCCTCTCTTGTGGAGATCTATTCGATGTAATCTTCTTCTTTTTGCGGTGTGTTTGTTGAGACCGATGAATTGTGGGTTTATGATCAAGTCTATCTATGAATAATATTTGAATCTTCTCTGAATTCTTTTATGTATGATTGGTTATCTTTGCAAGTCTCTTCAAATTATCCGTTTGGTTTGGCGAACTAGATTGGTAGTTCTTGCCATGGGAGAAGTGCTTAGCTTTGGGTTCGATCTTGCGGTGTCCTTTCCCAGTGACAGAAGGGGCAGCAAGGCACGTATTGCATCGTTGCCATCGAGGATAACAAGATGGGGTTTATTTCATATTGCATGAATTTATCTCTCTACATCATGTCATGTTGCTTAAAGCGTTACTCTGTTTTTAACTTAATACTCTAGATGCATGTTGGATAGCGGTCGATGAGTGGAGTAATAGTAGTAGATGCAGAATCGTTTCGGTCTACTTGTCACATACGTGATTCCTATATACATGATCATGCCTAGATATTCTCATAACTATGCTCAATTATGTCAATTGCTCAACAGTAATTTGTTCACCCACCATAGAATACTTATGCTCTTGAGAGAAGCCACTAGTGAAACCTATGGCCCCCGGGTCTATTCTCATCATATCAATCTCCATCACTTTAATCTCGCTTTGCTTTTTTACTTTGCCTTTACTTTTCACTTTGCATCTCTATACCAAAAATACCAAAAATATTATATCTATCAGATCTCACTCTCGTAAGTGACCGTGAAGGGATTGACAACCCCTAATCGCGTTGGTTGCGGGTAGCTATCGTTTTGTGCAGGTACGAGGGACTTGAGCGTGGCCTCCTACTGGATTGATACCTTGGTTCTAAAAAACTGAGGGAAATACTTACGCTACTCTGTTGCATCATCCCTTCCTCTTTGGGGAAACCCAACGCAAGCTCAAGAGGTAGCATTAATGCGCCTTCGCATGCTACATGCTGCCCCTCGACCATCTTCGGCTTCACGCCAAAGGTCTTGAGCCACAGGCCGAAGTGAGGGGTAATGCGGAGGAAAGCCTCACATACAACAATAAATGCTGAGATGTGGAGAAAGGAGTCCGGGGCTAGATCGTGGAAATCTAGCCCGTAATAAAACATCAGCCCCCTAACGAAGGGATCCAGAGTGAGGGCTAGACCTCGGAGGAAGTGGGAGATGCACACGACCTCTTCGTTGGGTTCAGGAGTAGGGACAACCTGCCCTCGGGCGGGCAGCCGATGCGAAACCTCGGCGGTCAGGTATCTGGCCTCCCTCAACTTCTTGATATCTTCTTCCGTAATGGAGGAGGGCATCCACCGGCCTTGAAGGCTAGATCCGAACATGATTGAAGGACCGGAGCACCTGACCTGGGCTTTGGGTGTTAGAACTCGACGCGGGGGAAGGATTCAATTGAGCACGGGAGGGAAAAAGTAAAAGCCTTGTCCCTTTATAAAGAGGGTGAATATCAAGTGTCCTCTCCGTAGCCGTTTGGGACTTGCCTATAGTCTAGGAGTCCTAGATATGGTTGGGTTACCCACGACCGTATTGATGAGAATCCCGTAATTAGGGGAACACGATCTCTGCTTTGACAAGACGTGTCAAGAAACCGCCTCACGTTATGTGTGGAACTGGTTGAAGAAAAACAGTTCGAATAATTACCGGGCCATGGCATAATGTCGTGTTGCCAAAACGTGTCAGCAGATTAGATTTGTGGAAATATTATTCTCTCTACGGTGGTATATGGAACTTATTTTGCAGGGTCGGACACTATCCTTGTGTTCAAATTCTTCCGTGATGTATTCGAAGGAGAAACCCGCCTTGCAATGCCGAAGACAATACTGCGTGCCGGACTCATCGTCATTGAAGCCTGGTTCAGGGGCTACTGAGGGAGTCCTGGATTAGGGGGTCTCCGGACAGCCGGACTATATTCTTTGGCCGGACTGTTAGACTATGAAGATACAAGATTGAAGACTTCGTCTCGTGTCCGGATGGGACTCTACCTGGCGTGGAAGGCAAGCTAGGCAATACGGATATACATATCTCCTCCTTTGTAACCGACCTTGTGTAACCCTAGCCCTCTCCGTAGAACAACAGACAATCATACCATAGGCTAGCTTCTAGGGTTTAGCCTCTCTGATCTCGTGGTAGATCTACTCTTGTACTACCCATATCATCAATATTAATCAAGCAGGACGTAGGGTTTTACCTCCATCAAGAGGGCCCGAACCTGGGTAAAACTTCGTGTCCCCTGCCTCCTGTTACCATCCGCCTAGACGCACAATTTGGGACCCCCTACCCAAGATCCGCCGGTTTTGACACCGACAGTGGGGCTGTGAGTAGTGAAAAGAGAAGATGGTGGCTGGATGCCATGCCAGAGGCCAGGTGTGTTCTCGGTCGATGGGCAACAATCATAGTAAGAGCCTTGTGTCTGGATCGTACCTAGTGGTCTCCTCTCCTCTCCTCTGCTTTCTTTTTCTATTTTCCCTATAGCGCCCTTCAGCTGCAGCAACAGCAGCACCATGCTGCACCCAGCCACTGGAGCTGGATCCTCTAGCGTCCTCAAGGAAGTCAGGTAAGAGCATCTCCAGCTGCGTCCTTAACAGGCCTTTTCAGACGACTTTTTACACGCCGGCGCTGAAAAAACGCCTCAATCGCGCCCTCAAGACTCCGAAATCCACCAGCTCAGCCCGCTTTTGGGCCCGGCCATCGCAGGCCAAACCCAGCGCACTGGGGGGTGCTCGGGCTCTCCGGCGCAAGGGGAAAACACGTCTAGCCCACACTATCAGGTGAAAAGTCAAGCCAATCATTCAGATTCACTTTCCACCCCCCGCGTGCTCAGCCGCCACCCTGCCGATCCCGGCGCCACCCACCGCCCACTAGATAGGCTTTTCCCCACCGAAAAAGAGAAGAGGTTTCGCTGCGGCAGCCTCTCCACAACCGTCCTGGCGATTTTTCTTGTCGTTCCGGCCGCACAGGGGCGGTGTACCGGCGGGTGTGCGCCCACCACGCCCACAAGATGTTCGGCGATTTGCCTGTTCGGCAATGGACTCGGACGACGAGGAGGCGCTCGCCGCGCTGCTGGAGGAGGAAGTCGATGCCGACGTCTAGAAAAAGGAACATCTCATGGGCCGATTTCTATTGACTTTTTGTGATGAACTATGTGATAAAAAATTAATTATGTTGAGAATTCACGCCGAACCACGCCGAATATGGGTCGATTCTCGCCGATATCGGGCCATTTTTTGCCGAAAACTGGGCTGACATCGGCGCCTGGGGGCGACGGCTGGGTGCCCAACCGCCCCCAAAGCCGATTATACCGTCGGCTCACTCGCAGGCGGCGATTTTTATGCCTCCTGAGAGGGCCAACGGCTGGAGATGCTCTAAGCTACAGTAACCTGACTTCCCTTCACTGTTATCTCATGAACGGTGCTCATTTCAATTTTTAAAAGACTGGTTTCAATTTTTAAAGTCTCGATTTCAATTCGTGACATACGAATTTCAATTTTAGAAGACTCATTTCAATTTTTGAAAAACTCATTTCACTTTTTTTAAAAGAACTATTTTAATTTCATATGCTCCTTGACGTTCCTTCTCTTTTTCTCACAAGAAGAACATTGTAGCTCCCCGATTTCTCTTGAGCATGTTAGAGGATCCGGCTCCCCATCCACCACCTGCCCAGCACGGCACGTGCGGTGGGTAAAACAACCGCCCATGCCGACATCAATCCGATAATCCCTCCTTCATCACCACCTTGGTCGTGGCCAGACGCAGGTATGCACAGCCATCCGGCCGCAGCATTACACCGCTATTGAACAGTGAAGGTAGACTACCGTGCTCCCGAAAAAATGGTAGACTACCGTGCAACGAGTTCTCCTGTGCCGTGTCAGCTCGCTGTCTGGCTGACTGGTGGGCCGGCAGGAGGAGGCGGAGCTCCGTCTCGACATGGTGCGGTTGGTCAGGCAGTAGATTCCAATGCCACTGGTACGAACATTCAACAGGAGTCAGGGGAACAAGTGTGCACTGTCCACCACGAGCAGAATCACTGTTTTAAGCCTTTGATCAAAGTTTAGCATGATTTAATCTCTTTTTAAAAGTCTAGCACGATCTAAACATTTTGCTACCGACATACACAATGACAGTATGATAAATGGACTACTGTCACAGTCAATGGCTGTAGCCGTTAGTCAACACCCAAACGATGTGTCCTCATGACAGAGGCCTACCACCGTAGCAGTAGCCTCCACACCTTACCGTCGCATCGTGGTAGCTAGTTTTGCTGTACGCACAGCGGGCCAACCGTTGGTGCAAGCTAATACATACATTATCTAATCACACGGCATGTGCTAATGCATGCACACTAGTACGTGGCTATAAGAGCATCTACGGTCATGAGGAGGCTTTTAAGGAGTTGAAGGATAGGGAATTGGTTAGAGATGCTTGATCTTAGCATGTTAAGGGGAAGGCATCAGCTAGCGAGATGCTACACCTACGAACAAGATATTCGGTTTATGTGCTGACTAGGATCCGCTCACACTAATTAACCATACCCTTGAATTTCACGGAGTGGCCCCCTCCTATCGTCTTAATCTCCAATTAGAAAATGCAGGTAACTACAACCCGTAGAACTCGTACAATCCGCCCGAGGGTCTAGCATTACTCCAGAGTTTTGCCATTTGATTGTCGATAATACTTAACCTACGAATCCGCTACGAACTCCCTACGT
>NC_041390.1:618280712-618285145 GCF_002162155.2 Triticum dicoccoides | reverse complement strand
AATTACGTAGGTCTAGCATTACCCTTTGATTGCTAGCCTTGGCTGGAAGTTACAACGTACATGTTGGGGGGATCGTCTCCTCTCATAGCCTTCCCCATCAAAAGTCAGCTTTGGGCCCGCAGGCCCGACCCAATCCCAGATCTTCTCAATCAGCTCGGTGGACCCTTTGTAGATAGTGGCTATAGGGTCAGAGTTTCTTTAGGAGAGGTTGTCGTTATGCCGCATAGCATCTCCCGACACAAAAGACGAGCATCCGGTGGGCGGCATCAACCTCTCAAGCTTGCCATCCATAGCAGAGGGAGGCTACCTGTAGTGAATCGGTGGAGCATGTGGGTGCATCCACAATTTGACCATGCATCCAAGATGGATATTCGTCATGGAATCTGGAGCAATAATGTTTGCTCCGTCGTGGGCGTACTCTCTGTGACGCCTAGGAGTGACACTACGGTGCTCGCTCGTGCTCTTGGGCATCGGTCGTTGGTCGCCGGTCTTATTCCTTTTGTCGTTGACCTTGTTGGCCGAAGGGCGGCTTGGTGGAGGGATCAATCGCTGCCTCAAGTTATTCTTCCCAGTGATAAAGCCAAAAAGGGACACGTGCTTGCTTGGCACATCATATGTTTCTTCCTTCTCCGGTATCTGCCGGCGTTGGAGCAACGACCATGTCTTCATCCTGTGTGATATAGTCTCAAGTGATTGCGAATTGGGTTGTGGCTGTAGCAATCGACAAGATGGATCACATTGCAATCTACAACCATGGTCTAAACTCTCTCTCTTTTTGTAAAGTTTGTGAAATGAGTTACAATTTTGCTTTTTTTAATGCTGGTCCTTTGGAGAGTTGTACTGGTTTGCAATATTCATGAATTTGCTTTGGGCTTTGAGTCAAGGGAACAGGTCTGCACTGCCCACCACGAACAGAATCACTGTTTTAAGCCTTTGATCAAAGCTTAGTATGATTTAATCTCTTTTTAAAAGTCTAGCACGATCTAATCATTTTGCTACCACCATCATACGCAATGACAGTATGATAAATAGACTACTGTCACAGTCAATGGTTGTACCCGTTAGTCAACACCCAAACCACGTGTCCTCATGACAAAGGCTTACCATCATAGCAGGCTAGTCGTAATGAGAGTATCATAAGTAGTATCATGCATATCGACTAGACCTTTTAAATGATGTGACACATAATTAAATTTGGCACATAATTAAATGATGAAAGAGATGATGTGGTATCAGACTGCTCACAGTGGAGAGTAACATAGAGTAGTAACTTGTCGATGTTACTAGTCTATGTTACTATCTCCATAGTGGGTAATAACATATGAGTGATATCATGAAAGAGTCCATTTATTAGGCTATAGACTTATTATGCCTTGAAATATGTGATGTTATAGTAACTAGCTAAGTTACCACAAACCCCTCTCTCCTCATTAATTAGCTGCCACATAAGCAATCTTGTATTGAAATGTGTGATGTCACTACTCCCTCCGTCATAGTTTAGAAGGCACAGTTAAATTTACATGTGTTTCCATAATAGACAAGGTTTAGGGCGCATTGCATTTATTTCTAGTAGCTAATTAGTACTCCGATATACTATTTCTATATGTATGTGTAGTGTGAATGCTATTTTTAGCCCATCTCACAACCAATAGATAACCACCTAGGTCCCAGAGAATTTCCAAGCGCGCCTTCTAAACCGTGACGGAGGGAGTACTTAAGTTACTCCCATCGTGACTAGTCTCATATTATGATATCGTATCATATTAAATGTTGTACTACTTTATGTCATGCATGGCAATTAATAAACTAACATTAAGATATTAACGTATGATACCATGCATTATAGAGATAATATTATACATGCATGATATTAGTATATGATACTCCCTGTTATAACCAGCCTGATCTTTTGGTTTGGTAGCTAGTTTTGCTGTACGCACAGTCAGCGGCTAACTGTTGGTGCAAGCTAATACATGCATTATCTAATCACACGGCATGTGCTAATGCATGCACACTAGTTCGTGGCGATAAGAGCATCTACAGTCATGAGAAGGCTTTTAAGGAGTTAAAGGAAGGGAATTGGTTAGAGATGCTTTATCTTAGAGCATCTCCAGCCACGCCTCTAATAGGCTCCTTTAGGTGATTTTTTCTGCGTCGGCGTCGAAAAAACATCTTAGTCGTGTCCTCAGGCCGTCGAAATCCGCCGGCTCGTTCCGTTTTTGGGCACGGCGATCACAGGCCGAACCCGACACACTGGGGGGCGCTCTGGGGCTCCTACGTAAGCGAAAAGCATGTCTGGCCCACACCGTCACGCGCAAAGTCAAGCCTATCTTCTAGATTCGCCTCCCACCCCCCGCGCGCTCGGCCGTCGATCGGCTGATCCTGGTGCCGCCCACCGCCCACCACCGCTAGATAGCTCATTCCCCGCCGGAAAAAAGAGTAGAGGTTTCGCCGAGGCAGCCTCTCCACCACCGGCTGGGCGATTTTTCCGGCGTTCCGGCCGCTGAAGGGCAGTGTAGCGGTGGGTGTGCGCCGACCACGCCCGCAAGGTGTTCAGCGATTTGCCTACCTCGGAAAGGACTCGGACAATGAGAAAGCGCTCAGCGCGCTGTTGGAGGAGGAAGCCGAGGCCGACGTCCAGGAAAAGGAACATCTCATGGTCCTCGCCGCCCTCCTGGCGAGCAATGAAAAGCCGCGGCGAAGTGGCTCGGCACTAGGGTGGATGAAAGCAAAGAACCGGCATCGTCTCGAAGGCTACTGCATGCTCTACTCCGACTACTTCGTCGACGCTCCACTTCACGGTGGCAAAACATTTCGGCGTCATTATCGAATGAGCCGAAAACTTTTCCTCAGGATTGTGAATTCCATCCGGAAGTTCACAGCTACTTCAAGTGCAAGAAGGATTGCACCTACAAACTTGGATTCACCTTAATCCAGAAGTGCATGACATCGATGAGGATGCTTGCATACAGAGCTCCCGGTGATTCACTCGACGACTATGGGCGCATGGCCGAGTCCATCACCATTGAGTGTTTCTACAAGTTCTGTCGAACAGTGGTGCCAGTGTTTGGACCGCAATACTTGCGAACACTCAATGCGGAAGACACTGCTCGGATCCTAGCACAGAATGCAGCAAGAGGATTTCCTGGGATGCTTGGAAGTATCGACTACATGCATTGAAAATGGAAGAACTACACATTTGTTTGGTAGGGGATGTACAAAAAAGGCGCCAAAGGTGGTTGAAGTGTGGTACTTGAGGAGGTGGCCACACAAGACCTCTGGATTTGGCACTCCTTCTTTGGTATGCCAGGAACTCACAATGATATCAACGTGTTGCAGTGCTCCCCTGTCTTTGCCAAGCTTGTTGAAGGTCATTCTCCTCAGGTGAACTTCGAGGTCAATGGGCGGCACTACAACAAGGGGCACTACCTAGCTGATGGCATCTATCCGAGATGGTCTACATTTATGAAGACTATCTCAAACGTTGTGCCAGGAGGCAAGAAGTCCCACTTTGCCAAGGTGCAGAAGGCTTGCAGGAAGGATGTCGAGCGGGCATTTTGTGTGGTCCAATCTCGATTTGCTGTTGTCCGGTATCCTGCTCAGACCGGGCCGAAAGATCAAATATAGGAGATCATGACTTACTATGTCATCTTGCACAACATGATCATCGAGAGCGAGTAGGAAGAGCCAGTGTTTGACACTGGACCATACTACAGGCAGAGTCCTCTAGCCGAAGTTAATCACCAGCTACCGGCAACCTGAACTACCTACCTAACTATGCGTCAGGAGATCCGAGACTCACATGTGCATCATCAACTGCAACAGGATCTGGTGGACCACCTATGGAGGATCAAGGGCGACACCTAGCTCGACGTATGATGAAATAAGAGTTTTTATTTGTTGAACTATATAATTTATATTAAACTATTTGTTGTTGCACTATTTTGTTGAACCATTTCATTTTCTGTGATGAACTATGTGATAAAAAAATTATTAGTGTTAGAATTCAACGCCGAACCACGCCGAATATGAGCCGATTCTCGCCGATATCGGACCCTTTTTCACCGAAAGTGGGCCGAAAACTAAAGCAATATCGGCGCCTGGGGGCGACGGCTGGATGCCCAACCGCGCCAGAGCCGATTCGACCACCGGCTCGCCCCCGGGCGACGATTTTTATGCCTCCTAAGAGGGCCAACGGCTGGAGATGCACTTAGCATGTTGAGGGGAAGGCATCAGCTCGTGAGACGCTGCACCTACGAAGAAGATATCCGGTTTATGTGCTGACTAGGATCCGCTCACACTAATTAACCATACCCTTGAATTTCACGGGGTGGCCCCTTCCTATCGTCTTAATCTCCAATCAGAAAATGCAGCTAACTACAATCCATAGAACTCGTACAATCCACCCGTGAGTCTAGCATTACTCCAGAGTT
>NC_041390.1:618273648-618280565 GCF_002162155.2 Triticum dicoccoides | reverse complement strand
GGGGTGGGCCATGTCGCTCTTCCTGATCCAATAATATTGATCCACGTTGCTGCTTACGTAAAACACATAACAAAAATTAAGTAGGTCTAGCATTGCTCTTTGATTGCTAGCCTCGGCTGGAAGTTACAACGTACATGTTGGGGGGAATCATCTCCTCTCATAGCCTTCCCCATCAAAAGTAATCTTTGGGCCCGCAGGCCTGACCCAATCCCATATCTTCTCCATCAGCTCGGTGCACCCTTTGTAGATAGTGGATATAGGATCAAAGTTTCTTTGCGAGAGGTTGACGTTATGCCGACTCATAGCATCTCACGGCACAAAAGACGAGCATCTGGTGGGCGGCATCAACCTCCTAAGCTTGCCATCCATAACAGAAGGAGGCTACCTGTAGGGAATCGGTGGAGCATGTGGGTGCATCCACAATTTGGCCATGCATCCAAGATGGATATTCATCGTGGAATCTGGAGCAATAATGTTTGCTCCGTCTTGGGCGTACTCTCTGTGACGCCTAGGGGTGACACTACGGTGCTCGCTCGTGCTCTTGGGCATTGGTCGTTGGTCGCCGGTCTTATTCCGTTTGTCGTGGACCTTGTTGCCCAAAGGGAAGCTTGGTGGAGGGATCAATTGCTGCCTCAAGTTATTCTTTCTAGTGATAAAGCCAAAAAGGGGCACGTGCTTGCTTGGGCACATCATATGTTCCTTCCTTCTCCGGCATCCGTTGGCGGCAGAGCAACGACCAGGTCTTAATCCCTTGTGATATAGTCTCACGTGATGGCTGAAGTAATCGACAAGATGGATCACATTGCAATCTACAACCATGGTCTAAATTAAACTCTCTTTTTGTAAAGTTTGTGAAATGAGTTACAATTTTGCCTTTTTTAATGCTGGTCCTTTGAAGAGTTGTACTGTTTTGCAATATTCATGAATTTGCTTTGGGCTTTGTCTGGATCCATCTTGGGTTAAACACACAAACATCTATTAGGAGTACCGACATTTACATACAAAGCGAAATTAGTTAAATCATCAAGTGACAAAGAGCATTTGAGAAGCACAGAAAAAAGGAGTAACCTCAAATAGACAAATTATGTAAATAAAAGCGCATTTCATAACCACGAAAAACATGAACAAAAGTTAGATACAAGAAGAAAATGGGGGCAAGTACATCTCGAGTGACCGAAAGCTAGATACAAGAAGAAACAGGAGGGAGGGGAGCCTGGCCGGTGGGCCAGGCACCAGAAGATTCCAGCGCCTTCCAGAGACAGACGAGGTGAACAGATGCGAGAGAAGCAAATGGACGGACTTCAAATATTTTCAAACCCATGCGCGGCCGGACGCAAAGAGAGTCCTACTATAAAACCACCTCCCATCTTCCCCATTTCGCGTCCGCGTCTTCTCCTGCCCTCCCTCCCCTCTCTTCCCCCACCTCGGCGCCGTCACGCAGAGCCCTGCCCTCCCGCCTCATCGTCGGTGCCTGCCCTCGCTTCCTCCTCCCAGCACCTAGATGGCTGTGGTGGCCCTCAAGGTCTCCCGGGCAGCCCTGGAGGCGGCGGCGAAGGTCGCACGCCTCAGCATCCGCCCCGTCACCGCCGCCCAGTAAGTCACCGTCTCCTCCGCTACGGCCGGCCTCCGCTACATATCCCCTTCGATGTCTCGTGTACCCTGACTCCTCCCACAGGAAACGGCCCCTCTGCTACCGCCCCGACTGGCACCGCCAGCCTGTCGCTGGGCTCGCCGCGGCCGGCATCAACGCTAATGTTCCCGACGCGGCTGGCGCAGGGGCCGCCACGGCCTATCTCGGCATTAAGGGCGCGGCCAACGCGGGGCTCAGCACCAACGACACCGGCATCGACGCGAGTACCCTCGGCGGCTTCAGCTAACCATCCATTTCCTCCTCTCGTCCGCCCCCTAGCCTAAGTGGCGTTGTCCAGCGTGAACGTACTGACAAGTATTATTAAGGCATCTCCAATGCCGACCCTCAAACCACCCACCCCAATCCATTTTTCTACCTGGGATGATGTAAAAACAAATATTTTTTATAATAAACTTTTATACTCGTTTTAAACTAATTGTACCATATTCCAAATTTTAATTAGTGTAATTTATATTACTTAGTCATCATAGTTAACCCCATAACAATGATTCTAAATGATAATTAGAGTATTTTTGTTATACATTTGCCATATATATAATTGAGAATTTTTATTATGTGAAATTTCAATTGTATGCCATAATTCTTTCTTATTACATAAATATTTTGAATACTTTTTTAATACTGCATAAGTGGTGTGTATACACCTATATTTGTGTCTTTATGTGTGTGTTTATATATTTTCTTTTTTTTGCGGGCAAAGAAAGTATTTTATTCCTCGATAATAGTGTTACAGTCGGCTAATACAAGGTTAGAAATACTGACTGGGACATGGCGCAACCAACAGGCGGTGCTACCTCCAGAACGACTTAATCTTACTCAATATTTTTGTAGAGATTTCTAAGTCATACACACTAAAGAAAATATCATAATAGTAGTTTCTAGTGTATATTATGTAAATGTATCCATGGAAACTTCTAGAGCATGGCAATTGGGATTTGCAAGTTTGGTCCAGCAATATGCTACAACATGTGTATGATTTGTACTCACGGTTGAAGAGAATATAACTGAATTAAAATATGATCACTATTTCAAAATATTGTTCGTGAATTTCAATAAATGTTCACGAATTTGTAAAAAAATATTTTTACTATTTCAAAAAATGTTCACAAATTTAAAAGGAGAAAATAGAAAAACCCAAAAAGAAAAAATAAAACAAGAAATGAAATGCAAAAAAAAGGAAGGAAAAAAGGTTTTGGGAAGGTTCGAGCCATTGGGAAATAAACCGCAAAATGGAGTCAGGGGAACAAGTGTGCACTGTCCACCACGAGCAGAATCACTGTTTTAATCCTTTGATCAAAGTTTAGCATGATTTAATCTCTTTCTAAAAGTGTAGCACGATTTAATCATTTTGCTACCACCATACACAATGACAGTATGATAAATGGACTGCTGTCACGGTCAATGGTTGTAGTCGTTAGTCAACACCCAAACGACGTGTCCTCGTGACAAAGGCCTACCACCATAGGATCAGAGTTTCTTTAGGAAAGGTTGACGTTATGCCGACTCATAGTATCTCACGGCGCACAAGACGAGCATCCGGTGAGCGGCATCAACCTCCCAAGCTTGCCATCCATAGCAGATGGAGGCTACCTGTAGTGAATCGGTGGAGCATGTGGGTGCATCCATAATTTAACCATGCATTGAAGATGGATCTTCGGCGTGGAATCTAGAGCAATAACGTTTGCTCCGTCTTGGGCGTACTCTCTGTGACGCCTAGGAGTGACGTTGCGGTGCTCGCTCGTGCTCTTGGGCATCGGTCGTTGGTCGCTGGTCTTATTCCTTCTGCCATGGACCTTGTTGGCCGAAGGGAGGCTTGGTGGAGGGATCAATCGCTGCCTCAAGTTATTCTTCCGAGTGATAAAACCAAAAGGGGGCACGTGCTTGCTTGGGCACATCATATGTTTCTTCCTTCTCCGGCATCCGTTGGCGGCGGAGCAACGACCGCGTCTTCATCCCTTGTGATATAGTCTCACGTGATGGCGATATTGGGTTATGGCTGAAGTAATCGACAAGATGGATCACATTGCAATCTACAACCATGGTCTAAACTCTCTTTTTGTAAAGTTTGTGAAACGAGTTACAATTTTGCCTTTTTTTTTAACGCTGGTCCTTTGAAGAGTTGTACTGTTTTGCAATATTCATGAATTTGCTTTGGGCTTTGTGTGGATCAATCTTGGGTTAAACACACAAACATCTGTTAGGAGTACCAACATTTACGTACAAAGCGAAATTAGTTAAATCATCAAGTGAGAAGAGTATTTTAGAAGCACAGAAAAAAGGAGTAACCTCAAATAGACAAATTATGTAAAAGTACCGGAGCGGCTCTGGCCACGGCAGCCTAGGACCGCGTTCTCCGGTGCCCTCGGCTCGCCGGTGTCCCTTGCCGGTGCTTCTCCGATCCCCGGCGCTTGAGAGGCTGCATTCTCCAGCCTCTACAGTTTGCTGGTGTCCTGACGGTCGCGGCTACGACGGTCCGGATCTGCGTCTCTCCAGTTTTGGACTCGTCGGCATCGCTGGCATCGTCGCTTTGCCCCGTGTTGGCCTCCTACGCTTCGCCGCCTCCCCAACCCCAACCCCGGTCGCCTACTGCCTTGTCCCTATGCCATGTCCAAGGCTCGAGTGTCCAGCGACGCAGGTGCCTTCGTGTTGCACCGGGCGTGGCTCCTCTTCTTGTGGTGTCAGTTTCGGCCAACGTTTGGTTTCCATGCCTCCTTGTCATGATCCGGCGGCTATGGGATTGCTCAGATTTGGGCCGGGGCGAAATCCCCGCTTGGCTTGTCGATGCTGGCAGCGGCGACGCTTGCGAGTGCCGTTCCCTCCTTTAAGGCGCTGCTATGGCCCTTTTCTGTGCCCCTCTTCGAGCTCCAGGGGAAACCCTAGGTCCGATTCCTCGGACCGGACGGCGGCGGCGCCATGGCGTCGTCCTCCTTCTTGAAGGCACCATCTTGTTGGCTCGCGGTGTCCCCGTTGTTTGTTTTTAGAGATGTTGGACTTCATGTTGGTTCGGGCTGCCGCTCAAGGCGTGGTTTTTCAGGGCGCTATGTACGACTTCCACGGTGCTTCTCCCATGTCTTCTGGCTCCGACTAGGCCGGGTCCTGCTGCCCACTTCCCGATCTCCCGGCGCTATTGGTGGGGGTACGTTGATTCGATCGAGTCTAGAGCAGTGGATGCGGGGCGAACGCTCTCGTGAGGTCGCGACGCGGTCTGAGTTCCTGTGTCCCGTCTCCTCGCCTTCTATGGCTTGAGGCCGGATTAGAGGGGTGTAGCTGTGTTTCTCTTGTTTCGGCTGAGCATCCCATGTCTTCTTTGCTCCAGGCATCATGTTCACGCCCTCTTGCATCCGTGTCATGTGTTGTACCCTCTCTTGTACTTCTTCTTTTTCTTCTATCAATGAAATGATACGCAAGCTTTGCGTATTCGCGAAAAAAACAAACTATGTAAATAAAAGCGCATTTCATAACCACGAAAAACATGAACAAAAGCTAGATATAAGAAGAAAATGGGGGCAAGTACATCCCGAGCGACCGAAAGATTTGTGCTCCGACACTTTGTTCTTAACTGTTCAATCTTCATCTGACCGCACAAACCATTTTTTTGTGCTCTTGATGATCTTCTTTCTCCAACCCCCGAACCAGTAGCGAATGTGTTTCCTCCCCTCCAGATGCGACAGTCGTGGCAAGTCGTGTTCTACCCACCTTCAGCTAGGTCATCCCAAGTCCTCGCCGGCTCCAGCGTCCCCATCTCGAGTTCGGGCTCCGTCGAACTCGAGTGTCGGTCACAACTAAAAGCCCGCCCACATGCATTGGAAAACCTGCTACCACATCTATGTCGGCGACGTCACGGCCAGCCGTGTTAACCCCGCCCGCCCAATTGTTCCTGGTCGGGTTTGCCGGTGGTCGCGGTGTCCCCGTCTCGCCCTCGGAACTTTGCCTAGAGGTGATCGACACCTATAAAAAAATCCAGGGCGCCTGATGTCAAAGGCACCATTACATATTTGCACGCTTTTTTGTTTGATGATGAAAAGATAAATTTGCACGCTGTGCCACGGTTCTCGCCGGTCTCGTCTCGCGCATGGAGTGTACCGGCCCTCGCTGGCATGCATGGCGGCTCTCGTTGCCGTGCGAGAGCGTGGGGAAGTCCGTTCGCCCGTGGTACGCTCGTGTACCGGTCCTAGCTGGTGAAAACGAAACGATAGAGATATAGCTAGGTTGGGTTTGGTCGTTGACGGTCACGCTAAAGCCAAACCCCACTGCTGTTTCTGCTACGCAGCAAAGCCAGACACCACCTTCCAAGCACGGTGGCATGGCAGGAGGAGGGGGAGCTCCGTCTCGGCCTGGTCGATTGGTCAGCCAGTGGTACATAAACTTGTAGAGCATGGGCGAGTGGGACACGGCATGCGAGGAGATGAGAGGCAGGGACACGGAAGCAGCCAATGCACTGCTTTTGTTCAGGCGGTTTAGGCTACAGCGGCCCTTTTTCTCGTGTCCTTTTGTCTTTTGATTGTAGCCATATCCCCACCAACCACAAGCTGGCCTCAGAAGCTGAGTTGAGTTCAGAGACAGGGTCAGGAGGCACGAAAGCATTGTCACTTTTGTGATTCTTCTTTTGCAAAAGCTGCCGGACGGAGCAGCGTGACATTCGGAGACCGTTGATTCGTCGCCATGCTAGCCGCATCCCACAGCCACGGAGAGCAAAGAGAGAGATTACGACTTGGTATGACGCACCGGCCAACAAATCCATCGGCCGGCGGGATGATCCGACCACGTATTGGATCTGAATCATGTGTACCTAGCTACGTACGTCTGTGTTAATCCACACACACCCGTAGCAAAACGAACGAACTGGAACAGCCAACGGAAGATCATGCGCGCTGCCTTTGGCATCTTCAAAGCCCATCCTTAAGCCTTCGGTAAGCGTTCAAAGTGAGCTGTTCAGACGTAGTTTGCATCCAACACATTCAGCATCTGTCCATGAATCAGTTCATGCGTCCGTTTGCCCGCAAACCGGAAGCAAGACAGCGGGCTTTGCTGGAGTCTAGTCACCAGCCAATGTACGATTCCGACACCACAGACTCACCCAAAAACCCGTTTGGACCCGCATCTTCATCATTCCCTCTTTCTTTGCATGTGCTTTCTCCCTTGCCGACGCTACCGTTTTACCATCCTGGCCGTCTGCCAACCCCTTCTCAGACCTCCGCGGCCTACACCTCTACACCCGGCCGCCATGCCGTTTATCCTCCACTATCGACCCACACCTCGTACGTCC
>NC_041390.1:618253388-618273222 GCF_002162155.2 Triticum dicoccoides | reverse complement strand
TTATTTGTCCCTTTACCGAAGCAATGAGTTTGGTCATGGAGTACATATACGAGCACTATGTTGAGTCGTCCGACGTGGAGGGCTATATGGAGCACCATATCAAGTTGCATCGCTTTCTGAGCTTGTTTGCATGCTATTTCCTATCGAAGAGCGTTCTACCCTTTTAAGTGACTGAAAAATCACTTAATGCCTCGAAAATAGCAGATGAACTTGAAAGGTGGCCAATTTTGAGCATGCGATTTTGGATTTTGTGTATTAATCATAAAAAAATTGAGCGTTCTACCCTTGTAAGTTTAAATGATTTTAAAAATGGAGTGGTGTGTTGAAGACGGTGGTTTCCTGTTCGAAACCCTTACACTTCGTGGAAGAGTGTCCGGTTTGTACGCAAGGTGCATCAAGTTTTTGATGTAACGTTCTCAAATTTTCAGCACACCCTACAAGGGCCCAATGAAGACACCATGTCAAGTTTCCCCCCTTTTGGAGCTCATTTGCATGTTGTTTCCTACCAAAGAGCGTTTTGTCTTTTTAAGTGGCCGAAAAAATAGTTAAAGCCTCGAAAATAGCTGACAAACTCAAAAAGCTCTCAAAATTGACCATGGGGCTTCCAATCATTTGTGTTAATCATGGATTTCTTTTTGAAATTGAATTGATACATAAAAATAATAAAAACATCATTAAAAAAGTTCGAGGTTGAAATGCTTTAAAAGTTGGACCTCGGAACTTGAGATATCCAACTGTCGCAGACACTGAGTGCCTCTTGGCAATGTTCGAAGCAAGAGGGCAGTCAGGTTTGCTCAGATGTCTTGATTGTATGCACTGGAGATGGAACAACTGTCTGAAAGCTCTATAAGCGCAATATCTAGGCCATGTTAAGAAGCCGACCATAATTCTTGAAGCAGTTGCATTACATGACCTCTGAAATTCACACGCTTTCTGTGGCATGCCCGGGTCTCACATTGACATATATGTGCTATAGTGGTCTCCATTATTTGTTAGGATGACTAAATGGCAAGCTCCTCTTTTCAACTATACAATCAATGGGCATCACTACAACATGTGCTACTATCTATTTGTTGGTATCTATTCTTTGTGAGCTACCTTTGTCAATACCATCTCTAAGCTAGCTGGTTAGAAAAGGTCTCACTTTTCTCAGAGCCAAGGAGTTAGAAAGGACGTGGAGAGATCATTTGGAGTGCTCCAGACCCGTTTTGCAGTTGTTCATGGACCTGCAAAACAATGCGACCTAGAGACCTTATGGAAGGTTGAAAGTGCGTTATATCGACTAGAGGAGGGTGAATAGGCGATTTTTATGAAAGTCTTCAAAACATGGAAGTTTCGAAGACAAACGATAGAAATAAACCTATTACCATGCAGCGGAAGGTAGACTACACTAGGTAAACCATAGTCATGTATTCAATGAAGTGAAAGCACAATGACTAATAGCAGCTAGGTAGTGAGGATCAGGTAGGAAGATATTAAGAAGCCAAACAGATCACACAGTCACTCAGTGAAGACAAAAGATAGTGCTGACATACAATGACTTCACGAGGAGTAACAGTAAGTAAGGAGAAAGGAAGGATGAAACCAGTGACTCGTTGAAGATAATGATATGTTGGACCAGTTCCAGTTGCTGTGACAACTGTACGTCTGGTTAGGGCGGCTAGGTATTTAAACCAAAGGACACCCAGTCCTGAACATGCAGCTCAGGACACCCAGTCCTCACCGTATTCCCCTTGAGCAAAGGCACACAGACCTCGCCCAATCACTCTGGTAAGTCTTCAAGGTAGACTCCCAAACCTTCATAGACTTCGTTCACCGGCAATCCACAATGTCTCTTGGATGCTCAGAACGCGACGCCTAACCGGCTGGAGGATGCACAGTCCTCAAGTGTAATAAGTCTTCAAATCACACAGACAAGAAGACTTAAGTGATGCCTAATTCTCTTTGGCTCTGGGTGGTTAGGGCTTTATCCTCGCAAGGAATTCTCTCTCAAAGGCTTCGAGGTGGGTTGCTCTCAAACGAAAAAAGTCGTACTCTAAATTGAGCAGCCAACCGTTTATGGTTGTAGGGGGTGGGCTATTTATAGCCACTAGGCAACCCGACCTGATTTGTCCGAAATGACCCTGGGTCACTAAGGAACTGACACGTGTTCCAATGGTCAGATTTCAAACTCACACGGCAACTTTACTTGGGCTACAAGCAAAGCTGACTTGTCCGACTCTGGACAAGATTCGCTCTCATAGTCTTCACTCGAAGACATAGGTTTTGTTTAAGCATCACTTCAGTCATTCTGACTGGTTCTCTTGGACCCCACTTAACAGTACGGTGGTTCCTATGACTCAACACAGAAGAAAAGAACTACGAAACATCTAAGTCTTCGAGCTCCATAGGCTTCATGCGGTGTCTTCTCTTGTCATAGTCTTCAATGTGAATATCTTCATATACCACCTTTGACTTCAATGTCTTCATACATCTTTAGGGGTCATCTCTGGTAGGAAAACCGAATCAATGAGGGACTTCTACCTGTGTTATCCTGCAATTCTCACAAACACATTAGTCCCTCAACTAGATTTGTCGTCAATACTCCAAAACCAATTAGGGGTGGCACTAGATGCACTTACAATCTCCCCCCTTTTGGTGATTGATGACAAACTAGTTGAAGTTTTCAACAGGGAATATAATCTGTGAAATTGTAAAGGATAAGGAATTGTCTTCATAAGTTGCAAGGGCTCCCCTGAAGATGTGCATATAAGTAATTTGCTTTTGGAATGCAAATGCACATGGCAGGTTGTGCATGTGGAGATCCACTTCAACTTATGATGACAGTCCATTATGCATGTGAAAATATATGAAGATAATGACATGCATAATGGAAAATGGACGTCTGCAGAATGATCTAAGTGCGGAATTTATCGTCGCACATGCGGAATTTATCATCGCAACACAAGGCGCCAAATAAGTAGCAGACGACCATCGAGTTTAAGTGTTACAACTCAAAGAACCAAATGTAGCAAAACGAGAGTTGTAAGCACGAAGCAAAATATAAAGCACCCGCCCATATGGACCCGCTTGAAGACTATCAACCTCATATGCTTCTCCCCCTTTTGTCAGTAAGGACCAAAAAGGTTTGAAGACATAGAGCATCTACTCGTTCCCATGAGGAGTAGGTGAAGCAGCAGGGTCGTTGGTGGTGTTTGGCGGTGCTGAAGAGCTTGGAGCAGAGTCGAAGCGTGCTGAAGAAGGTGGCGGTGAAGTAGCATCGTCTTCATCCTCGATCACTCTGGCATTCACAGTGACAGCAAAGGAAGAGAACTCAAAGTCTTCAAGGGATGGAGTTCGTCGCAGCACTGCCCTTCGAGGAGGTGTGGAATCAAACTTGAATCGCTCAGTGAAGCCATCCTCTTGAAGATCATCTTCAGAACACATTAGCGTTAGCCCTTTCCATGTGCGGCGAGAGGTTTCATGGGCAACAAAAGCATTCTTGGTGGCAAGATTGAGAATGCGATTAACATCCACCAAGAGGCTTTGCATCTGACACTTTAGCCAGTCATGATGCCTATCCTATTTCTGATGAAGAGCCACAAGAAGCTCTCGGTCGTTGAGAACACGAGTGCGCTTCTTGGGTCATGGAGCAGTTGTACTGTCAGTGGCTTCAGTGAGAGAAGGATGCGGTGCACGTGTAGTGCCAGCCAGAGGATACACACGAGTTACAGCTTCCACGCCTTCAGCGTTCTGAGTGAAATTTTGATGCTCTGCATTCTGAAGACCGAGAGGTTCCTTGGCAGGCTCAGGATAGATGGCTTCAATAGACATATCCACATCAGGCAAAAAGATTCGATGGTTGCGGGCCGAGGGCTGATATGAGATAGCAGAGTGAAGTTTGATCAGCCGCATCACCCAGGGGGCGTAGAACTTCAAACCAAACAGATCGGAGCCAGATGCAGCAAGTTGACGAATGAAGAAATCCTGTGTATTGAAGCATTTTCCATGAAGAATGTAGAAGACCAAAGTATTCATTGCACCTTCCAGCTTGGCATGGGAAGAATGTCCTTTGATTGGCCAGAGAGTTCGCCTTAGGATGTGATAAATGGTTCTTGGCAGATACTCAAGATTTTCAATGAAGAACTCCATGGGATAAGCAGCGTCTTGGGGCAATAGCTTCATCATAGTGAGAATCTGACTCATATTAGGTTCAGTCTTCTGAAAGATGCTCTCAACAGCTTCACTATGAAGCTGACAGCCATGCTCGTAGAGATCGCCAGGAGTGGGCAAACCAGTGAGCTCAATGATGTCAAAGGCTTTGGCTTCGTGATGAACGTTTCCTGTCATCCACTCCAGGACCCAAATCTTCGGATCTCTGTTATACCCGCGGATGTGAAGTGTGGCATAGAATTGGAGCAACAACTCTTCATTCCAATGCTCTTGGTCAGTGACGAACGGCAGCAGTCCAACCTCTTTGAAGCAATCCAGAGCTTCTTCCAGACAGGGCAGACCAGCTATTGCTTCAATGTCAAGGCGCTTGTGAGGGAAGATGCGACCTTGGTTGTAAAGAACGCATGAGTAATAGCTCCACTGCGGATAACTCCAAAACCTATCAGATGATATTCTTTCCCTTGAGTAGGGGTTCCTGCAGCAATTGAAGAATGTGTTGTCTGCTCTGAAGCCATTGATATTGAAGGAGCCAGGTGCTGATGCAGGACCTGGGACCCTTGGCAATCTTGGGATTGGCTTCTGTACCTGAGGTCTGTGCCCAACATGATAGTCGAACTATGGATTGGTAGCAGACTCAGGAACAGAAGTGGCGGGATCAGTGGCTTCGATGACATTTGATGCTTTTGTTGGTGAGGGCTCCACATTAGCTTCAGTCATGACAGCGTCAGTGGCTTCAGTGGTGTTGGTGGTGGCAGCCTCAAGATTTTTAACCTCCACTTGACGAGCTGGAGGGTCGGGCACAATCACGTTCTCCTCGAGAACCGCTTCTTGGTGGGACAGGGGAGTAGCAGCTTGTGGTACTTCTTCTTCATCGGCTGATGCAGCCGGAATGTCTTCAGCAGTTTTAGCTTCAGACGCAGAGACTTGAGACCTTGGACCTTTGCGAAGCCTGCGCAATGCGGGCGACGGCTGTGGAGTTGGTGTTGGCTGGGCCTCAGAGTCTTCTTCCTCTTGTGGGCGATCAGCCCATGAAGCATCCTGTGCAATTGGCATCAGTGGACGGCCAATGCTTATGTGTTCGCTATGCGTTAGCACAGGCGATGATACCTGTTGGTGCTCTAGCTGAGGAAGGACTGCATCATCTTCATCATGGTCATGGTGACCAATGTCTTCAGCTTCATGAGCCTCTGTGAAAGCCGTCTCATGGACAGTCAGTTGACGTTCTTATGGATCGGCGTCGGGGTGAACCATGGAAATGGGTTCAACAATCAAGGGCTCTGTGGGAGAATCTTGTTCCTTCTTGGTCTTTCTTTTCTTCTTGGAGGGGGCAGTAGCAGAGGCTTCAGGATGTTTTCTCTTCCTAGCTTCAGCCTCAGCAGTCCTGGTCTTCTTCAGTTCTGAAGCGGTTGACCTGGCCTTTGGCTTCGGGCCAGTCATGCTAGTTGGGAAGATAATGGGATCTACTTCCTGCCTTGGTGCTTCGGGTTCAGCCATAGTGGGCTTCTTCTTCTTCTTGGCAGCCATCCTGGGGTCGATGCCAGGACGCCCAAGGGCCTTGCGCTTCTCAGCCTCATTGTAGGCTTGCACACACCTATCAGCCAGGACCTTCATGCGCTCACGAGAACCCTGAGCTTCTGCGCATTTTTTATAAAGGCTTCCTTGAGCTCGTGCAGCATAATCTTGAAGTTCTTCACGTCTTGTACGCTGAGCTTGGCCATATGCTTCTTGAAATGAGATTTCTCAAAATCAATCTTCTGCTTCAGTTCAACAATGCGCTGGGCGATGGCTAACTCTGAAGCAATGGCGCCATGGAAGGCGACACTGAGGCCAATGGGTAGTTGGAGATCGTCGAAGCTGATGTTTGGCATGTCAAACCATTCATCAATGAAGTTGTGAATGATTGTTACATCAAAGAGAGGCAGATCATTGAAGATTTCTGCTTCTTCTTTGCTCTTGATGAGTTGCTCAAGAGCGTCATCTGCAAGATCTTCATCACTTGATAGATCAATAGCATCATTGCGCAGAATGGCAGCAGCAGTTAGCTCTTGGCCGGTGTGTGACAGAGGCATCTTGACCTTCTGGGGCTTGGAGATGCGTGACAAATCTTCAGACTGCACCACTGTCTTCAGGAGGTGCAGTTGCCAGTGGCTTCGCCCGTGAGATTTTTGGTGAAGGGGCAGGCTTTGAAGCTTTAGGCTTCTTCAACTTCTTTGGCTTCGGCGCTGCAGGCGCTTCATCTGATTCAGCATCAGCTACAGGCTCATTCACTACAGTCCCTTGAACCAAGATATGGGTGGTGAGGCCTTCAAGGTTATAGAAAGGACCGACGACATTGGGTTCTGCATCACGTGTGCCGTCAGCCCTTGGAGCAGAAGGACCAGGGTTGAAGTCTAGTCCCATTGTCTTCTTGTTTTGCTTCGCTGAGTTCTGGGCAAACTGGAAGTTGCGCTTGAATAGAATATCGTCACAACACCATAGTAGTGACGAGGGGTGTGCATCAGCAGGCTCTGGCCCACGAACCATGCAGGGATAGAAACCTTATTCAATGGCTTCTTCTCTGGTCTTGGGTTGAAGATTCTTGTATATGATATCTCCCCATGGTCTCTTGATGGCACATTTCTCAGCATATTCCTGGGTCACAAACCGGTATTTGAACCATTGTTCTGCCCAATATCTTTGAATCCACTGGATTCGGGTCTTGCGCTTATTATAATCCTCTTCAGGATCTGTCTTGTAAAGTTCTGAGAGGTCATCAGGCAGATCTCTTGATGTTCCGCCACGACGCTGTCTGCCACCCTTCCTTGCTGATTTTTCTGAAGCCATGAACCTTAATCTGAAAGGCTTCAATATGTTCAGAGGCTTCAAAGGCTTTCGCTTGCTGGACAGACAGGAACTGGCTTCGGGAGAATTTATGTGAAACTGTAAGAATTCTGCAAATGAATGCAGACTATGAGAACCAAGGGATTCTCCCACGGACATGTACCTGTGACAGCATTAAGGCGCGAGGGAAGGGGAAGAGGTCATATGCATTCTCAGAAAAATTTGAAGATAAATCAGTTTAGAAGACATTGACCTCATCGTGCGAAGACAATCACTCATAGATAAGGAGTTGGTTCCAGATTTGTACGAATCCAAAGATCAGTACAAGTGAGGAATCTAACTACTTTGTGAAGCACAAGTGAATATACTAGGCATGTTATGAGATGCAGTATGAAAGAGATCCAACTTGTGCGAATAGAAACTTCTTGTGGTAGAAAGTGACAAAGCCATAGGATCAAAGGGGTCGTAAAAGGAAGTTTTATTTACCACACTAAGAACTGCTAGACGGAGTGCGAGAGGAGGCCGAGCAGTTTGATCTTCCGTGCCCTAACTTGGCGACAGAGGACACCTACGGCGACGGCGGAGAGGACGATGTCCGCGGTCGGCGTGAAGACGGCGTCGGAGAGGTTGCGGCAGCGAAGCGCTTCGTCACCGGCGTCGTCGAGGGCTAGCGGTGGCGCTAGGCTTCGTGCGAGAGTGGAAGAAGAGATAATGACCGCTGTGAAGTGTGTATTTATAGGTACAGGGGCGGCACTGCGTTATTACACAGGTGCCCCTAGCGATTCGCATCTGAGGAACACGTGGCCATCATGCAACATATTGGGGTTTGTTCCATGTCCCACGCACGCCTGGATTGTCGGGTGGTCGTTCCTACTTCTCCGGGTTTCATGTGGAGGAATGAGCATTGAGAACGGATTTAATGTTTGTCTCTGTATTTTCTGCTGACAAGGACGCAGAGAAGACATTCGACAGTTTCAATAGAATGCACATGATTTGGAGAGATAGAGTTTGAGATAGGAAGCATAGAAAGATTAGGGTCCGATCACATTCACTTAGTTCAAAAGATTCAACCAGAAGACATAGCTATAAGTGAATACTGTAGAGGACAGAACACTAATATATATATATCAACATAGTGAAGATAATCGTGAAAACATGTTGAGATTGAAGCCAAACCAAATGTGAAGACATAGCAAGGTAACGCCATGAGTGAAACACTTCAAAAAGAACATTTGGTGGTGGCGTTATCCACCGTATAGGAAGTATTAGACCCAGACATGGCGCACAATTATCGTGGCGCTTCGGAGTCAAATTCCACATTAATGTATTCACACTTAGAATGTATGTCTTCATTGATTGAAGATATACTTTACTTCGTGTGTTGCACATCTAAGTCATCAATATGCATAAGTGTTAGGATGTGTGCCTGATCATAGGACATTTGAGGATTCCAAGATATTTAGCTCACACCGTAACTTGCAAAATCTCTTCTCATCCAAGGGCTTGGTGAACATATCTGCCAATTGCTCTTCAGTGCTGACGTGTATGATATCAATATCTTCCTTCACAACATGATCTCTGAGAAATTGATGATGAATTTCAATGTGCTTTGTCTTCGAGTGCTGAACTGGGTTGTTGGCAATCTTGATGGCGCTTTCGTTGTCGCAGTAGAGTGGCACTTGCTTCAGATGAATGCCATAGTCCTTGAGTGTTTGCTTCATCCACAGAAGCTGAGCGCAGCAAGATCCAGCAGCAATGTATTCAGATTCAGCAGTGGAGAGAGATATACAGTTCTGCTTCTTTGAAGACCAACATACAAGTGATCGTCCCAGAAAATGACATGTGCCTGATGTAGACTTGCGATCCACCTTGTCACCAGCATAATCAGCATCCGAGAATCCAACCAGAGCAAACTCTGAGCCCTTTGGATACCATAATCCTAGAGTTGGGGTGTGAGCCAAATATCGAAGAATTCGCTTCACAGCTAAGTGATGCGACTCCTTTGGTGCCGCTTGAAATCGAGCACATATGCAAACACTAAGCATAATATCTGGCCTAGATGCACATAGATAAAGCAAAGAACCAATCATGGAGCGGTATACCTTTTGATCGAACTCTTTACCATTGTCGTCAGGACCCAGATGATGCTTGGCTGGCATTGGCGTCGTGAAGCCTTTGCAGCCTTGCATACCGAACTTCTTCAGGCAATCTTTGAGATACTTCTCTTGAGATATAAAGATGCCGTTGCGTTGCTGTCGTATTTGAAGACCGAGGAAGAACTTCAGCTCTCCCATCATGGACATCTGATATTGCTCTTGCATCATATATCCAAACTCTTCACTGTACTTCTGATTGCTCCAGCCGAAAATAATGTCATCCACATATATTTGGCACACAAATAGTTCACCATCATATGTCTTCGTGAAGAGAGTGGGGTCGAGGGGACCAGGTATGAAGCCTTTGCTCTTCAGGAAGTATTTGAGTGTGTCATACCAGGCCCGAGGGGCTTGTTTGAGACCATACAGTGCCTTGTTGAGCTTGTATACCATGTCAGGATGTTTTGGATCTTCAAAGCCAGGCGGTTGTGCAACATACACTTCTTCTTCAATCTTGCCATTGAGAAAAGCGCTCTTCACATCCATTTGATATAGAAGTATATTGTGATGATTGGCATAGGCCAGCAGTATGCGTATGGCTTCAAGTCTAGCCAGAGGAGCAAATGTTTCATCGAAGTCAATGCCTTCCACTTGAGTATATCCTTGAGCAACGAGACGAGCTTTGTTTCTGACAACTTGACCATGCTCATCTTGCTTGTTGCGGTATATCCATTTTGTGCCTATTATGTTGTGCTTCCGAGGATCAGGACGCTTAACCAGTTCCCATACATTATTCAGCTCAAACTGTTGAAGCTCTTCTTGCATAGCTTGAATCCATTCAGGTTCCATGAAGGCTTCTTCCACTTTCTTGGGTTCTGTTTTTGCGTTCGACGACGCCATTCTGCTGCGGCGTGTACGGAGCTGAGAATTCATGTGTGATGCCCAAGGTATCAAGATATGTATCAAGGCCAGTGTTCTTGAATTCAGTGCCATTGCCACTTCTGATGTGCTTTATCTTGGCGCCATAGTTGTTCATTGCTCGATTGGCGAAGCGTCTGAAGACATCCTGCACTTCAGTCTTGTAAAGGATTATGTGCACCCAAGTATATCTAGAATAATCATCGACAATGACAAAGCCATAGAGACAAGCAGTAGTAGTAAGAGTTGAGTAATGAGTGGGATCGAAAAGATCCATGTGAAACAGTTCGAAGGGTCGAGTAGTACTCATGATTGTCTTCAAGGGATGTTTGGCCCTCGTCATCTTTCCTGCTTCACAGGCACCACATAAGTGATCTTTCTTGAACTTGACACCCTCGATGCCTATGACATGCTTCTTTTTTGCAAGGGTGTGGAGGTTCCTCATGCCAGCATGCCCAAGCCTCCGATGCCAGAGCCAGCATTCTGAAGCTTTTGCTACAAGACATACGACAAGCTGTGGTCCTGCTGAGAAATCTACCACGTACAAATCATCTTTCCGATACCCTTCAAACACTAGAGACTTGTCAGATTCCATTAGGACAAGGCAACGATATTTTCCAAATATTACGATCATGTTCAAATCGCAAAGCATTGAGACAGACATTAAGTTGAAGCTAAGGGATTTAAAAAGCATGACTTTATCCATGTGTTGATCCTTTGAGATTGCAACTCTACCTAGACCCAATACCTTACTTTTACCAGTGTCAGCAAATGTGATGTGGCTCTTGTCGGATGGACGTAAGGTTGAGTCCATAAGAAGGCTTCTTTTGCCAGTCATGTGGTTGGTACACCCACTATCAATAATCCATTCTGTAGACGCTGGTGTCGTACCCTACAGTGCAGTTAGGGGGATAGGCTTCACGAAGGGAATTGTGAAGCAAAAACATTTGACGAATCAGTGGGTTATGAAAGCTTAGATCCAGATTAGGACAGATAGGAAGAGTAGCAAGCGATTCAGGAAAGAAGTACATAGTAAGACCATTCAGGCATTTGATTTTGCGCCCTACAAGATGTTTAAGGTCCCGAGCAATAGCGTCAGAAGATTTTGGTTTTCTGCTGGAGACCTTTTCTGCTAGAGACATATTCAAAAGAGACATATTCAAAAGAGAGTTAAGCCTTCTTAACCACCCACATCTTCAAGGGTGGCTTAGAAGCAATAGGTCTAAGTGCAGCATCTGAAAACTTTGGCTTTGAAGCCCTAGCAAAAAGTCTGGCAGGTGGACAATAGTACTCATAAGAATAAGCAGAATAGTTGTTGGTCTTATGAACATGGCGGTTTGCTGAACCGCGCTCATATTCATAGGCCTGAGTATGGTTTCCCTGTAAAACATTTGCGTTAGTGCGACTCAGGTGAGTCATCTGTCTGTATGAAGCTTTTGGGCCGTATGAAGCCTGTGGTCTGGGGTTAGTCTTCTTCATCTGTGGTGTCATGACGACATTCACAGGAAGATTTTCCAAACACCTTTTGGGCACCCAGATCTTCTTCATAGCCGGTCCATTCCTGTAGTTAGTACCAATGTACCTGGCAAACACTTTACTATTCTGATTCTTAAACAGTTTATAGTTTGCATCAAAGGATTCATCAATGACAATGGGGTTAGCACAAGTGAAACCAGATAGACTGGATGGATCTGCTGAAGGTTCCTTTGCAGCGACCCATGTGGTTTTGGGATACTGCTCGGGTTTCCAGTAAGAGCCATCAGCATTCATTTTTCTTATGAACCCAACACCCTCTTTCCTCGGGTTTCGGTTTAGAATCTGCCCTTTGAGGACATCACATAGTGTCTGATGCCATTTAAGACTTTTGTACATCCCTGTTTCAAGCAATGTCTTCAACCTAGCATTCTCATCAGCAATAGCAGTGGTATCCTCGGCAGAGGGTTAGTTACCACATCAACAGTTGAAGATATTGCAACAGTAGAGCAGTATAACATTCAGCAACAGAAGTAGCATTATCACGCTCAATGCATTTAAGACATGGTGGTTCAAATCCTTCCTGAGCGGAACTGATCTGTTCGGCGCGAAGTGACTCGTTTTCCTTTTGAAGATCTTCATGAGCCGCTCTCAATTTCTCAAGATCTTGTTTCCTTTGAAGATAATCATAGGAAAGCTTTTCATGAGTTGTTGAGAGCGTTTCATGATGACTTTCAAGTTCCTCATACTTAACGTGAAGATTTTTTATGTCTTCAATTAAGGACTCAGATCGAGTCATTTCAGCGCCTAACAGATCATCGCTTTTGTCTAACAGTTTTTGAATATGTTCCATAGCTTTCTGTTGTTCAGTTGCAATTTTAGCAAGTGTTTTGTAGCTGGGTCTTGAATCACAATCAGAGTCATCGTCACTAGATGTTTGATAGTGAGTAGTGCGTGTGTTTACCTTGGCACCACATGCCATGAAGCAGTAGGTAGGAGCAGAGTAGTCCTTGTCATTTGCATCGGTGTCGGTGGTGAAGTCATTGTCTTCAGTGTTGAAGATGGACTTTGCAACGTATGCTGTAGCCAGACTTGCAACGCCAGAATCGGACTCCTCCTCAGACTCCACCTCCGCCTCCTCAGAAGCTGACTCCTCCTCTGAATCCATTTCCTTGCCAACAAACGCACGTGCCTTGCCAGATGAGCTCTTCTTGTGTGATGAAGACTTTGAGGAAGACTTGGAAGAGGACTTTGAGTATTTCTTCTTCTTCTTGTCGTCGGAGTCATATTCCTTGCTCTTCTTCTTCTTTCTATTCTCTTTGTCCCACTGCGGACACTCAGAGATGAAGTGGCCAGTTTTCTTGCACTTGTGGCATGTTTTCTTTTTGTAGTCATGAGCAGAAGCTTCATCATTCCTTGAGCTTGATCGTGAAGACTTTCTGAAGCCTTTCTTCTTGGTGAATCTTTCGAACTTCTTCACAAGAATAGCAAGTTCCTTTCCAATGTCTTCAGGATCATCAGAACTGCTGTCAGATTCTTCTTCAGATGAGGAGACAGCTTTTGCCTTCAAGGCACGAGTTCGCCCATAGTTTGGACCGTAGATATCTCTTTTCTCAGAAAGCTGAAACTCATGTGTGTTGAGCCTCTCAAGTATGTCAGACGGATCGAGTGTCTTAAAATCAGGACGTTCTTGAATCATCAGGGCTAGGGTGTCAAACTAACTATCAAGTGATCTCAGTAGTGTCTTGATGACTTCATGTTTGGTGATCTCAGTAGCGCCGAGGGCTTGAAGCTCATTTGTGATGTCAGTGAGTCGGTCAAATGTGAGCTGGACATTCTCATTGTCATTTCGCTTGAAGCGGTTGAAGAGGTTGCGAAGAACACTGATTCTCTGATCTCTCTGGGTTGAGACGCCTTCATTGACCTTGGAGAGTCAGTCCCAGACCAGCTTAGATGTTTCCAAAGCACTCACACGACCATACTGTCCTTTGGTCAGATGACCACAAATGATATTCTTGGCAGTAGAGTCCAGTTGAACGAACTTCTTGACATCAGCAGCAGTGACACCTTCTCCAGCCTTGGGAACGCCGTTCTTGACGACATACCATAGGTCGACGTCAATGGCTTCAAGATGCATGCGCATCTTATTCTTCCAGTAGGGATATTCAGTTCTATCAAAGACGGGGCACGCAGTAGAGACTTTAATTATCCCTGCAGTCGACATAGCTAAAACTCTAGGTGGTTAAACCGAATCACACAGAACAAGGGAGCATCTTGCTCTGATACCAATTGAAAGTGTGTTATATCGACTAGAGGGGGGTGAATAGGCGATTTTTATGAAAGTCTTCAAAACATGGAAGTTTCGAAGACAAACGATAGAAATAAACCTATTACCATGCAGCGGAAGGTAGACTACACTAGATAAACCATAGTCATGTATTCAATGAAGTGAAAGCACAATGACTAATAGCAGCTAGGTAGTGAGTATCAGGTAGGAAGATATTAAGAAGCCAAACAGATCACACAGTCACTCAGTAAAGACAAAAGATAGTGCTGACATACAATGACTTCACAAGGAGTAACAGTAAGTAAGGAGAAAGGAAGGATGAAACCAGTGACTCGTTGAAGACAATGATATGTTGGACCAGTCCCAGTTGCTGTGATAACTGTACGTCTGGTTAGGGCGGCTAGGTATTTAAACCAAAGGACACACAGTCCTGAACATGCAGCTCAGGACACCCAGTCCTCACCGTATTCCCCTTGAGCTAAGGTCACACAGACCTCGCCCGATCACTCTGGTAAGTCTTCAAGGTAGACTCCCAAACCTTCACAGACTTCGTTCACCGGCAATCCACAATGTCTCTTGGATACTCAGAACGCGACGCCTAACCGGCTGGAGGATGCACAGTCCTCAAGTGTAATAAGTCTTCAGATCACACAGACAAGAAGACTTAAGTGATGCCTAATTCTCTTTGGCTCTGGGTGGTTAGGGCTTTATCCTCGCAAGGAATTCTCTCTCAAAGGCTTCGAGGTGGGTTGCTCTCAAACGAAAAAAGTCGTACTCTAAATTGAGCAGCCAACCGTTTATGGTTGTAGGGGGTGGGCTATTTATAGCCACTAGGCAACCCGACCTGATTTGTCCGAAATGACCCTGGGTCACTAAGGAACTGACACGTATTCCAACGGTCAGATTTCAAACTCACACGGCAACTTTACTTGGGCTACAAGCAAAGCTGACTTGTCCGACTCTGGACAAGATTCGCTCTAATAGTCTTCACTTGAAGACATAGGTTTTGTTTAAGCATCACTTCAGTCATTCTGACTGGTTCTCTTGGACCCCACTTAACAGTACGGTGGTTCCTATGACTCAACACAGAAGAAAAGAACTACGAAACATCTAAGTCTTCGAACTCCATAGGCTTCATGCGGTGTCTTCTCTTGTCATAGTCTTCAATGTGAATATCTTCATATACCACCTTTGACTTCAATGTCTTCATACATCTTTAGGGGTCATCTCTGGTAGGAAAACCGAATCAATGAGGGACTTCTACCTGTGTTATCCTGCAATTCTCACAAACACATTAGTCCCTCAACTAGGTTTGTCGTCAATACTCCAAAACCAATTAGGGGTGGCACTAGATGCACTTACAAAGGTGATGACATATTGTGTGATCATGTACAACATGATCGTCGTGGATGACGGTGAGGATGTTGTCGTAGGTCTAGAATTTGAGAACATGGGTGATCTTGTCAAAATTTCACATCAGAATCCGGCCACATTTGATGAATTTGTTCAAATTCATCAATAATTTCGGCATCGAGAAACTCATGGAAGATTTGATTGAGCATATGTGGACGATTAAAGGGAACAACTAGAACATATGTGTTAGTTGATTTCAAGTTTAAACTACTTTAATTTGAAAACTGGAGTTGACTGTAATACTTAAATTAGAACTACTATCACATTTGAATATTTTCAACCATCTACGATTTTATATGATGGTATTTTGAGCCCGCGGACTTCAATAAGAGGCAGAAGTTTTAGGGGACGCAGTCGGAAGGCCAGCTCCGGCATCATTGTCCTTAGACTAGTCCTTATCAGTTCGCGGAAGGATACCGGGTCCGATTTAGGGGGCAGCGTTGGAGATGCCATGATTTTAAGCCGAAAAGTAGCTCTTCTCCCTAATTTTTAAGTGGTTGGTCTCACTTCTGAAGAAAATTTCTCTCCTCCGAGGCTGCTTGATCTTCCTGCCATCGGAGATCCCCTTTCCGTCCTCATTCGCCCCGTTTGGTGATGGTGGTGGCCTTTTATGATGATGGTGGTTTCTTTGGTGGTGATGGTGCTGGAATTCATGTAGTACGACGTATTTGGTTTGTCCGGACCCATATTTTGTTAAACAAACACATATATTTGTTGGGAGTATTTCAAATAGACAAATTCTATGTAAAGCCTCTTAATTGGCTAACTCACATCGAAAAACCTGCCACCACCACCTATGTCGATGACGGCACGGCCAACCGTGCCCTCCCCGTTTGCCCAATGGCCCTGGGTCAGGTTTGCCGACGAGCAAAGTGTCCCTGTCTCCACAATGGTTCTGGCTCGGGTTTGCCGACGGCCGCCGCGTCACCGTCTTGTCCTCCGAACTGCGACGCGTAGAGGTGATCTACGCCTACAATAAATCAGGCACATAATCAATGTCAAAGGCGGGATTGCAATTTTGCACCCTTTGTTGCTTGTTTGAAAAGACAAATCTGCGCTCTTTGCGATGTATTGGACGCAAGTGTTGATAAGCTTGATTCTAATCTGTATTTCCTTTGTAAAAACCAGTGATTTAAGCACTCTTATATTTATTTTATGTAAAAAGTAGTGATCTAAACACTTTTTTATATTATTATTTTTACAGTGGGTGTGCTAGAAATTTGGGATCAGTATCCTGCCACCGTCGGTCAGTTTAGTTTCGAAATGGAAAAGAAGAAAAGGGAAAAAGGAATGGCGGGTAGGTGGTTGGACCTTGGTCGTCGCGTCGAGTAAAGCCGTCAAACCACCTGCTCAGCCTCTGCTGCGACGCAACGACTGGGAGAGAGAGAGGGCAGTTGGGCCGGATCTGAAATCATTTCAATTCGATTATGAAAACCCAGCGGAGCATGCACCGGACGCGCCCCTATAAAAAGAGAGCCCACCCTCTTCCTCCTTCCGCCTCCTGCCTCCTGCCTCCAAGCGCACCGCCTCCCCTCGCTAGCTTCTTCCGATCCTCGCGACACCAAGACTCACCTTTCTCTCTGTTTCTTTCGATGGCCACAGGATCGGCGCGCCGGCCGTGTCTTTGTACGGCGCGAAGATTACGGGCGCCCAGCGAGCGGCTGCCGCAGGGC
The DNA here is from genome assembly GCF_002162155.2 of Triticum dicoccoides. NCBI lineage: Eukaryota > Viridiplantae > Streptophyta > Magnoliopsida > Poales > Poaceae > Triticum > Triticum dicoccoides. Next base: position 618,256,390 of record NC_041390.1, on the reverse strand, counting down.
TCGGCGTCGGCTCTCCCGGCGCGGCTGGCCTCACCGGCGGCATGAGGTACGCGCCAGTCGTCTATCTCGGCCACATCCTACGCGGGCCGGCGGGAGCGCGACCGCGTCCGTGAATCTAACTTTTTATCTCTTTCGTTCACTTTGTTTTCAGCGTCGGAGCTCCGGCCGCCGGCGGGCATGGACGCAGCGGCGCCGCAACTGCCATGTTCAGAATCAGGTTCGGTTTCTTGTTTCTCTTCTTTCCCATCGGTGCTCTGCCCCGGCATGGCGCTTGTACTGAACGTGGACTTGCCCTTAACCGGAGCGCGCGCTAATTTGGCCTCGCTCGTCTTCGTTTCGCGCGCACAGGGCCGGTCTCTCCACCTCCACGAAGGCCACTGCCCCCGGCTGCGTCGAGTGCGCCGCTGAGTGCGCCAAGATCAAGGCCATTTGTATCGAAATGGAGGAGTCGTTCCACAGGCGAACGGCACATGTTACCCAAATGCACTACAGGCTCTCCAACGAGGTGGCGACGATGAAGAGGGAAGCGGCTTACGTATCTTTTGAACCCTGCTGCTTCCCATTGCTTCTTCAAATGGATAACTATTGTGTTGGTGACTCGGGCTAGAGTTTGCATCTTTCAGGGATTACAGGATCTGGTTAGTGAGAACGCTCATCGGGGTCATGGTCACGGGAACTGGAGCACTGTTGTTGTTGGCCCTTGTCTTCTCGCCCTACGTGCAACATGCTTGGCAGTCGGAGACCATCGCCGAGGTGGATCGCCGAGCTGCAGCGCGCATACTTGAGGCGGAGCAAAGTGCCGCCAACCAGGGCGAGAAGAAGGCCTAGGGCCATGGCGGCAAGTGTCGGACCCCCTCCCCTCCCCTCCCCTACCCCAAGCTCGTGAAACAGCAGTCCCAAGCTAATGGAGTAGCACCGTCTGGACTACCTTTCTAAGACTATAGTTGGGCCTGTAATAATATTGTTTTGTGAGATATTTATATGATCTGGGTTTTTTCTTGTGCCTTCTTATATTTTTTTTCCATTTTCTTGTCTTCGCATGAATTCTACTTAGTAGTGTAGATGGTAGATCGGGTAGTTACAATCAGAAAGATAACATAATGATGGTAGTAATTACTGTGAGAACTATTTAGTTTAATAATCTTCCTGTCGGTTATCATAAGAAATATAGGGTTTTTTTTTGGCATTCGGTTTCAAAATATGATTCCTTCTAGTACACACTTAGTGCATTTCAGCTCATTTTGATAAATAAATATATAAACTTGTCCAGTAGCGCTCTGGTATATAGGACTCTGCTAGCAACGAAAGATTTTAGTACATTTACTATTACTAGTGATGCATATTATTGGATGTGCTGATTCATTTCAGAGTGGAGTGACTGCAACACCATCTAGAGGCCAGCATGTTTCTTTACCCCCAGCATTTCACAACCTAGTGTCTCTTCCATCAATGTCAAAATGAGATCAAATAATATATGCTCCAAAATAAGTGTCGTGCTTTTAGTTAAAATGTGAACAAAAACCACGACACATATTTTGGATCGGGAGAGTAATTATATATCACGCATGATTCAGTGTTTATGTAGAAATATTAGCACACACGGCCATGAAATGCTCAATGTGATAACTCGTAGCTTACGGAAAACTTTTTTTTTGCGGGAAAGCTTAAGGAAAACCATGGCCAAGAATATTACCCATTTAGTAACACTCATGATGAATTCCTCTGCCGAAGACTAGAGAGAAACGCAGGCGCAAATTTAATAATCTAACCCATCACTGAGGATTTCCTTTTCACAACAAAAATGATTAGACTTTAACTACTTTTGTGCTTGAGGGCTGAGGCTCAAGGAATTAGTGCTACTTACTTTGTACGCAGTTTTCGGCAGAACGTTAAAGGGTACGAGAGAGGAAGCTAGACAAGTTTGTTGTATATATGTGTGTACCTTGATAAGTCGATAGGAGAAGAGCACATTGACAGACAGAAATTTCAACTGAAAATTCTGAAAATGTCTGAGCTGCTTCTGCTACACTGCTTGTGCAGACCAAATTAGAGCGAACTGGAGATATGCAACAATCACGGTTTGCCATCAGAAGCTGGAAGCACGCCTTGGGAATTTGGCCTAGTGGCTTGGGAAAATACATGGATGAACCCAGGTACATATGAATCTATTTTGGAAAACACATTTTAAATGCTAAAAAAATCCGAAAAAAGTTACACACGTACATCTTCACATTCTATGTGCGCACAAAAAGGTTTTTTCTTTGACTTGTGCAAAAGAGACAAAAAATGTGTCATGGAACGATATTTAGGAGCACTAAAATTTTCTTTTTCATGGAGGCAAACTAAAAATCTATTTTTTGGGGAAAACTTTGTGCCACACACACACATTTTACGAAGATGTACGCGTGGAAATTTTGTTTTGAAATTTTTAAATTTTTTGAAATTTTAAAACACTTTTAAAATACATTTTTTAAAAGCGGGTTCATATGTATTGGGTTCACGACGTCCACCCTAGTGACTTGCCTCCTCACTCTGATTAAAGAGTGCATGATTGTTTGCTTGTTGTCTTCACACTGCAAGTCCGACCGAAAACGGCCTTGACAAAAAATTTCATCATGATTGCCGAGACCAGCCAATTAAGACCGGCACAACAATAAATAGAGAATTCATTGAACACGGTGGCGACACAAGTTCACTGCTATTGAGTCGGACCAACAAAGGGCATGACAATAGTTTTTGACCTCGACGATGAAGTGATGTAACAATCAATATTTTGAACACAGATCGACCCAGAGTTGCCTCCGCCTAACCCCACGTGGGCATGCATTGCACGAGGAGATAGACCGATCTCGCGGGAGATCAGTAGCTCAATCCCAAATGTTATCCTTTTGTAAAGATGATCATGTAAGGGTTGGGCAATTTCAATATAAGCCTTCTTCAAAAGAAAAAAAACATCACTGGCCAACTAATTTGTAGTGTCGCGCATTAGAGGGGGGATGCAC
>NC_041390.1:618226839-618253102 GCF_002162155.2 Triticum dicoccoides | reverse complement strand
AGCCCTCGGCTCAGACGCCCCCCTAAGAGGGTCGGCTCAACGAGGAAGGAAGGGTTAGCTCCTAGCACACTTTTTTTTATATTTCAGAAATGAATGCATATTTTATTTAAATCTTAAAAAATATTAATACCATGTTTAGAAAATATTCATGCGGTGTAAAAAAATATTCGCGCAACTTTAAAATTTGTTGACAATTTTTTTCATATCATTCTAAATGTTCTCGGCATTCAATTTTTTAGTAAAATGTTAAAAGTAGTCCCATAATTCATAAAAGAAAGTTTCATATCATTCCAAAACATGCACGGGACATTTGAAAAAAAATGCTCACATGTTCCAAAAAATGGATGTTCGCATTTTATAAAAATGTTTATACAATTTAATAAAATATTCACGTAATATAAAAAAATGTTAACTACCATTCAGCAAAATGTATGTGACATTATATCGATATATTCACTCATTTAAAAAAATGTTTGTGACATTTTATAATATTGTTGATACAATGTATAAAAATTTCATGTAGCTTAAATAATGTTTCATGGCATTAAAAAATATATTCAATGTGCATTGAAGAAATGGTTAACATGTATTCAAAACAAATATTTTTTAAATGTGCATTATTTGAAAAATGTTCAACGTGTATCAAAATAATGTTCTGTGTGTATACTAAAATGCACAATGTGTATTTGAAAAATAATAAAGGTGTTAGAAAAAGAAAAAAATCAATGATGAAACACTGAAAAAGAGAAAAACATAAAAAACAGTGAAGAAACGAAGAAAACAGATAAACCAATAGAAACGCAGAGGAAAAAATATGAGCCAGAGGGAGTACAGTATTGGGTTGGCCTGCTCCCAAGAAATAGCCCTGGAGTTTTTTTTTTTGAGACAAAGCCCTGGAGGTGGATTAGTTCCAATCGTCGCCTTAGCCCAAAGCCCAAAAACTCAGTAGACCCGCGCAATCGACGGTCCACCACGATCATAACACTACTTACTTTCTGGAACCAGCAGTTATAATCACACCAATAAAAAGGCTGTTATAATCCCCAGCTCGGGTGAACAGTAAAATAAAAAAAATCTGATTTTTTTTGTTTGTGAAACAGTGACAAAATGTTTGTTAGCTTGAAAATTTTCATTACCATACGACATTCCAGGAAATCATGGCAAAAATAATAAAACTGATGCTCCAAAATGTTATTTTCAAACGCATTTTGGAGATCAATTTTGTTTTTTTTTTGCCACATTTGACACAAATGCCATTTCACGATGAAATTTTGCAAGCTATGAAATCATTTTTCAATGTTTCACAGAAACAAAATTCAGATTTTTTTTAATATTTTACTTTTTTTTATTTTACTGTTCACCCGAGCTTACATTACATGAGCTCGGGATTAGAACAACACTTTCGCTTACTCTCTAGACTATATGCACGAAAGAAATTACAATGCAGATACATGGTGTTACATAAGTATATACTTTGGATCGTTGAGACCACAGATGTTTTTAGATTTCATGGCGGTTGCGGTAACAGGTCACTCGTACTCCTTCATTTCTTTTTCTTTTCTTTTTGAACGGAAAAGGCACCTATTGTATTCATCTTCAAGAGTATTACAAAGAGGCATAGAGAAGGCCCTGTTAAAAGAAGAATGAGCTGGGAGCATAGTCTGGACCTACACATCTGGAGATGAGCAAAGCTGGAAGAAACATGAGCCTAAAAATTGAAGTTCCTGAAGAACAACAGAGCAACAAGAGGCTGCTGGAGAGAGAACTACAGAAATCTTCAGCTAGAGAGCATAGAAAACCAACAACCCTAGAAAGAAGCCTTGAGAGAGCATCAGACGAGACAAGCCTTGAATGAAGAATATGTAGTAGTCGCCTACAAGGTCCCGAATAGGCAACACTATGAACTCCACAGAGAAAGCCTTCACGAAAATCCTGTAAAAGCATCAAAACTAGCGAAGGCTTGGATCCTGAATGTGATGTTTGTGTTCCTGTGTCTCTTCTGAAGCACCTTGAACCCCAGGTACAAAGTGATCTTGTAAAGGTGCGCCACATTCATTCAGCTCAAATGCAGAGTACCACATGCATTACAAAGTCCGAGGAACTTGAGAGAGTCTAGAAATAAAAGGACAGGGAGAGTGCCTATGAGCTGAAGATTACATCCAAAAATAGGTTCCACTGTGCGGTTGAGAACCTCATGAGCCAAATTATCAGCTGTACCATTTAGCTTCCTGGATATCTTTTTTTTTTTTTGCGAAAAGCTTCCTGGATATCTGATAGATAGAAGGCTGCAACTCATTTGAGATGTAGAAAATTTCTACTAGTGGGTGCCTAATTGTCCAATGTACATCGTCAGAATCGAGTGTTCTACTTGTAGCAGCATTTGCTAGTGGCAAGCAATCAGTGAGAAAAGAGACTTGCTTGAGTTGTAAAACGTGTGCTATTTACAATGCATTTTGTACGTAAGAGATGCTGCACTCTATTGAGACAGAAAAAGGAGAGAGTAGAATTTTACTCCCAGCAAGAAACAAACCGTCAACTTCAAGCCAATTAATAGTGTTGCGCTTTTCACACAAAAAAATAGTGTTGCACTACAAATAAGATGATAAAGGGCAAGATCAGGACAAGTAATTTTAGGTGCTAATTAACAGGAAATTAGTGCCAAGACGGCTGATCCTAGAATTAGTTGGCTAGTGCCTAGCATCAGTTCTTTTTTGGTACTCCCTCTCTCTCAGTTTAGAGGGCGTGCGCTTACCTCTAGATCGTCAATTTGACCAACCTATTAACCTATTACAAATCATATATTACAAAAAATATACCAATATAAACTTCAGATGTTCTATTTTTAAACGGTATAATTTTTATGTTATATAGTTTATATTATGGTGATAAAATTGGCAACCTGGGTATACGCGCAGGATTTGTAAACTGAAACGGAGGAAGTAGAAAAATGGGTCTTCTTTTATTAAGCCAAACACGTGGGTAGTTGAGTCCGAATTTGTGGTGTTTTCAGTTGCCACTGGTTTTGCTAACGTATATAGTATTTCTCTGTAAACTATTAATATAAGATGTTGTAGATCACGTATTGGAAATCTAAAACATCTTGTATTAGTTTACAAAAGGAGTTACATTGAACACAGAGAAAAATAAAACATTACATGCAAAATATTTTTTGCATCAGATTTGCTGCAACTCAGCTAGCTAAGATTTATTTATGTCTCATTCACGCCCATAGCCATTGACCATTGGCGTACATATGTAACTAAATACTTACATCATTGCGAATTAAGCATAACTCAGATGATTAGGTCTTTGTGGTGTAACCAACCGACCAACATTCACATCCTATACTTGATATTGGTGGGATCATTTTCCTGAATTTATTTTAGTTTTCCCAGCGATGTTCGTTCAGTGGGAGGAGAAGTTTCTGTCAATTACGAAGACACCTGTGGTGACTTCGTCAATCTTAAGATGTCGTGCCGGCTCGGTATCTCAGAGATGCTCATAGAGATAGAGTATATGCATGCGTTCATAGGGGTGAGTGTATGTGCGTGTGTAGGGGCATGTGTGTTGTATTGTGTTAAAAAAATACTTATGTCATTAAATATGTTACTGTAAGTGTTGTAACATGAATGCAACTTGCACGGGCCACAGTGCGACTGTAACTTGGGATGGGAGGGAGTTCACAACTAGACATGCAATTGCAAGAGTTGTAACCTGAGTGCAAGCACAAAGTGCTTGCAATTGGGGTCGGGAGGGGAGTTGTCCGGGGCTGTTGCATGTCCACCACTAGACATGTAATTATAAGCGTTGTAACCTGACTGCAACTACAAGGGCACAAAGCAACAATAACTAGGATCCAGAAGGGGTTATCGGGCCAGTTGCATGTCTATTGTTAGATCTGCAACTTCAAGCATTGTAACCCGTCTAAAACTGCACGAGCGCAAAATCGACTACAACTAGGATCGAAACAGGAGTTATCGGGGCCAATTGCATGCAAGTGCAAGTTTTGTAATCCTATTGGAACTGCAGGGGCATGGAGCGACTGAAACTGAAATCGACCACATATTTTTCCTACTACTCACACATGACACATGCACGAGTTGCACGCGATTGACCCATGCACAGTTACAACCATTTGCAACAAGTATGCAACTAGCGTCGACCTGATTTTTTTTTCACTTGTCCTTTTTTGGAATCATTGTGCTTTATTAGTCACTGAATATGATTACATTCATGCTGAATGGTTTCAGCTGTAGTTAAGCCATAAGCATCTATACCTAGTAACACTAGCCCGCTTCGAGCAAAGATGTGCTACTTTTTTAGCACCCCTCCTAATAAAGCTCAACTCGAAACAGTAATGTTCCCACTCATCTCCTTTTTCATGTAAAATTCCTTTGATCTCTGTGTGCCATAGTCTTCACTGTCCCGAAGCTTCACCGCTTGTTGCGCGTCTGAATTAATTTACACATTCCACACTGCTCTATCGAGAGCCAGTTGAACTGCCTCTTTTATAGCTATCGCTTCTAGTATCTTTGCGTTGCTTGCTATATCATGCCACATAACTTGGCCCCTTAGAAGAGCGACTTTTATAGCTATCACTTCTAGTATCTCTGCGTTGCTTTCCATCCCTACTTTCTTGATCAGCCTAACGTTAAGCGCTTCCTTGCCATGCAGTATGGTTCACCACAAATGCGAGCTCCCCCTCTTCCTTGGAGCTTTCATGAAATCCACATTGCTATAATACTTCCCTTACATAACTCAGGCGCATAACTAGTCAGGGTTCGCGAGCAGTCGCCAGGCCTGCTTGGACAGCAGGGCTTGGTTGAAGGCCCGGAAGTGACGAGTTGCACATGATGCACCCGTGCACAATTGTAATCGTCACAACACGTATGCAACTGGTGTCGAGCTGGTTTTTTACATTCTAGATGCACATATTACCCACGAAGAACCCGTGCACAATTGCAAGCGCCTAATAACTAGACAAAGACAAAGAGCAATAGTCCAATGGCCCACGTGAAATAACAAATGGGCTGGAAATAACATTGCTGATATCATGTGAATGAGACATAGTTAGATCAGAGGGGGCTCCTGAGGCCCCGTGTCGCTCCCCCGCGGGCGACCCGGGCGCCCGAACCCTAGCGGCAGCCCCCGCCCCCATCCACCTCCCCTCCCGCCGCCGCCGGCGGCGGACGCCGCCGGGCAAAGCCCGCGCGGTGCCGGCGGCGGCGGGCCCTTTCCTTGCCTCCCCTGGAGCGGGGCCGCGGGGGGCTTCTTCTCCAGGCGACGGCGGTGCTCAGCGGCTGGCGCATCGGGCGGGGCGCGCTGGCAGATGGCGGTGTGCGGCGGCGCTGCTGCTGGCCGGGGTCGGCACGTCGTGGTGGCGCGCGCGGGCTGGCGGCAGCCCGGCGCTCTTCGTGGCGGGGTTGGCCGGCCAGATCTGCCCTGGCCGGAGGTGGGGAGCGGCGGTTGGAGCTCGGCAGGAGGCCCTGCAGTGCGGCGTGCACCGCCGCCGCCACACGGGTTCTCGGCTCCATGTAGAAGATCTGTCCCTGCTCCGATCGGTCCCGATCCGTGCTGGCACCGGTCCTTGGAGGCGGCTTCGGCGTCCCCTATGGCCGGCCTGGCGGATCTGGCGTGCGGGTGAGGTTCCGGGGGAAACCCCTGGCTGGCGCGGCTGCCTCCCCAAAGTCGACGCCTTTGGCGCCGATCCCCTTCCTGAAGGCTTTGGGGTGGATCCTCTCCCTTCCGCCTCCTCCTCGAGCTATGGCGAAAGCTTTTGTTCCCCTGGTCTGGGCGTCGACGGCACCCTGGTGTCGTGCTCCTTCTTGAAGGCGGCGGCTGGGAACAGCTCTTGGTGGCGGGGCTGCCGGTGGCGTGGTGGCTTCGGCCTTCTATTTGGTGCTGCGCCTTGCTTCGCGGGACCAGTGGACGGTTTCTTTGGTGGAGCGGTGCTGCATCCATCCATTGATGGCGACGGATCTTGATGGCGTGGCGCAGTGCAGATTCGGAGTTTGATGTGTGGTGACGGACACGCGCAGGAGGTCGACGCTGTCTGGCGTCGTGGTGGCGTCGGCGGCAGCGAGACCGGGCAAGGCCGTTACAACAGTACAGCTCTGAAGATGGATATGTGGTAGGTGGTTGTGGCGGCCTCATACCCGGCGGGCGGCCTGGTTGAGGAGCACGCCGGACTGGTGGGTGCCCATACCCGACAGGCGTCCAGGTTGGGACCTCAGGTCTTAGATGTTAGGTTTGGCTGCGAGGTCTGTTTGGTATTAGGCCCAGACCATCAGCGCCCCTTCATCAGTTAGATAGGAGTAGCGACAGAGGTTGCGAAGATGGTGGCTTTGGTCTTACTATTGTACGACTTTGTAAGGTTTTGTGCTAATAATTAATAAAGTGGCCGTATGCATCGACCAGATGCAGAGGCCGGGGGTTTTCCTCCTTTTCGAAAAAAAGTTATGTCTGAACTAGCTGAGTTCTAGGTGCTTTTTTTTGCATACAGTTGATTAATCTGGGAAACTGTGAAAATGTCACAACTTGTATGATATGTTATACTCGTCCACTATATGTACGTACCCATAACAACTAGTGCTTTTCGTCGATACACGCGTATGAGGCTAGCTCGAGTAATTTCTGAGCTAAATCGGTTCAGTTCAGACGTAGACGGCGAGAGATACACGTACAAAGGAAGAAGCCCAGCTAGCTGCTCGATCGATTTTCCTAGGCTAGCTAGCGCAGGCACGTATATGTAACAACACGCCGCCGGCTGATCGATCTGATCGCTCGAAGCACACGCACCGGAGACAATACGAGGACACGCGAGTCACGCCGAGTTGATGGCCACAGGACTGTATCTCAGTTATCTCTGTTTTCTTTCTGTTGATCTGATTCAAAATATTACAGGGGTACACGATCATACTGTATGAAGGAGCTCTAACAAGCTTGGATGATTGTTCCAGTCCAAGCCGGACATGGACTCTCCAACGTCCGGGGCACAAGCAGCTCAGCCCGGTGTCCTCGCTTAACACTGCCATGTTCCCATTCACCGGCATGCACGTATAGCCGCACAGGCCGGGTGTTTGTTTCCAGGGAAATTTTTATGTAGAGACTAGAAAAAGTCTCTTTTAGAGACTTTTTTATTAAACAAGACGGACTTTTTAAGGACTAAACTAGGCATTTGGGACTAAATGAAGAAGACTCTCAGGGCTCCTTTGATTCAAAGGAATTCTATAGGATTTCTGAAGGATTGAAACCCTTAAAAAAATTTCCTATGTTGGTCCTTTGATTCATAGGATTGGATCCCATAGGAATTTTTCCTATGGAATCTTTTGTACTACATTTCATAGGAAATCTAACATCTACTCCAACCTCTTTTTACAATTCCTTTGCTTTTCCTGGACCATCAAACACTCCATGCTAATCCTGTAGGATTCATGTGTGCATGCCACTCCAACCCTATACTTTTCCTATTCCTACGTTTTGAAAATCCTGCGTATCAAAGAGGGCCTCAAGGAGAGTCTTTTTGGGACTTTTCCAACAATGCCCCTCCATGCATCCATTGGCCCGCCACCCCATGGTGTTGTTTGATTGTTATTTTTCTATATACTAGGGGCAACATGGTTATTTAATAACCTCTAGGAAGGGACTAGGGACTTTTTAGTCTCTGAAAACAAACAGAGAGGGATTTTTTAAGGATTAGGGACTTTTTAGTTGGGACTAGAAAAAGTCCTAGAACTAGAGAACCAAACACCACCTTAGCTCCACAACATGGACACCATGATGAGCACGGCAAGGGTTCACAGATCTAGGCCTTGCCCCGCACCGTCCGCCTTGCCACCGGCGACGCGGAAACGGTACCACGATGACGTGCACAACGGATGGCAACACCGACGAAGAACTGCGAAAACTATTTTTTTGCAGGCAATAATGAGAGCTTTTATTCAAACAAAAGCATTCGCTGCATCATCAGCCAATAGGCTGCTCACCAAGAAGCTAGGGATCTCTTACAGCCAACTTTCAGTCATACTTAGTGTGCAAGCACGCTTGGCACAGAGATGAGCTGGATAGTTTGCTGATCGGATTATACATGATAAATATCAAAAGAAGAAAAAACAGCAGCTAGTTCTCCTATTTCAGAAAACAAAGGTGCTACAACCGAAAAGGAATTGTGACGATTTTTCCAGAGTTCCACAACCTCCAGGTAGTCCGTTTCGATGATCACCTTCTGAAAGCCTCTGAGCTTCGCAAAGCGCACGCCTTCCCGGACAGACATGGCTTCAGCTATAAGAGGATCTGTGACACCCACTAGGGGTTTGCTCCAAGCTCCCAAGAGACGACCTACTGAGCGAGCCACCCCGCCCGCTCCACCATTGCCACCATCAAAATGAATTGCTGCATCGGTGTTTATTTTGGTGATCGTTCCATCAGGGCCGCCACCCATAACCTGGCAGGATTTTTAGGTCTTGCCGAGGTATATCCAAGATCGCGAGATCTTCTTTGATGCGCCTCATAGAAGCAGATGGGTCGATTTTCTCCTGATCATGAGTGAGGCGATTTCGAGAGTGCCAGATCACCCACATTACTATGACTATGGTCGCTCGCTCCTTTTCTGAGAACAGTTGGTCAAGAACTGCGAAAACTAGTCCAACGACTTGCTCATCTCACTGCAGCCAGCATACGGTTTTCGACGGCCCTGCAAGAGTGTTGCGTGCATGTGTGTAACTGTGTAAGTGTTTTTGTGCATGTTAATTAAATATTCATAGCGCCCATAGATTTAACACAAACTTGTGTGGGCACAGTGGTTAGAGTACGTTGGCTTCAGCTGAGATCCCTGATTTGATTCTCATGCGAAGAAATGTTTTTCTTAAGAAAAAACTGACTGGTGGGCCCCACATAGATAGAGAGAGGATCATGTGATGTTTGACCAGTCAACAGGGCAAAATACGAAGCTATATAGTGAGACAGTGATCATATAATCACCTCAAGTTGTATGTAATGACCGCATTGATTATATTTTTAGGTACAATGACCAAAGAAAGCTTTCAACACAAATTGATGACCGAGGATTCATTTTACTCTTCTCTTCTTTCTAAACCAAAAAACCTGTTGCGTAAAAAAAGGCCCGTGTATTAACACATACGGGTAGCACGACCAAAAGACGATACATCATCTTCTTATCGATTCTCTGTCTTAATATCACTAATCGCCTCCGCGCTAAAAATAAACCACTAACGGCTTCTTTGATTTGTAGAATTTTAAAAACGTAGGAATAGGAAAAGTGTAGGGTTGAAGTGGCATGCCTATTTGAATCCTATAAAATTAGCAATGATTGTTTGATACCACGGGAAAAATAAAAGAATTGTAAAAAGAGATTGGAGTGGATGTTAAATTTTTTATGAAATGTAGTACAAAAGATTCTATAGAAAAAATTCCTATGGGATCCAATCCTATAAATCAAAGGACCAATATAGAAAAAAAAATCTAAAAATTTCAATCCTCCAGAAATTCTATAAAATTTCTTTGAATCAAAGAAGCCATAATAGTCTTTGGTAGTGGGCTTTGGCCGCTCGACATTCAGGCCGACGATGAATCCCAAGTTTAAGCCGGAGACCAGCTTGCAGTTTCCCAGCAGTCTCTCGACCTGCCGACCATGACTCTGCGATGGGTCGACAGATTAATTAGACAAGACACTACGAGGCGTGGTCGGATGCGATCGAAGACATGAAAAACAGAAGGGAACGTCGGATTGGGACACGGACCTCGGCGGTGGAGAAGGGGCGGTGCAGCAGACGCCCGAACGCCGGCATCGACATGCCGCTGCTGTGTGCTCTCATGTGCGTGATCTTCTTCTTCCTGTCTTCCTTGCTTTCCCTCCCGTCAATACGCTGCTCGGCTCTGGTAGATTTAGACGACCACCTATCTCCGTTGCGCCCTTGCTTGACTTGACTATATGGACTTTAAATAAAGCCTGTTTCCAGAGTCCAACTCAAACAGGGACTTCGAGCCAGTCCAAATTCCAAAGCTTCGGTGACTTGTATCTCTATATCTTTTTTTATGTTATATATATCGAAATATGTATATAGCAACCGTGTGGCAGATTGCGAAACTGTCACACGCATCCAACGTCATCAATTATGGCCCCACATGCCTTCTTGATTTTCAGCAAAAATAATGCTTGGACTAGGATTTAATTTTTGGTTTGTAAGTAATTAACAAATGGAGTTAACCACCTCACCCATGACATTCATTGTTGAACATTCTAAGGGAAATACTGTTTTTGACATGTTTTTGCCTTTAATATGTTAGCACTGAAAAACTTTTTGTTTCAAGCATCGTGGTAACTTTGATCATTGGGAATAAATTTGTTGAACCCGCCCCTCGGTAATTTCTGTAAATAGCACGATAACATTCACGCCATAGACCTGATAATTTAGATACAAACATCGTGGTAACTTTAACCATTGGGGAAGACAAATGTGAAAAGATACCCGAATAATTTATGTGTAAATAGATGGTAATATACGCAGCGCACATCTGATAACTGAGGTAGAAGCACCATGGTAACTTTGACCATAGGGATTTTTTTTTTGAAAAGATACTCCGGTATCTTCTGTGTAAATAGCACGGTAGTATACCTCCCTCCCCTGACATTTTTATGTGTAAATAGTATGAAAACATAAGCACTGCGATAACTAAACACCATGATAAGTTTTTGACCCATGTGGGGGGGGGGGGATTTGTTGCTGAAATATATCCTTGATAAATTTTGTGTAAATAATATGATATTTTAAGCACTGCGGGCTTGATAGGTTATCTAGAATCACCATGATAACTTTTTGCCCTGAGAAAAAGTTGTTCAAAACATCCCAATATTTTTTATGTAAATAACATGATAATATAAGCACCGCATAACCGATAACTTGCAATATAAACATGATGGTAACTTTTTTACCAAAGGAAAATAAGTAGTTAAAAACATACACTCGCCTCGTGTGTGAGCCTCTTGGATGAACACAACACATGGTGTGACACGGAAAAATCACATAATATTTAGTGTCATGAGGGGCACACATGCTATAGGCGTGATAAGTTACGCAAAAACATCATGGTAATTTTTGACCTATGAAAAAAGCTACCGAAACACACCCAGCTTTTTAGGTGCAAATACCATGATAATATACGAACCGTAGACCCGGTAACTCATGTACAATCCCCCATGGTAACTTATGTGTAAGTACCACGATATTTTATACATCGAAGATCTTATAACCTGTGTACAAAACACAGTGGTAACTTTGAAGGGGTGTAGTTGTTGAAGCATAGTACCTGATACGTTCTATGTAAATAGCACGGTAAGTTATGCAACACAAGCCTGATAACCTGCATACGAATATCATGGTAACTTTGTCCTGAGGAAAAATCATGTGGTAGACGTGAAGAAGTGGCAGTTTTCTCGGGGGTGAGCGCCCGAGATGTGCGGGAGAAGCAGGTTTCTCGGGCGAGCCTGCGGGGTCATTTGGGAGGAGGCGAGGTCAAAGGACGAGAGATCGTATGGTACTTTAAAATGAAAGAAATAGAGGTGTGACAGTTTTGCTTATATGGCACACGTGTGCCAAATATCACAGTCCTATATATATATGTCTGTCTCTCTCTCTTTCCCGTAATAAAAAAAGAAAAATTCCTATCTCTACTCTTTTTTTAGAAAAATCCCCATCTCCACTATTCGCCAAAGAGAAAAGTCCACTTTACAACCTTCAACTAGCCACACAGTTTAAGATTCCCCTCTCGACTCCAAAACCAGTCGTTCAACACCCTCAACTTTTTATACCATTCAAAAGACACCCCCCCCCCTACCCGCTAGAAGCTGTTTTTTTCACACGGGACCTGTTTTGACTAGCAGACCGTGTTGTTTGCATTGCCACGTCACTTTGGTGATTTTTTTGGCTTCCAGGACGTGTGCTCCATACTCGAAGGGGAGCGCCAACACGGATGTATACCGAAAAAGCAATAAAAAGATTAACGGGAGCGTGTCGCTCCTCGTCGTGTTCTCACGTGTTTGTTTCGTCGTGTCGTGCCTCGTGCGTACTTGAAGCTAGCCTCACAAAGCATACACCTGCCTACTTGCTAGTAATACTTGTATACATGCGTGTGCTATCCAGCGTCAGGAATTAGCTTGGTTCGTGTCTGGTGCATCTCGCCGTAGACGAAGCTGTAGTCGGAGTAGGCCACGGCCGTCGGCGTGGCGCTTGAACACGCCGAACACTGCCACCCGCCTGAGGATCCTTCTGCTCGTCTCCAGCAGCAGCGACCCGATCTCTACGCCAGCGATCAGCTCCGCATGTCCCCGGCGAACCAGTTCGCATGCAGCGTCAAAACCAGTCAGCGATCAGCTGCTGGGGACGTCAAAACCAGTCAAGAGGTGATGTGGTGTTGCCCAGTCAACTCTCAATGCAGTCAAAACCGGTCAACACAATCAAAACCAGTCAAAAGTGAGCACGGGTTGATTTTTGAACCAGATGACAAGTTAAGGGTGTGGAATAACAGGTTTTGGAGTTAAGGGGGGTATTTTAAACTCTATGGTTAATTGAGGGTTGTAATGTGGACTTTTCTCTTTGCCAAAAGGTAGGAATCCAGATACTAGGGATCGTTCGATGGTAGCAAGATAAAAAAACGAAACATTCCCTGGGGGGCGCGGCTATGTGCCGCCCAGAGGGATCCCTAACGCAGGGTGGCCTACCGCCGGCTCATGTCACCATTATTTTTCAATTTTTCTTCACATTTTTTAATCATGTGTAAGAAAAATGTTTGTAAAAGCCACGTGGTTTAAAAACTTTCCATGCCATCTAAATAAATGTTTATACAATGTACAAAAAATTGCCATGGGCAACACATTTACTTTTTTTGTTCTTAAAAAAGGCAAATTCTGCCATAGTGATTTTTTTTTTGCAATGGCCAAAATGAAAAAGACATGGAAAACTCCATTTGCACATGATTGTAAAAGGTGGATTAATATTTGTAAGGTATTTTTACTATATACATTGAAGAAGAAGAAGAAAAAGTAAATTTGCCATCATATAGAACACAAAAAAGTGTACCATGTATTGTTTAGTGGAAAATTGCCGTTTCCATCAAAGTAAAATTACCATGGTCATTCAAACTAAAACTGCCATGAGCAATAAAAGTAAATTTGTTGTGGATATAAAGTAAATTTGCATGGCAATAAAAGTAAATTTTTCATGGCAATAAAGTTGAAATTGCATGGCTATAAAGTAAAATTGCATGAGCTATAAAGTAAAATTTGCCATGGGCTATGAATAAATTTCCCATGGTCTTAAAAGGTAAATTTGCCATGGCAGTGAAAATGATAATGTAGAAATAAGAAGAAGTTTGCCATGGTATAGAGAACACAAAAATCCCTTTAAATTGCAATGTGATTAGATGAGCAATTTGCACGCACACAAAATGCAAAAATGTTTATGTACAACACATTTTCATACATTTTTCCATATTACTATTCTAAAAAAAATCAATTTTTGATATGATGTATGACACACTATTTCGAAAAAATGCCATATGATCAATCCACACATTTTTTTCACATGGTATGCCATATGAGAAATTGTCACTGTGTTCTGCAAAAATCACATGCATAGATTTTTTTTGGAAAGATGATCTATAGTGCAAGGCAAACTTAGAAAATGGTTGTTTACATTGTTTTGGATATTTGAGTTATAAGACACACGGCAAATTGGTGAGTAACAAAAACTTTTCCCAATTTTCGTATGTCATTTGTCAAAAAAATGCCATGTGACTTCACGAATAATTTCCATGTGACAGAGGAATACAATTTTATATAAAATATGCCATGTTTTTTTTTCACAACAAAGGCATAAGATTTACCTTATCTATTAATTAAGGAGATAATAGAGTTTGAGAGATTTACAAAGTACCCCACAGACATGACATGGCAATTACTCACGCCTAATAATACTCCCTAGATGCTTAGCACCCGCGGTAACCCAAAGGTTTGCCTCATCACATATTGCGCGCAAGAGAATTGGTGGTGGAGCGCTCTTGTGCCGGAAGATGCGAGAATTTCTCTCGTTCCAAATGATCCAAGGTAGGAGTGCCATGTTTGAGAATACACTAGAATTTCTGATTTTTGCCATATCATTTGACTAAATGCCATGTTGGAATTCACTCTTACTTATGCCATGAAACAAAGCAAAGTAACAATCTCAGACAAAATGCCATGTTTTGGCCGACAATATGGCAAAACTATGTATAACAAAAACACCGAGGTGAGACTTCCATGGTGACTGCAAGAATTTTTTCTTGCTGATTCCCAAAATGACACTCAAAAAACTGCGGAGGCACCATCCTCAGCCTGTCCGCCATATTGTCTTCTCGGCTTGGCACTGAGGAGCACACAAAACTCCTCGGCCCGGGCGCAAACCCCGGGAGCCATGCCACCCCCACCGCACTAAGAAGCCCCCCAACAGCTTCTCTCCAGTCTCCTCTCCATTGCCAGCAGCACACATTCCCATCACCATTAATTTCCCCCGCGCTCACGCTTATGCTCCCGCTGGGATAATTCGTGCGCGGTAGGATTCTTTCGAAGCACGAATGCGCGGGTCTCCTTCCCATATCACCGATCTGTGACCTCCTCCTACTGCATCCTTCTATGCTTGTCGTTAGCCAGTGGCAACCGCTATTGGACCTCTAGGTGTCGCCCGATGGGTCATCTGTGCATTTCCACCCATGAGTCGGTCCACCCTCGCGCAAGTCGAGGCCGGGATGGCCGCATCCGACGTAGTAAGCGCGGACAGCGGCAGCCTAGCGTAGGCCAACCGCCGTAAACACCAAAATCTAAGAGCAAATCAAGGCACTACTGCTATGGGCCGATAGTCCAAAGGAAACTACTCAAGGGCGATCATGATGGACTTCAAGTTGATGGAGATGGTCACCGTGGAGATTCGCCCCTCCAATAGAGTAATGAAAAAGGCATCTAGATTGGATCATCATGGAATAGAAAGGTGCGGCAACAAAAAAATTAGGGTTAAATCTGGAGGTATTTTTAGGTATATATAGAGGGATGTTGCAAGGCGGTGTATAGGAGATCGAGGGGCCCTACACAACCCCACCACATGCCCCCATGTGGTGGGGGCACGTGGGGTCCGTGGCCCCTGGCTACTTCTTGTGGCCTCTGGAAGCTTCCAGATGAAAAAATACTTCTAGAATTTTTGGAGCTCCATAGTTTTTTTCTTTCAAAAGTCCAAAAACACGCAAAAGAAAACAACTGGAACTTGGCACTGAATTAATAGGTTAGTTCAAAAATAATAATAATAAATTTGGTCCAAAATTATGCCAAAATGATATAAACATGATATGAAACAATAAAAAATTATAGATACGTTCGAGATGTATCACCTACCCATAGCTTTCTCCATGACATGTTGGTTGGAAACACCTACCAGTCCTCCTTTTGTTCTCATCGACAACACCATATTTGTGATTGCTCACATTTCTGACGGAAGTACTAACAACCACTTCGTTTGGCTGCAGAATAATATCATTATTATCTCCCTCATCATCCAGATTTTTTTATTGCCAGCGATGAGTTAGAAATTTCATTTTCTTCCTCCTCTGTCTTGTTCACTTCAAAAATAACTTGCATGCTCAAACCAAGACCTCTAGCAGAATCACTCAACTCCAGTAACCTCTTTCTCTCGGCTACTTCACATAGCTCGCATTAACACATGAGACAAGAGTCTGCCTCGTGCTACCTCACACAACCCGAGACCTTTACTTTCTCTGTTTCTCTTCTATCAAATAAAAAACATGGTTACAACCGCTTAAATTAACACACACACACACACATCGCACAACAGATGTTCTGCTACCAAGATTGAGGGGAAGATCAAGATAAGTCGATACGGTAATTTTAGGGCCTCTTTGCATCACAAGATTGTGAAACATAGGAATAAGAAAAACACACAAATATGACAGTGCAAAAATATAGGAGAACAAAGCACAAGAAAAATGTAGGAATAGTTGTTTGAAATTGTAGGAATAGTTGTTTGGATCAAACACATGAAAGTGCCTCGATCCTACACGATTGAGTCTAAAAGACAAGTTGGAGTGGATGTTCCTTTGAAAAATTTCCAAAGGATTGGAATCCTACAAAATTCCTTTAGGCCAAAGACGGCCTTAGGTGTTAATTGACAGGAAAATAATGCACTTGCTAAATTCCCCATACAACTATGTTTCAACACTCCAAAATATCAAACACCAACCAAATTATGCTTGCAAGAACATAACAACTGAGACAACCAAGTTCAAAAGTACTCCCTCCATTCACAAATATAATATATTTTGAATATTTCAATATGTATACAAACTGAAGTGAGTGGACAAACACACTGAAGCGTGTCTAAATGTTGGAAATATGCCCTAGAGGCAATAATAAATAAGTTATTATTATATTTCCTTGTTCATGATAATCGTTTATTATCCATGCTATAATTGTATTGATAGGAAACTCAGATACATGTGTGGATACATAGACAACACCATGTCCCTAGTAAGCCTCTAGTTGGCTAGCTCGTTGATCAATAGATGGTTACGGTTTCCTGACCATGGACATTGGATGTCATTGATAACAGGATCACATCATTAGGAGAATGATGTGATGGACAAGACCCAATCCTAAGCCTAGCACAAGATCATGTAGTTCATATGCTAAAGCTTTTCTAATGTCAAGTATCATTTCCTTAGACCATGAGATTGTGCAACTCCCGGATACCGTAGGAGTGCTTTGGGTGTGCCAAACGTCACAACGTAACTGGGTGGCTATAAAGGTACACTACAGGTATCTCCGAAAGTGTCTGTTGGGTTGGCACGAATCGAGACTGGGATTTGTCACTCCGTCTAAACGGAGAGGTATCTCTGGGCCCACTCGGTAGAGTATCATCATAATGTGCACAATGTGATCAAGGAGTTGATCACGGGATGATGTGTTATGGAACGAGTGAAGAGACTTGCCGGTAACGAAATTGAACAAGGTATCGGGATACCGACGATCGAATCTCGGGCAAGTATCGTACCGCTAGACAAAGGGAATTGTATACGGGATTGATTAAGTCCTTGACATCGTGGTTCATCCGATGAGATCATCGTGGAACATGTGGGAGCCAACATGGGTATCTAGATCTCGCTGTTGGTTATTGACCGGAGAGTCATCTCGGTCATGTCTGCATGTCTCCCGAACCCGTAGGGTCTACACACTTAAGGTTCGGTGACGCTAGGGTTATAGAGATATTAGTATGCGGTAACCCGAAAGTTGTTCAGAGTCCCGGATGAGATCCCAGACGTCAAGAGGAGTTCCAGAATGGTCCGGAGGTAAAGAATTATATATAGGAAGTGCTATTTCGGCCATCAGGACAAGTTTCGGGGTCACCGGTATTGTACCGGGACCACCGGAAGGGTCCCGGGGGTCCACCGGGTGGGGCCACCTGCCCCGGGGGCCACATGGGCTGTAGGGGGTGCGCCTTGGCCTATATGGTCCAAGGGCACCAGCCCCTAGAGGCCCATGCGCCAAAGGGACAAGAGGAGGGGAGAGTCCTAAAGGGGGAAGGCACCTCCGAGGTGCCTTGGGGAGGATGGACTCCTCCCCCCCTTGGCCGCACCCTTCCTTGGAGGAAGGGGCAAGGCTACGCCCTCCCCCTCTCCCTTGGCCCTATATATAGTGGGGGGAAGGGAGGGCAACCATACCTAAGCCCTGGCGCCTCCCTCTCCCTCCCATGACACATCTTCCTCCTCCCGCAGCGCTTAGCGAAGCCCTGTTGGAATCCCGCTACTTCCACCACCACGCCGTCGTGCTGTTGGATCTCCATCAACCTCTCCTCCCCCCTTGCTGGATCAAGAAGGAGGAGACGTCGCTGCTCCGTACGTTGTTGAACGCGGAGGTGCCATCCGTTCGGCGCTAGGATCATCGGTGATTTAGATCACGACGAGTACGACTCCATCAACCCCGTTCTCTTGAACGCTTCCGCGCGCAATCTACAAGGGTATGTAGATCCACTCCTCCCTCGTTGCTAGATGACTCCATAGATTGATCTTGATGACACGTAGGAAAATTTTGAATTATTGCTACGTTCCCCAACAGTGGCATCATGAGCTAGGTTTATGCGTAGTTTCTATGCACGAGTAGAACACAAAGTAGTTGTGGGCGTTGATTTTGTTCAATATGCTTGCCGTTACTAGTCTTATCTTGATTCGGCGGCATCGTGGGATGAAGCGGCCCGGACTGACCTTACACGTACTCTTACGTGAGACTGGTTCCACCGACTAACATGCACTAGTTGCATAAGGTGGCTAGCGGGTGTCTGTCTCTTTCACTTTAGTCGGATCGGATTCGATGAAAAGGGTCCTTATGAAGGGTAAATAGCAATTGGCATATCACATTGTGGTTTTTGCGTAGGTAAGAAATGTTCTTGCTAGAAACCCATAACAGCCACGTAAAACATGCAAACAACAATTAGAGGACGTCTAACTTGTTTTTGCAGGGTATGCTATGTGATGTGATATGGCCAAAAGGATGTGATGAATGATATATGTGATGTATGAGATTGATCATGTTCTTGTAATAGGAATCACGACTTGCATGTCGATGAGTATGACAACCGGCAGGAGCCATAGGAGTTGTCTTAATTTATTTATGACTTGCGTGTCAACATAAACGTTATGTAATTACTTTACTTTATTGCTAACCGTTAGTTGTAGTAGTAGAAGTAATAGTTGACGAGACAACTTCATGAAGACACGATGATGGAGATCATGATGATGGAGATCATGGTGTCATGCCGGTGACGATGATGATCATGGAGCCCCGAAGATGGAGATCAAAAGGAGCAAAGTGATGATGGCCATATCATGTCACTATTTGATTGCATGTGATGTTTATCATGTTTATGCATCTTGTTTACTTAGAACGACGGTAGTAAATAAGATGATCCCTCACTAAAATTTCAAGAAGGTGTTCCCCCTAACTGTGCACCGTTGCAACAGTTCGTTGTTTCGAAGCACCACGTGACGATCGGGTGTGATAGATTCTAACGTTCACATACAACGGGTGTAAGACAGATTTACACACACGAAACACTTAGGTTGACTTGACGAGCCTAGCATGTGTACAGACATGGCCTCGGAACACAAGAGACCAAAAGGTCGAGCATGAGTCGTATGGTAGATACGATCAACATGAAGATGTTCACCGATGATGACTAGTCCGTCTCACGTGATGATCGGACACGGCCTAGTTGATTCGGATCATGTAATCACTTAGATGACTAGAGGGATGTCTATCTGAGTGGGAGTTCATAAGATGAACTTAATTATCCTGAACATAGTCAAAAGGTATTCGCAAATTATGTCGTAGCTCGCGCTTCAGTTCTACTGTTTAGATATGTTCCTAGAGAAAATTTAGTTGAAAGTTGATAGTAGCAATTATGCGGACTAGGTCCGTAAACTGAGGATTGTCCTCATTGCTTCATAGAAGGCTTATGTCCTTAATGCACCGCTCAGTGTGCTGAACCTCGAACGTTGTCTGTGGATGTTGCGAACATCTGACATACACGTTTTGATGACTACATGATAGTTCAGTGCGTAATGCTAAATGGTTTAGAATTGAGGCACCAAAGATGTTTTTTTTGAAACGTCGCGGAACATATGAGATGTTTCGAGGGCTGAAATTGGGATTTCAGGCTCGTGCCCACGTCAAGAGGTATAAGACCTCCGACGATTTTCTTAGCCTACAAACTAAGGAGAAAAGCTCAATTGTTGAACTTGTGCTCAGATTGTCTGAGTACAACAATCGCTTGAATCGAGTGGGAGTTGATCTTCCAGATGAGATAGTGATGTTTCTCCGAAGTCATTACCACCAAGCTACTAGAGCTTCGTGTTGAACTATAATATATCAGGGATATATATGATGATCCTTGAGATATTCACGATGTTTGACACCACAAAAGTAGAAATCAAGAAGGAGCATCAATTGTTGATGGTTGGTGAAACCACTAGTTTCAAGAAGGGCAAGGGAACAAAGGGATACTTCATGAAACGGCAATTCAGCTGCTGCTCTAGTGAAGAAACCCAAGGTTGAACCCAAACCCGAGACTGAGTGCTTCTGTAATAAGGGGAACATCCACTGGAGCAGAATTACCCTA
Source organism: Triticum dicoccoides (assembly GCF_002162155.2). Lineage (NCBI taxonomy): Eukaryota > Viridiplantae > Streptophyta > Magnoliopsida > Poales > Poaceae > Triticum > Triticum dicoccoides. Next base: position 618,232,877 of record NC_041390.1, on the reverse strand, counting down.
GATACTTGGTAGATGAGAAGGCTGACAAGGTCGATAGAAGTATATTGGATATACATTGTGTTAATGTGTACTTTACTAGTACTCCTAGTAGCACCAGGGTATTAGATACCGGTTCGGTTGCTAAGTGTTAGTAACTCGAAATAAAAGCTACGGAATAAACGGAGACTAGCTAAAGGTGAGATGACGATATGTGTTGGAAGTATTTCCAAGGTTGATCAAATATCGTACGCTCCCTCTACCATCGAGATTGGTGTTTGCGTTGAGCATAGACATAATTGGATTATGTCTATCGCAATACGGTTATTCATTTAAAGAGAATAATGGTTACTCTGTTTATTTGAATAATACCTTCAATGGTCTTACACCTGAAATGAATGGTTTATTGAATCTCGATCATAGTGATACACATGTTCATGCCAAAAGATAGTAATGATAGTACCACCTACTCGTGGCACTGCCACGTAAGTCATATCGGTATAAAACGCATGAAGAAGCTCCATGTTGATGGATCTTTGGGCTCACTCGTTTTTGAAAGGATTGAGACATGCGAACCATGTCTATTGGTGTATATGCATGAAGAAACTCCATGCAAATGGACTGTTTGGACTCACTTGATTTTGAATCACTTGAGACATGCAAATCGTACCACATGGGCAAGATGACTGAAAGCCTCGTTTTCAGTAAAATGGAACTAGAAAGCAACTTGTTGGAAGTAATACATTTTGATGTGTGCAATCCAATGAGTGGTGAGGCATGTAGTGGATATCGTTATGTTCTTACTTCACAGATGATTTGAGTAGATGTTGAGTATATTTACTTGATGAATCACGAGTCTGAATTATTGAAAGGTTCAAGTAATTTCAGGGTGAAGTTGAAAGATCGTCGTGACACAAGGATAAAAGATCTATGATATGATCATATAGATGAATATCTGAATTACGAGTTTGGCACAAAATTAAGACATTGTGGAAATTGTTTCACAACTAATACAGCCTGAAACACCATGGTGTGATGGTGTGTCCGAACATCATAACTGCACCCTATTGGATATGATGCATACCATGATGTCTCTTATCGAATTACCACGATAGTTTATGGGTTAGGCATTAGAGATAACCACATTCACTTTAAATAGGGCACCACGTAATTCCGATGAGATGACACCGTATGAACTATGGTTTAGAGAAACCTAAGCTGTCATTTCTTAAAAGTTTGGGGCTGCGACGCTTATGTGAAAAAGTTTCAGGCTGATAAGCTCAAACCCAAAGCGGATAAATGCATCTTCATAGGACACCCAAAACAGTTGGGTATACCTCCTGTCTTAGATTCGAAAGCAATAAGGGATTGTTTCTAGAATCGGGTCCTTTCTTGAGGAAAAGTTTCTCTCGAAAGAATTGAGTGGGAGGATGATGGAGACTTGATGAGGTTATTGAACCGTCTCTTCAACTAGTGTGTGACAGGGCACAGGGAGTTGTTCCTGTGGCACCTACACCAATTGAAGTGGAAGCTTATGATAGTGATCATGAAACTTCAGATCAAGTCACTACCAAACCTCGTGGGATGACAAGGATGCGTACTACTTCAGAGTGGTACGTAATCCTGTCTTGGAAGTCATGTTGCTAGACAACAATGAACCTACGAGCTATGGAGAAGCGATGGTGGGCCCCGATTCCAATAAATGGCTCAAGGCCATAAAATCCGAGAGAGGATCCATGTATGAAAACAAAGTGTAGACTTTGGCAGAACGGCTCGATGGTCGTAATGCTATTGAGTACAGATGGATTTTAAAAAGGAAGACGGACAATGATGGTAAATGTCATCATTAAGAAAGCTCGACTTGTCATTAAGATGTTTTCCGACAAGTTCAAGGAGTTGACTACGATGAGACTTTCTCACTTGTAGCGATGCTAAGAGTCTGTTGGAATTATATTAGCAATTACTGCATTATTTGTGAAATCTTGCAGATAGGATGCCAAAAACCATTATTTCCTCGATGATTTTTGAGGAAAGGTTGTATGTGATACAACCGGAAGATTTTGTCAATCCTGAAAGATGCTAATAAATATGCAAAGCTCCAGCAATCCTTCTAGGGACTGGAGTAAGCATCTCGGAGTTGGAATGTATGCTTTGATGAGATGATCAAAGGTTTTGGGTTTATATAAAGTTTATGAGAAACTTGTATTTCCAAAGAAGTGAGTGGGAGCACTATAGAATTTCTGACGAATATATGTTGTTGACATATTGTTGATCCGAAATGACATAGAATTTCTGGAAAGCATATAGGGTTATTTGGAAAGTGTTTTCAATGGAAAGCCTGGATTAAGCTACTTGAACATTGAGCATCAAGATCTATAAGGATAGATCAAAACGCTTAATGGTACTTTCAAATGAGCACATACCTTGACAAGATCTTGAAGCTGTTCAAGATGGATCAGTCAAAGAAGGAGTTCTTGCCTGAGTTGTAAGGTATGAAGTTAAGACTTAAAGCTCGACCACGACAGAATAGAGAGAAAGGACGAAGATCGTCCCCTATGCTTAAGACGTAGGCTCTACAGTATGCTATGCTGTGTACCGCACCTGAAGTGTGCCTTGCCATGAGTCAGTCAAGGGGTACAAGAGTGATCCATGAATGGATCACAGGACAACGGTCAAAGTTATCCTTAGTAACTAGTGGACTAAGGAATTTTCTCGATTATGGAGGTGGTAAAAGAGTTCGTCGTAAAGATTTACGTCGATGCAAGCTTAACACCTATCCGGATAGCTCTGAGTAGAGATACCGGATACGTATAATGGAGCAACAATTTAGAATAGCTCCAAGTAGAACAGTTATTTGAAATGGCTCCAAATGTAGCGTAGTAGTTGCATCTACAAGATGACATAGAGATTTGCGAAGTACATACGGATCTGAAAGATTCAGACCCGTTGACTATAACATCTCTCACAAGCATAACATGATCAAACCCAGAACTCATCGAGTGTTAATCACATGATAATGTGAACTAGATTATTGACTCTAGTAGACTCTTTGGGTGTTAGTCACATGGGGATGTGACCTTGAGTGTTAATCACATATCGATGTGAACTGGATTATTGACTCTAGTGCAAGTGGGAGACTGTTGGAAATATGCCCTAGAGGCAATAATAAATAAGTTATTATTATATTTCCTTGTTCATGATAATTGTTTATTATCCATGCTATAATTGTATTGATAGGAAACTCAGATACCTGTGTGGATACATAGACAACACCATGTCCCTAGTAAGCCTCTAGTTGACTAGCTCGTTGATCAATAGATGATTACGGTTTCCTGACCATGGACATTGGATGTCATTGATAACGGGATCACATCATTAGGAGAATGATGTGATGGACAAGACCCAATCCTAAGCCTAGCACAAGATCATGTAGTTCATATGCTAAAGCTTTTCTAATGTCAAGTATCATTTCCTTAGACCATGAGATTGTGCAACTCCCAGATACCGTAGGAGTGCTTTGGGTGTGCCAAACGTCACAACGTAACTGGGTGGCTATAAAGGTACACTACAGGTATCTCCGAAAGTGTCTGTTGGGTTGGCACGAATCGAGACTGGGATTTGTCACTCCGTCTAAACGGAGAGGTATCTCTGGGCCCACTCGGTAGAGCATCATCATAATGTGCACAATGTGATCAAGGAGTTGATCACGGGATGATGTGTTACGGAACGAGTAAAGAGACTTGCCGGTAACGAGATTGAACAAGGTATCGGGATACCGACGATCGAATCTCGGGCAAGTATCGTACCGCTAGACAAAGGGAATTGTATACGGGATTGATTAAGTCCTTGACATCGTGGTTCATCCGATGAGATCATCGTGGAACATGTGGGAGCCAACATGGGTATCCAGATCCCGCTGTTGGTTATTGACCGGAGAGTCATCTCGGTCATGTCTGCATGTCTCCCGAACCCGTAGGGTCTACACACTTAAGGTTCGGTGACGCTAGGGTTATAGAGATATTAGTATGCGGTAACCCGAAAGTTGTTCGGAGTCCCGGATGAGATCCCGGACGTCGCGAGGAGTTCCGGAATGGTCCGGAGGTAAAGAATTATATATAGGAAGTGCTATTTCGGCCATCAGGACAAGTTTTGGGGTCACCGGTATTGTACCGGGACCACCGGAAGGGTCCCGGGGGTCCACCGGGTGGGGCCACCTGCCCCGGGGGCCACATGGGCTGTAGGGGGTGCGCCTTGGCCTATATGGTCCAAGGGCACCAGCCCCTAGAGGCCCATGCGCCAAAGGGACAAGAGGAGGGGAGAGTCCTAAAGGGGGAAGGCACCTCCGAGGTGCCTTGGGGAGGATGGACTCCTCCCCCCCTTGGCCGCACCCTTCCTTGGAGGAAGGGGCAAGGCTACGCCCTCCCCCTCTCCCTTGGCCCTATATATAGTGGGGGGAAGGGAGGGCAACCATACCTAAGCCCTGGCGCCTCCCTCTCCCTCCCATGACACATCTTCCTCCTCCCGCAGCGCTTAGCGAAGCCCTGTTGGAATCCCGCTACTTCCACCACCACGCCGTCGTGCTGTTGGATCTCCATCAACCTCTCCTCCCCCCTTGCTGGATCAAGAAGGAGGAGACGTCGCTGCTCCGTACGTTGTTGAACGCGGAGGTGCCATCCGTTCGGCGCTAGGATCATCGGTGATTTAGATCACGACGAGTACGACTCCATCAACCCTGTTCTCTTGAACGCTTCCGCGCGCAATCTACAAGGGTATGTAGATCCACTCCTCCCTCGTTGCTAGATGACTCCATAGATTGATCTTGGTGACACGTAGGAAAATTTTAAATTATTGCTACGTTCCCCAACACTAAATGCATCAGATTTAGGAAAAAGTTAGAACATCTTACATTTGTTAACGGAAGGACTAGTTGCTTATGTCAAATGCATATATAACAAACACACGCATGCAGTCGTCCACACACAGGGAGAGAGAGAGAGATAGAGATAGAGATAGAGATGCTTGTCAGTAAGAGTATCACACTCACATTTCAGGCTACCACACAAGGATGTGGATACACCCTCACACTACATGCTCCCAGGCGTCGACCGTGCAGCCGCACCCATAGCTCACATCGCGCGATCCTATCCCTCGAACACCCCTCAAACCGTCACTCTGCACGGCCTCCGGTTGGAATCGCTGGTGCGACAGAAGAGGAAGACAACATCAGCGGCTCTAATTTCCACCTTCCATGCGAAGCTATTTCCTTTCTCTTCACGGACCCCCAAGCGGTTGGAAGGACGCATGATCCCTTGAGACACAACGTGGCTTGAGCAAGCAACACGATTCCGTGCACTTTGTCCAATGTGGGCCGACCCAAACCTGGTAAACAATCGTCTGAACAGATGCAATGAACCAACTGCTTACAAATGGGCCCAAGAGTGCGTCCTAAAGCATCGCAATGCACCACATGCCATTATTTTCTGAGAGCTTAGAAACTCAAGATATTCATACAATATGTTTTTCTTCCTCTCAAACCGCCGTGGGATTCGAAGTGAAATTTTTTGTTACACCATAGACATTTATTTATGTTTTTGAACAAGGAGCCACAAGTGACAATGGGACCCAAGGCCGGTGGCTGACAAGTGGGACCCGTGGTCGGTGGCGTGGGCCTGGCGGGCGGGCCGTCCGACCGTGGGCGCGCGTGCGGGCATCCATCTCATCGACCGCTGGACCGGCTGGCCCATCCTACTCGCACCACCACCCGCTTCGACGGCCTAGTGAAAGTGATGGCGCTGTAGCGCAGTGGTGGCAGTGTAGTGGTACCTGCCCTGCCTTCCCCTCCCCGCTCCCTTCGCCCGCAAGGCCAGGCCCCCTACCTCCATTGACAATTTCCGCCCCCGCCCCCGCCCCCGCCGCGCCGCGCCGCGGGGCTCCCCTCCGGCGCGCCCTCCCCCGATGGCCGCGCAGGCGATCCACCAGTTCGCCGAGTGCATCACCTGCCACGCCTGGAGCCCCGACCACTCCAGTAACGCCCTCTCCTCCCCCTCCTCCCGCACCCTCCC